>NC_136793.1:36570843-37018343 GCF_951216825.1 Electrona antarctica
AGCCAGTGATTTATGGCCGGGAGACTGGGAGCAGTCTTTGCTGCCAGTTCACTATTGTTACAACTGACAGCTAATGAGGCCGGACGGGCTTTCAAGCACAGCACTTAACAGAGGCCTCCATCTTCACGAGTCACGAGCTCCACTCCTCCCCCATCCCCTCCCCCTTCTCTCTCTCTCTCCTCTATTTCCCTTTTTGCCTCTGTCACTCTCTCACTTTCCCATTCATTTCTTCTCTCTCTGTCTTCTCTCTCCTATTTATTTCTTCTTCCAGGGTGGCAGCATTGCGGGGAAGGGATTGCTAGCACGAGAGCTCTGGGGCGCAGAGAAAATAAGGCAAGGCAGACAGAGATATATGGGCGACACTCTGTTACAGCGCACTTCCACTCTCCTGCATGCTATTAAGCCAGAGGCAGTGCTCATATAAATGTTAGAGAGCAATGAGAGAGAGAGAGAGAGAGAGAGAGAGAGAGAGAGAGAGAGAGAGAGAGAGAGAGAGAGAGAGAGAGAGAGAGAGAGAGAGAGAGAGAGAGAGAGAGAGAGAGAGAGAGAGAGAGAGAGAGAGAGAGAGAGAGAGAGAGAATTGTGAGAGAGTACAGTTACAGTATAGGCTTATCTTCTTACTTTCTCACAACAAGATATTCAATTCTTTGGAGAATTATACTGTCACGTTTTCTTGGCCACAATTTGATGTGGCCTTTCTGTCAGTTGCTGCAGTCAGGGAGTGGTCTATTAGCTAGCATGTGGCTTTGTCTTTGGACCATGTGCTTCCATTACATTACATGCTGGGGAAGGCAGCATACAGTTGTGTGAACTGTAGTACCTGAACTTTACAGTGCTGTAGATGTGGTGTGGTATACAGTATACCTTCAACACCCATAGCCGTGTGTGGACCCCTGGTTTATAATCACTAACAGAGACTCTGGCAGAGTTCTCTCCTCACTCCCCCTCCTCCCCACATCCCTCCACCTCCACCCTCCTCTCCGCTCCCTCGGCCCCTGGTTTCTTGTCAGTCGTGATTAATGGCACCAGGGCCCCAGTGCGGCTTACGCTGCCAGTTCCAGCGATGTTCCCTTGATACTTAATGAACTCTGACAAACTTCTTTTCCCTAGCTCTGTTGTTCCCTTTTTGCCCTCCCCTGTTTAAAATGCACGGTGTAGAGCTGCCACTGCAGCACCTAGGGGTTAGCTGTGGCCCTCAGTAGATTTCTCAAGAGACCAAGGTCTAAAAATAAAGCACTGCAGTCAATTTAGTGTCACGACCTTTAGCTGTGTACAGATCCAAAGCTCGTTGGTGACTGAATATATATGAAGTGGAAAACCATTTAATGATAATCCTGTTTATTTATTCATTTTAATTTGAGAATTTATTTCCCTCTTAGAAAGTGTATAAAGTCATCCCATTATAGAGCTGCAGATAAATTGATTACAGATCTGCTGGGTGGTAAAGTAAGGTCACTGTTAATTGCTGACTGATGCATCTTTTTTTTTTTTAATGCTGAAATCGAGACAGACTAATGAGATAATGCACAGGGGGAAAAGTCTCCCTGCTGCCCAAACCATAAAAACGCCTGGGCTTCCGAGGCTACCCAAACCTTTGTCTAACTCTAAGCTGGTCTTTGTCGCCATCTGGCGGTGAGAAGAGGGGATACATGAACCAAAGGCGTCCAAGCCGCGGCCCCGTTTCTCCTACCCGATCTCGCACGTCTTGACGGCAGACGGCACATGGCTCTGGCTGTCATAGATATATAAGAATATCTATGGCTGTAGCCTGTGGAACTTGAAGGACAACGGGACGTATAAAAACTTCGGCGAAAACAGGAGCGCAACACGAGGATAAAGGAAACATTCGGTACAAATGTCCATTTTGCTAATTCACAATTAACTACTAGCCTATTACTACTTTGGTGTTGAAACTGAATTTCTCTAACTATAAACTTTCACGGCAGCAGAAAGCCTAAGTACAAATATCATTTATGAAAAGATTACAGTGAAGTCGGTTCACGGTAGTTTCCATGAGTATCCTTTTCCCCATCCCCACCCCCTCCCCATATTTCTGTGAGAAGCCGTTGAGGGCTGATTTTACCCCTTTTTTGCGTCCAAGCAGCAAGCACGTTTACGTTGGCCTGGTGGTGATGTAGGACGCAACACGCGGAAGTAAACCGTTCACTAGAGGCTGTTTGCTTTATTTATCCGTCGTGTGAGCGTCTGAAGAAAACACAGGTAGGTCGACTGACCGAAAATATTACAGTTTTTGTAAATTGTAACGAACCATTTATGCTGCATGCAGTTAAATATCACGTTTGTTTGACCATCGAAGGCAAGGTGTACAAGGATGTTTTCCAACTTTGCCGCAAGTGTTGCCCTGACTAGCTGCCTGAATGCCATAGCTAACTGTAAGAGAAAGAGAAACATAACTACTACTACCGGCCTGGTAGTGGTACACACATACAATCAGTATTAATATTATTATAGATGTTCTGAGTCAAATAAATAACAGGATTTGACATGTACTGTAAGTTTAAAAAAGATAGTGCCATATCGCACACTGTTGCAGCAGTGAAAATGAAAATTGAAGCATGTGTTTTTGGCCGCTTAATTTCTGTGTGTTCTCCAAACATTGAACGAGGACTAGAGAGATAAGGACACACTCTGGTGGGCCAATCCTCTTACTAGGTTGTGAGAAGAAGGTCACTCACTCCCATGCCTGGCTAAGCCCGTTCAAAGGCGATAGTGAGCATTGATGCCCACTGGTGGCGTGGGTCTCAAAGCTTAAGTACTTGCTATACACCCTACATTGACATCCCATTCATGAAACAGATCGGAATCACCAATACTGCACCTGTGCTGTACGGGTCCGGGAGGGTGCCTAGCCTATGGATGATTCCATTTCTAGCTTCTAGTTGGACAAACCTGTACGGACAGCTTGGATTGTCCTCTTTGTTTCTGCCAAGGCTTTGTTTGGGAGAAGAACAAACACAGTTGACATGTTATGAGAAACGTTCTAAACTCTGTCATGATCATGATTCTTCTGTGTTCGTGTAGCCTAGCCCTGGTCCAGTAATGACAGGCATGTATTATTCAAGTAGGCCTACTGTACATAAGTTCAATTTTGATGTATTTCTTTTACTTTAGTGGAGTATTAACAAATTTCAATACTTTCACTTCTAAGAAATATTGTACTTTTACTCCACTACAATACAATTATTTTAAAACATTTGTTACTCCTTTTTTCCCTTTTTTGTGCCGATCTACAAGCTCATAACGTGTTGTAAGCTTGTATAGCTGCTATTTTCAAAAGATTTTTATACATTTGAAATTGAAACCTGTGAAATTGGTACTTTTACTTTTGGTACTTACAGTATACATTGCAGTGTTGATACTTTTATTTAAGTAAAAAATGTGAGTACTTGTCTTCGTGCATCACTGGGCATGCATGAAGTATCCTACCTATACTGTGCATCACTCGGCTCAAACACAGAGTTTATTGACAGAAAGTTGCTGATAACATCTCAATAGGAGGATTTGTTTTGACAGAGACAAAGAGGACAATCCAAGCTGTCCGTACAGGTGCAATGTTGGGGAGTTTATCGTCGTTTAATACAATCAGTCAGGACCTTTCTGTTTCATGAATGCGCTGTCAATGGAGGGTAATGCTACTTGCGGGCGGCTATAATTTATTACACTGTTGCACTGTACGATCAGACATTAAAGCAGTAATTCTGCACTACCCTCAAAGCTTGTTAATTCTCCTATAATCAAAATGCAAAAGAATTAGATTTTTACCAACTTGTAGTCTATTATAATGTGATGTGTGGCTTTTGAATTGTAGGGTTCTGGAAAAACTAAAACAACTTAGGGACCACAAAGAATGCCATGCATAGGCGCTTTTATTTATTGTTATATTAACACATTAATACCTGAGGCCGATTCTACAAATGCCTTCTAAATCAGTAGTTCTTGAACGGAAGGACCCCAGAAGAGAAGATTTGTCAAGATATTTCATAGCAGATGAACAAACTTGCAGTGTGGCATGAAGTGATGCGCTGTAAGCTTTTTGCTTGTATATCTGCTATTTTTGAGAACCACTCTTTACTAACATTATTATTATATATATTTTTTTACAATTAATTACATTGATTAGTTTGTAATAAACTATGATATCATAACATTATTTGTCTTCTGAAATGTCATCAGGATGGCACAGTGGGGTGCCATTATCTCAATCATCGCAGCTGCAGCAGGTGCAGGACTTTTGGCTTCAGTCCACAAGATCGATGAGGGACACACAGGAGTTTATTACAGGTGAGAGAAAAGTTTCAAAGGTTTTCTTCAGGCCTCATTCAATGCCTTCAAGGTAAACCACTAAACAGTGCAACTAAACTCCTCACAAAAATTTAGGAAAGTTAACCTTTGTAGATTATTCCCCCCTTTAATAATATATTGATATTGTATTTTTTATCGTTGATTAGTCACCTTTACAACGAGGTACAGCTTGTAAGGGCATCAGGCATTCGTGGAATGCCTGATTCATTCCACGAACAGCTAAACGTGTGGTTGGCGCCTCCAAAAATGTGCCAAAACAGCAAATGGTTTGTATTCAGCCTTGTTTTGAGTTGTTTCACGGATTGGATGATTGCACTCTCCCACAAAAACAACACATATTGGCCATTTTTACACTATTCATTTTAGTACTCGGAGCTATATCTTGCGCCACCCCTTAACCCTTATCCCTAAACTAATTTGCCATTTTTTACTATTTTAGAAAACCTTTTAAAATAGTTCAAATGGCCGATCTACAAGCTCACAATGTCTCGATGTAGATCGGCTAGTTGAACTATTTTTAAATGTTTTTCAAAATAGTGAATGGCAAATAAGTTTAGGGATAAGGGTGGCGCAAGATGGAGCCCTCGGTGTTAGATCCATGCAGAGCCACAAAACACTTGGCACGTCCTCCTAATGCTGGTCAACAACCTAACCACATTTTGCTGTGGGACGGCATCCCATCCCTCAACCAGGATTTGTTGCAAGTCAGCCAACATGCGTTATGTTGGTCACTACCACATACAGCACGATCAAGCTGATCCCACAACTGTACAATTGGGTTGAGGACTGGACTTACAGTACGCCATTCCATCCTCTCCGCTCCGAGGTAGGCCTACTCTGTGATGATCCTTGCTCTGTGGGGCGAGCGTTGTCATCCTGGAGGATGGCGTTCGGTCCCAGATTCTGAAGATTTGGGATCACAGTTGGATCCAGAATATCATTCCGATATCTCACTGCATTGAGATTGCCTTCAATGATGACAACAAGTTCTGTCTTGCCTGTGAGACAGATCTGCCCTAACACTGATTGTAAAATTAATAAAGTGTAAAAATGGCCAATATGTGTTGGAGCGTGAATACCAACTAAGGTTGGGCGATATGCCAATCTTTTTCAATCGCCCATCGTCTGTCCAAAAATCGCCGATGGACGATATATTCGTGTCATAAAAGTAAAGTGAGAACAGCTCACTACAGGTCGCAAAAAAGCCAGATCTACAAGCTCTCAAGGCGCCGCGTCCTGCCTGTTTTTGCAGCGCCGTTCGCTACGCGTTGAGAGCTTGTAGATCCGTCTATTTTTGCAGCGCAGCCAGGGTAACAAAATAAAAAATAAGTTACAGGTGGAGATGAAGTGAAGTTGGAACGGACAAGCAGCTGCAAGCCAAGCTAACATCACAACCACTGGCTGGTGACAGTGTTGTTAGCCGCAGCAACATGTAGCCTGCCCTGGTAACTTCTCCTCCTCCCCGGAGAACTCTTGCCTCCCTCCCCTCGGAGCGCCGGCTGATCCACAAGCTCTCAAGGCATCGCGTCCTGCCTGTTTTTGCAGCGCCGTTCGCTACGCGTTGAGAGCTTGTAGATCTGTCTATTTTTGCAGCGCTGGTGTCGGGGTTCGTTCACGTTGTCAATAAAAAAATAACCTAGATTACAGGCGGAGATCTAGTTCAATCAGTGGGTTGAATCAGTAGCTACACGCTAAGCTAAGCGCTAAGCTAACGATCCCCGAGCCTACACTAACACTAGCAGCCTGTTTTTTATTTCCCCCCCGACTTCACGGGTGGCGCATTGGGATTGTGATGAGACACGAGACAGCAGTGTGCATTCTGTTGTGACTGTATATTATTAAACTGCATGGGTCTGGACTCCGGAGCATAAACAACATGTAGGCTACAGTACAGTAGCCTCCCTCGGCTCGGTCCCTCCCAGCCTTTACTCTGGCTGCCAGAGTGTTCCCCGATGCTGCGGTGCGGGGACTGGGAGCATACCAGGGAGGAGGGGTTTTCCACCCGGCCGCTGTTACTACTTTGCTGGCCCAAATTGATTCACATGTTGCTCACACTTTACAGGTTAATTGGGCTAATATTTTGCAAAAGAAAATAATCGTCCCGAAAGATCGCCTAATAAAAATATTCGGCGATTGGACTCGTACATTCGCGATTGACGATAGATTCGTATCGTCACCCAACCCTAATACCAACCATTTGTCATTTTGGTAAATTTTCTGGAAGGACTACCCACACGTTTAGCTGTGTTGCTCATTCCATGACTGCCTGGTCCTTACAAGCTGCACCCCGTTGTGAAGGGGTTAAAGTGGGTGACAATATTATCACAAGATGAAATTACCTTCCAGGAGGCAAATCTTTCCTGTGATAAAATACCAATGTTATCAAAAAGGTCAACCAAAGAACAAGATTCCTGTACAGAATCTCCTCACTGGTCAGCAAAAAGAGCTTAACAGGAGCCCTCAGTCAAGGTTGCTTCGACTATGCATGCACCTCTTGGTACCACAGCACCTCGAAGGTCCTTCAGACATCCCAAAACCACCTAGTCAGGCTTCTACTTGGCCTAACTGCCAGAACGCACCTCACCCTCGCTAATTCACCATTTGTCAGCCTTCTGATTGGTCCCTGACTGACTAACCAGCAGGCTCATTCTGTCTTGTTCCGCTCTGTTTAAGTTGAATTTGCTAAAACATAATTTTTGGAAAAAACGAAAACAAACATGATATGCCCAGTCACCATGCTGCATCCATGCTGAGTTCCTTTTTACTGACACCAAGTTTAAAATAACAATTGAATGCACAGAATATCAATACGAAGCAACTGAAAAACACGTTATTTCAATGGTAGTGGATGGAGAGACAGGATTTTTGTCCAACCACGAAACGGCAACCAATGGCTGAGAAGAGGGGCACAATCACGGGCGGGACTTGACAAAGGGTGAATTTTGATAGGTTGGAATGGCTTAGGGTTGACGACAGAGTATAGCAACTTGAAGATTCGCTAAATAACACCTGAGTCTAAAATACCCATGTAACTGTCAAAATACTTCCTTAATGTCAAAGTCCATGATCACAACACCAGAGGGAGTTCGACAAATCATGTTTAACCCAGATTCGGCTCCAACTAAAATGTGGAAGGCCCTACCAACAGCCATTAAGAAATGTGAATCCCTAGACTCCTTCAAAACCGCTCTCAAAGAGCACTTACGGGCAGCTGCAATTCAAAACTGGCCCCCTCTCAAAGAGCACTTAACGGCAGCTGCAATTCAAAACTGGCCCCCTGTAAAAAAGTTAAAGTCCACCCCCTTTTTTATTTTATTTAAACTTTTTTTTACTGTATATACGATTTTTTTTTTGCATAGAAGTGTATATTTGTACGTCTTTAAATGTTCTGATGCATTGAAAATGGACGACCCTGATGTAAACAAGTCTTAGTGCTTTTTCTGGTTTTATCCTCGTAGCAGTTTTTATATTGACCTGTACTTTTCGTTTGAAATGTACCCATTCTCCATACTGTGAATACAAATTTCAATGAATCAAGGTGACTAATCATTGATCAATAATAAAAACGATATAAAATACAATAACAATACCAATTGGTGAGGAGTCTATAAGGAACATCTGCTCCAAAGCTATGATGCACTACATCCAGTAAACATCAGTGATTCTCAATCATTTTAATTTCAAGGACCCCTAATTTGATTAGGTCACAGACCCCCATTTGATACAAATGTTATCTCTGGGACCCTGATCTATTATCCTTAGTATTACTTTATTTTTTACTCTGAGAGTGTAAGGGTCCATCTGCTTCCATTTGTACACTCTCAGAGTTCCAGACCCATAAAGGTCCATGTGGTTCCTAACTATCAATCACCCTAGGTCTGGAATTCCCTAAAGGACCCCTGGGGTCTCCTGGAGCCCATGTTGACAACCAGTGCAGTGGAGTAAATCACTGAACAGATGGGATATCACAATGAAATGTTCCCACAAAACCAACCATATGGCAATGCTGTCAACATGGCCATCCACATTGTTTCTCTGTGTGTTCCCTGCCACATTTGAAATTGTGCGTGCGTGCATGTGTCTGTCTGTCTGTCTGTCTGTCTGTCTGTCTGTCTGTCTGTCTGTCTCTCTCTCATAGGGGAGGAGCTCTCCTGACAGTCACCAGTGGACCTGGCTTTCACTTGATGCTTCCCTTTATCACCATTTATAAATCTGTTCAGGTCAGTCTGATTGGGTTCTAGCAGCCCCATTGAACTCTGTCTGGACTAACAAAAGGTCACTCACGACTAACTGAACAATGCAATTATAATGCTGTGTAGCATTTACTAATAGTATTTATTGAATAGTATTTAATTATATTTCCAACATGTTGGACGGTCATGCCAGTGTCATCTATGTTCATCTGTGTGCCAAATATCTAATTGATTACAGTTCCTTGTATTGCACGTGCCATTTAGTTGACTGTATGGCATTTTAAACATAGCTTTAAAATATCACAAAACTCAATAACAAGCACAGAAGCTTGTCACTCTATCAGTGTTGGGCTCATCACTAAGTAATACATTTCTCGTTACTTGTTTCAAAAGTAATACTGTTACATTATTTCTGTCTGCCAACAGTAACTAGTTACATTACTCATTATATAAGTTTTACTTTACACCCCACAACATTGGTAATTGTATCCCTTCTACTGAATATTCTGACTTTGCAAGTGCACCATTAGAATTCGTAACTGTAAAATCCTCAGTGTTGATTTAGCTCTGAAGAGTGAATAAATAGAACGTTCCATTTGGTTAAATTTGTGCCCTCATCTGAGTCAAATAAGCACCATCAAGTCACTTTGCAGATTGCCAATCTGTGTATATACAGTAGTGTACCTAAGCTAAAGTAGAGACAGAACACAGGTATTTAGTGAACGGTTCAAATTTAAATATCACAGTTTTAACTTGTAATGATTTACTAATGTAAAATTATTAATGAATTAGTCTTACTCCCTTCATCTTTTAGACAACTCTGCAGACTGATGAGGTGAAGAATGTACCATGTGGCACAAGGTAGTGCTTCTTCTTCACCATAACGCACCAGATGTGCACAATAGAGCGTCGCAGTCACGCCCCCTCGAGAGACCCGGAAAATAAATCTCTGTTCATTTTCCTCATAGACTTTTCAGAAAGTATTTATTTAAAGACGTTTACGCCACGGACAAAGCCAACTCTTGTTGTGACAAATCATGACAATAAACACAATGTTTTGGGCCAAACAAAGAACTAGAAAGTAGAAAAAAACGGCAGGTTACAATACTTTTGTTGTTGTTTTTCTTCTTTGTAATTATTTGTTTGGTCCAAAATATTGTGTTTGTTGTCATGATTTGTCACGACTCGAGTTGGCTTCGTACGACGCTTAAAAGGTCTTTAAATAAATACTTTGTGAAATGTCTATGGGAAAAATGCATTGGGATTCATTTCCTGGGCCTGGCGTCGTCATGAAAGAGGGCGGGACTGCGACGCTCTATAGAAACATGCCATATCAATAAATATCATTCCACCATTGGTAGAAACGGTATCATCTCAAGTATCAACACATTTTCACGGTAGCAGAGACACTAGTCTGCCTAGTTGTTACGTTGCTATGCTACATTAAGGAGCTACAGTACTTGGTGTTCTCCATTTTGTCGACTAACGTTATTAGAAATGTGATACTAACAGGACTCGCATCATTGTTGTGGCTCTGTGGCAGTAACAGTACAGCATGATCATCACCATTTCATGTAATATTGTTAAGTTAAGAGTAAATGGCCCTTTGCCACTGGGCACACCACCCATCCTGAAAACGTACTTATGATACTGAATGATGCTTTTAATAAAAGTGTCACAAAGGACATGTGTTTAAGTTATTATATTTTCTTTCCTCAGCGGGGGAGTGATGATTTACTTCGACCGCATAGAAGTGGTGAACTTTCTTGTTCCTTCAGCAGGTAAACTCATATACCATGTGAAGGGCCAAGAACATCAAACTATGTATTCATCATAAATCACTTTCTATTAGTTTTGGATTCTACCGATATGGGCAATTAGCTCAGTATGATTGTGAAACAATATTTGAAGCTGTCTGGACAATGAAAGACAAATTACACAACCCAATCACATTTTGTAACAGGAATGAAGATGGCCATGCACTGTGATTTATGACTTACCGCTAACTAAGCATTTGTTTCTCTTCTTTTCAGTGTACGACATAGTAAAGAACTTCACAGCTGACTATGACAAAGCCTTGATATTTAACAAAGTGCATCATGAGCTCAATCAATTCTGTAGCGTACACTCGCTACAGGAGGTCTACATTGGCTTATTTGGTAAGTCTAGTAGGATTGATGCCACGTGAAATAGTCATACAAGAGAGAAGTGCTGGGAGAAAATATAGGCGGGATAAGGTGGTCCTGTTCCTATTGATTACTGCTGGCTTTGTTGTGAGCTTATAGATATGCTATTTTCGCTGAATGTTCACCCCAGAATAGGGAAGCTAGAGTCCATGTGATTAAGGGGCATCCAGGTGGCGCAGGGCTAAAGTTCCTGCCCACCATCATGGAGACTCATTTCGATTCCTCTGCCAAGCGCTCTACACACTCAGTTGCTGGTGTTGGTGGGTGGTTGTTTGTTGCTGCACTGGAATCTCCTACACATTGGGGCATTCCCCAAACTGGTATTGTATCTTCCTCTGCATGTGTTTACACCCTCTGTGAAACTCATCACTGTCCAGTGAAAAGAAGTGGCTGGTGACTCCATGTGTATCGAAGGAGATGTGTTTGTCAACAAACAGTCCACACGCCAAGACCAACAACTAGGGGTTGGTAGTGACGCAGAATACAAACATTGGTGGGTTTTGCCAAAAATTGAGAATTTAAAACAAAACAGTTGACTTAGCTGTGCTGAACTTTAGAGGGAGGCTATATTTCAGCTGAGCAGTTATTCTAAATTGTAATAAACTCTTGCACTCTTGCATCTAATTTCATTCTCTAATCACTCTCTCAATCTTACTATTCCCCTCAGATGTGATCGATGAGAATCTGAAGAAAACACTACAGGAGGATCTAACATCCATGGCCCCTGGTCTTATCATACAGGTATTGCAGAACGTTCTGGCTAATGTAAACTGGGTGGAACAGCATTAGCATAGCAAGCTGTACCACTAGTACAAAGTAGGGCCCTTTTCTTATGAATAAACAATATATTTTAATCATTGTGAATTGTAACCCTTGGCTTTGTCATATAATCGGTTCAGGAAAATAAAAGACATACTATTTATTTAATTTTGCACAGTACACTATTGTACTTGTATTGTACTTTGGTGTGTACTGTCACACCTCGTCTGAGTTGTGTGCCCTTTGTCAAACCTGTTTTCAGTAGGCGTTAGCGTGAACACAGATTTTAGTTGTAAATCTCAATATTAATGCTTGGAGAGCAGTGTGCAATTTATACCAGGATTTTCATGGGTAAGCTTGAATACAAGCTTACCCATGACATAGACAACATAGACAGAGTTCATATTGTGATGATAAATGCCTCAGACTGAGAAGTTTACTTTACAGATTTTTTTAGTCTTACTCTTAAAGGATTAGTTCGGATTTTTGGATTTATAGCTGTATGAAATGCTTGCCATTAATTTAGTGGTTGCAAAGGTATTAATTGATTGACCGAGTCCCGTGGTGGGAGTTCTGCTCTAGTTTTGGGGAATATTAAGGGGCACTGGGCGCCACGCATTAAAAATAAATGTATCTACAAAACTAGCATAATTTGTATTGTTGACCTATTTCTACCATATTGTGCAAGTTTCGTTCAACTTTGATCCCTCTGTCACATGGTACTATTTTGTTTGTGTTCAGTATCACTGCACCGCATAGAACTGAACTGTTCAAGTCGCGCTAATGTGCAGATCTAGTTTGAAAGAATTGAAACAACTGTAATTTTCCTCAGTTACACAAAACTTTGAAGTTATAATGTAGCCGGAACGAGTCTAGTCTAGCTGACCGGGAAGCTGAAGCCAAAGCGCACCTAGCTTTGATAGTGTGTTGCTGCGAAGCTGCAGCTCACACTCTGTGTGGCACAGTGATACTTATTTATTGACCTTTATTTATTCAGGGGAGCCCATTGAAAGCTCTCTTTTTCAAGGGCATCTTGAGTACAACATGAAAACAACAAATAACACTATAAAATATAGTGGACATTCTGATGCTAATACACTGGGGTTACAGAGGACATTATGATGCTAATACACTGGGGTTATGATGCTAATACACTGGGGTTACAGAGGACATTATGATGCTAATACACTGACATTATGATGCTAATACACTGGGGTTACAGAGGACATTATGATGCTAATACACTGGGGTTACAGAGGACATTATGATGCTAATACACTGGGGTTACAGAAAACAGGTACAGATGTTATGTGTTGCATCATCAAGTAGTGCCTTAAATGACTATAGAGATCAGTTTGTCCAGTTTCAGAGAGTCCTGGATTTTCTGCCATTTGTCTGGAGTGTAAAAGATGAATGCAGTTTTACCTTGTTCACTGTTCATTCTTGGAGTTTTAAGTGTAATGTAAGTCTGTATAACACAGAAGGTAACGTGAGCAGAGGTGAACGGAACGGTCTTTGTTTTTGTGCTCTCCAGCAGGCTTTATCTGATAACTTCCTGTTGGTGCATATGTCACGTTAAGCAGCCACCTTAAAACTAAAAGTTGTCCAATAGGGCTGTCCTGCTCACTAATCATTGTTAAACTACATTATTTCACAGCCTTAATAACTTAACACCTCTATCTGTCTGTCTGGCACACCCTACCCCGCTCTCTGTGTACAGGCGGTCCGGGTCACAAAGCCCATCATCCCAGAGAGCATTCGCAGGAACTATGAGATCATGTAAGTACCCAGAAAAAGAATATTCTCTGACCCCATTCTGTCTGTGACTAACATTCCACTCATCAGCTGTACATAATTGTTATTCTTATTATGTACAAACAATAATGAAGTTGTGAAAGCATGCAACCAAAGGATATTAACTACCTGATCGAACAAAGGTCAATCTATTGGACCAACCAGACCCTTACAAACTATAAATGATTGTGCTGCACTGGATTATGAAACTATCTCAATGCCATTTGTGTTCCTGTTTTTTCTTTCCCAATTTAGTCGTTATGCCAATTCCCATTTTTTTCCCACACCTCCCCCAACGGGAGGTCGTAACAAAAGCAGAGGAAAGGCCTGTTCAATGAAGTGTGGAACTAGGACGAATAACATGTACCCCTCTATGTATTATGTCCTACCGGTGAAACTTCTCACTGTCTGGTGAAAAGAAGCATACTTGACATCACATGTATCGGGGAGACACGTGATCATCTGTGCTCTCCGTATAACTGTAGGAGTAAGCCGTATCAAGGGAATGCAAGGGAATCGGTCTAAGGGCTGTCAATTAAATTTTTTAATTTCTTTTAAGCTCTGCACCACTAGCATATTTCAAGCAATCTTCAAGGGCCGCCTCAACCCACCTTTAACTAATCTCAGGACACATATCCTGACCCCAACCAGCACATCAGTGGTCCCCAGGTTGACTCTTACTCAGGGTGGTGGTCCCTGGTTCACAATCAGTTGAAAACCCCTGTATTAAAGAGCAATATAATTAATAGCACATACTACAGATTCTGTGTGTGTGTGTGTGTGTGTGTGTGTGTGTGTGTGTGTGTGTGTGTGTGTGTGTGTGTGTGTGTGTGTGTGTGTGTGTGTGTGTGTGTGTGTGTGTGTGTGTGTGTGTGTGTGTGTGTGTGTGTGTGTGTGTGTGTGTGTGTGTGTGTGTGTGTGTGTGTGTGTGTGTGTTACAGGGAGAGTGAGAAGACCAAGTTGCTGATTACAGCACAGACTCAGAAGGTTGTGGAGAAGGAGGCAGAGACGGAGAGGATAAAAGCTGTGATTGGTGAGAGAAGATGAAACACATGTTTGGCAATAAGTTAACCTAATATCACACACACTAGGGATGGGCGTTTAACATATACATGTAGTGCTCCGCAGTTATGAGAAAACAGGCGAATATTAGTTGAATAGTAGGCTTAGATCTACAAGCTCACAACATGTCGCAACACGAGATGTGTTCTAGATCTATTTTTGGCTAAGGGATTTAGTGTAGACCAAAGGGAAAAAGTCACAATTGTGTGAAGTCAGGTGCGCCTACTGTAATTAAATCGGCCCCATGATGTCTTACGTTGTCAAATAGTGCCCTAAACAAACATTGTATTGTCCTAAAGTCCATAGACTTAGAAGTGCTCTAAACAAACATTAAAAATCACGGACTTGGCTGCCATATGATGCTCCAAAAAAGGAGCTTGGGTGTACAGGGAATATGTTGAATGGAAATTTACCTAACCCTTTTAACTTAATATAAAGCACAGTAAGATCATGTTGGATGTTATATAAAAATCACACTTGTGTGAAGTGAGGGCCACTCTTATCGTCATACATCATCATAAATCACATTCCATGCTCACCCGATCAAATCATCACTATGCGGTACAGACAAACACACACAGCTGGCCAATCAAATCCCCTCAAAAAGGATCAACCTTTGGGGGACCAGTAGTGATGGTGGTTTGACCAATTAAAAAATGACATTCTTTCTTATCTGACACTAATAAGACACTGCTCAATAAAATGGGTCTGGGGGAATAATGACAAAATGACAAGTTAATCCGGCACAAATTCTGGCCTGGAAAACCTGCACCTGATTATGTTAAGCCACATTTGAAAGTTGTATTCTTCTCTTTGTTATAGAGGCTGAGAAGGTGGCCCAAGTGGCTGAGATCAAGTATGGACAGAAAGTCATGGAAAAGGAGACGGAGAAAAGGATCTCCGAAATTGAAGGTTGGTAGACTCTGATTTTAGTCATGTTATATTGATTGTGTCAATTACCAACTGAATAAAATGTCAGATCTCAGTCAACAATTCTTTTGATCTGGCATCCATCGTGTTAAAAACTGGGATCAAAACAGATCAAGTACCCATTTAAAGTAACAGAGTAAAACTATTGGACATTAAGACTTTCATGGGGTATGTTAACCCATGTTTAAAAATATATACATTTTGTTGTTGGTGTAGTTTGAGGGAGGCACTGTTAAATTTCTGTTTCATAACATCAAGCATGTAGCACCATACGGTAGTTGTCTCCGCCAGGCTGACAGGCATGGCGAAGACTATGTTTTGCACCCCGCCAGTGTGTCCATCATTCTGTCTGTGAACAGCTACAGTAATCTCTGGCACCGTTGGCTTGATGGCAGCGAAATAATTATATTAGACAAATCCTGCTCACAAACAACTTAGGCCCTCATTTATCAACCGTGCGTACGCCAAAATATGGGTGTACGCCGAAATTACCGAAATTTTCGGCATTTACGATTTGCACCAACGTTTGATTTTGAACTTGAGCCAAGACAAAAACCACGTCTGGTCGGGAGCTGTCGTACGCTTTGTCCTCACCTGTTTTTCTGTCGTAGAACAGCGGAGCAGCATTGTTTGACCAGCTGAGAGGCTGTCACAGGCATCGAAACATATGTATTCACTCCTAAAATGTTTATATAAAACTGTATAGGTATATATGGGCTAAATACATATAAGATGTGTCTTTGTGTCATATGAAATTAGTAGGAGATTTCCAACTTTACAAGTAATTAAAATCGCGCAATTAAAAACAATGTTGCAAGTTAGATGCTTAAGCCATTTAAACAGTGTTTTGCATGAGCGCATACATGCGAGGATTTGGGCTGTCTGTGCTGAAATATTTCCATGACGGGACGTTGGAGAGTACTATAGGCTAGTGCAGTGCTGCAGCTGCGGAGAGTCCCAACATGGGTAGCCTACTGTAGCCTAATCTACAGCAGGCCGATGTCTTTCTGGAGTTACGGTATGTGCAATCTCCTCCTCGTTTAATAAACCCGACGCGTCGCTCGAATGCCAAATGTACCGTGCCAGCGCACGTGGGAACCGCATCGGAGATATAGGTAGGCTACCCAGCCAGCCCACCACCACCAGTGCTCAGCCACTGCAGCGACTGCGAGGCAATCTAAATAGTCTGTCGAACGTGCGGTGCATGGTCAGTTGGTCACGGTCACGGACGGACCACAGTGATAGAGAGAGACAGACAGACAGGACAGGAGGAGCACCTATGCAAAACAGCAGCGTGTGTGTGCCTATTTGTTATTTAATTCATGGTTCACAGGTTCAGGTTTTCGTTCACTAATATATCTTGTTGTATATTAAATTAAAAAGACTTTAATAATTTAATATACAACTAACAACACACAGTGACAGTTGCTTGCAAATTGCGATATGTGCGTGCGTGCGTGCGGGGGGGTGATGCGGGCAGCAAGGGAAGCGAAGCGAAGCGAGAGGAGAAACAGACAGGGTAGTCCTACAGCTTTATTTAATTCATGCAGGTTTATTTATTTAAGATACAACAAGTTGCTTGTGCGTCTGTGTGTGTGTGTGTGTGTGTGTGTGTATGGGAGGGGGCAGCAAGGCAATTTAGGCAAGCGAGTGAAACCTTTTTCCCCCTGTAACCATGGTTTCCAGGTCGTATTGCAGTTGTTCATGTCGCAAAAACGAGGGCGAGGCTTGATTTCACAGGGCGTGCCAGATTGATTTCAGCCGTCACATTTATCACTGCTAGGAATGAAATTAGGAAGAAACAGCTGTCTGCGATCACTTTGTAAATGCCGACCCGACGTGGGTGTACTACGAATCCTACACTCGAATTTGGGGCAGATTTTACACTCGATTGATAAATGAGGGCCTTAGTCTTTGCCCACAGTGTAAAAAGATGATGCGCATGAGTATGGGAGCAAACTGTCCCTGCAAAAGAGCCCTTTGTGACTGGCACACATACAGATGGAGACAATTGTTTTAGGTAATTGTTTTTTCTTTCCTTCTCATAATTGACATAATCTCTGACTGTCTCCATTTGTAGATGGTGCTTTCCTTGCCAGGGAGAAGGCCAGGGCAGATGCAGAATTCTACACAGCACACAAAGTAGCTGCGGCCAATAAGGTGAGAGATTATAATATACAGATGCGGTGACGCATGTCATACATCATAACACAACACAATATGCCATAATCAGGTTCATATATTTGCATATATATGGATAATTAGGAAATATGTCTCTATCTAGCTTATGCAATTTATATTTCCATGTGGGGGGTGCGTCAGCTAGGTCGGGAGTTAATGGGGTGCATGGCCAAAACATCTCTAATGTGGATAGGCTACAATCACAGTAATATTTGCCGGACGATTGACTTACTTCTTATTGGTTGCAGCAGAAGATTTAAACCACACATATGACACTTTCACATGTGTTTCCGGTTTAAATTAAAGTTTTTCATAGGTCAGGTCAGTTAGAAGGCGTTTTTAGAATCGCCATCAGTTGTTCCCCTTACAGAAAACTGAGATTTTTAAAATTGTAGTAATAAGTACTGTATCACACTTTATTTCATCGTTCTATTCTCTGTTGTACTCACTGGACTCCCATGAGGTACAATCCTTCTGCAAATGGGAGAGGGATTTTAACAATGAATATATCGAGGATGACTGGCAAGAGGCCATTGACTTGGTTAAAAAGGTTTACACCTGTAACAGACTAAGAGAAACACAATACAAACTTCTTCACTGACTACACATTACACCTGTTACTAAACAAAATGGACCGCTCAATATCAAGATCAAACAGATCTTGGCACCTACTATTGCTACTAATATTATATGACTGGATATTGTGTTTGTGTTTGTTTTTTTTCTTTTTCTTTTTTTATGAACTATGGATGATGGTGAAGATGAACTGGAGGACCCCACCCTTTTTTCCTGGTTGTTCGTTTGGTTATGTCATGTTTGTAAAATATGTCTTTGTCTCTTTTGTGAATTAAAACAAAATCAATACAAATATTAAAACAAATAGAATCGGCATCAGGTCTAAATGGGCTAAACTTAATCATCACGTTAAATTTTTATCTGAAAATATTATAGGTTAGAATTGAACCATGGGCTTTGCTGTCTGTCTCTCTCTGACTTTGTTTACAATCAATCTGCATTGCGTGTGCACGCATCGCGCATGTAGCAGAGCAATGTGCCATAGCCTGGAGGGATGCGACGTTCTGCTTGGTTCAAAAACGCACATCTTTCCGTTTGAGAGTGAAACTACAAAATAAAATGCCCTAAATAGCCATTTCACCCCGTCTTTAAGCGCAGAGCCTATTCACATTGACCACCCTCTTATCACCAGGTGGGATTGATGGCTCATGTGTGTTTGTGTATAATTTATTTGTAGTCATATTTTAGTGTTTTCGTACCCAAATGGGCATAAGCTACATGCACTGACTGCAAAGAGTACAACTCAATCTATTGTCAGAGGACAGCTGCTGTACAGATTAATTGGTTGTAGATTCTCAAAATCATCCAGCAGGCGATCGAGCATGAGACAAGAGCCACTGTTTTACATTATACCAAATATATCAGTAAGACGCCCTGGTCACGTGCACGCATCCACCTGGGTGACGGCAGACTGCTGGGCGAGTGCTGGCGCTTTGGCTTGGGGTGTCAGATCAACATGTGGAATGAATTCTATACTGGCCATATATGACCGCATGCTTCCTTCAATGCATTCCGTCAAAGACGCTTCTTTTGGGGTGGAAATCTCCCTAGGTGGACGGAACGTGTGGAAGGAACACGTTATTCCAACCAGTTCCTTTCCCCTCCATCAGGCGCCCCGGCTGGCCAGGGGGAGGCAGAATAGAGACCATGATTACTGTGTATTTTTGTGAGGGTACCTACCTACCCTAGGGGACATGGGGAGAACATGCAAACTCCACACAGAAAGGCCCTTTTGCCAACCCCACCTAGGGCATGGGCACTGATGACACGGAGGAGAGAACACGCCCACAGTGTCCCAGTGGGAATCAAACCCAGGACCTTCTAGCTGTGAGGCGACAGTGCTACCGACTGCGCCACTGTGCCCCCTCCTCAGATTTATTTACTATAGCAATATTGAGTAAACATTTTTTTCTCCGCCTGCAGATGAAACTAACACCAGAGTATCTGCAGCTGATGAAGTTCAAGGCCATCTCAGCCAACAGTAAAATCTACTTTGGTAACGACATCCCCAAAATGTTTGTGGAGTCCGTATCCTCTGGCTCAGCCATCAAGGCATCTGCAGCCATGGACATCCTGGGTGAGCCTGACATGGAATAAAGGGGAAGGGTGTGGGATGACCCACAGGACAATCTGCTTAGATACACCACTGTACTCTGACCATTCAGCACATAATTCTATGCCTATTCAAATTAAATTGGATAGTTATATTTTTACAATGTTTACCTCAGTTCTGTTACAGTGTTTACTTCAGTTCTGTGAACTTCTGTCCTGAATGGAATCAAACATTGTAAAATATATGACTCGCAGTTGAGTTTTATCCTGTTCTTCTGAATCAAAGTCACAGTACCATCACCCCTGGCAGATGGACCAGCAGGCAGTAACACTCCCACCCCACGTGGCAAGCTCCTCTGCTTGTACTGACCAGAAAGTATATTGTACTGTGAACAAATATCAATGGATGTTGAAAGCAAGGTGTTGTCGCTTGTATGTAATGTCACTGCTCCGTTTAATTTTTGTTTGTTCTGTAATGTCTTTATTGCACAAGGGTTATTTGAACATTGTAGTGAATATATTATATACTGAACTGTTTTAAGAGTGTGATGCCATACCAATGTCTTTGGCTGTCTTTTGGAGGATTTTGCACATCACTTTCTTCTGTTGATTACATTTCACACAGCTATAAGAGTATCGAAAGTCTACTGACAGTTGTCTCTCATATCGAAAAGTACTGACAGTTTGGCCCAGTTTAAAAAATGGATATAAATGCTACTACATTCTCCATGGAGAAGAAGAGTATTAGTATCTTAAATGTTAAGGAAAGGGCATAATAGAGTAAGTAGAGGAGGAGGATACGGGAGAGGGGATCAGATCCATGGGGTAAGTTTGATACTGTAGGAAATTTAAGGTCAGATGTTATTGTGTGGTACTAGTCTATGAGAAGATCGGAGACCAACTGAAAATGAATGTCAACATTTTTCCCTTAAGAACATTCACCAGCCTATATTGTGTGTTGCTCTGAAATGTTAGCGTGGCATTGCCAGACTGATCACGTGGGACTCAAAAGTTCCTCCATGGTGATGGTGGAGGAACTTGCCACGTGATCAGTCTGGCAATGCCAGGCTACTGAAATGTACAAGAATTGCACTGAAATTTAAAAATGAGTAAAATGAGAATAGTTTTACTCTTGTCTTTTTAAACATCCATTGAGGGATTTGTTATCTGTCAGCATTGTTTATGAAGTAAGATCTAGGTAAATCTACTGTATGTGCAAAATGAACATGTTTTCTATGGTATAGTAAAACAGAATACCAGCACTCGCAGAATAAAAAAACAGTTTCAGCTAAAACGCATCAATCTGGGACCGAAACCATCTGTTCAAGTGGTCTGTTTGCTTTTCAATTTAATGTTTCTTGGAGTGTTTTGTTATTTTCCAGATCAGGAACATGCTTGAATTCTGCTAGAAAAGTTGTACAAAAAAAGGCCTAATTCCATATTTGTTTTGTTCCATATTTAAATTGTGAATTGAACAAATACTTTACTGACACTGAGGTGCTGGGGAAAAAAACAACTGCATCTCAAAATAAATTGAAATGTTTTAATAGACTTTGAAAGCCTGTATAATTTATACAGGCTTTCAAAGTCTATTAAAACATTTACATTTTATACAGTATAAACCATCTTAACTTTTGTTTAGTGATATCAGTTTAATGTTGTGCAACCTTCATTCTAAAGGTCATGTTAATTCCGTATTACTATTTTCCAAAGAACATGTCTGCTGTGTTTTCTTAACAGACTGATTTAAAGTCTACATTTTTGCTCTCATAGTTTAAATCATATATGTCAAACTCAAGGCCCGGGGGCCAAATCAGGCCCGTGGATGAATTATCTTTGGCCCGCGGGATGATATTTAATTAGTATTAGAACTGGCCCTCTGGTATATTGCACGGACCACCATAATACTACAAGTCCGACAATTCACTGCGAGTGCATTGGCACATATCACATACTATGAAAGCAGTGCTTGGTGAGGATCATAGAACAGGAAACTGAGCTTAATAATAATGCATTTTCAGTTTTAAATGCATTTACTTTTTTGCTGTTTGCCTGGGACGTCCTCATGACCTCAGGACGTCCTCATGACCTCAGGACGTCCTCATGACCGCGGTGCCCGTGTGTTGAAACACAGTCCGGCCCCTCGACCTCGACCGATTTCTTTATTTTGGCCCACTGTGTATTTGAGTTTGACATCCCTGGTTTAAATGAAATGGATTTCTTGTAAGACCAAACAAGTTGCAAGCGTGTTGAAGAACTGAATGTGTTGAATGGAGATAATCAACAGCTAGAAGTAAGCTCGCAAATGACTGTGATGGGAATGATGAATTTTTTGTCACTTTAATAAGAAGACTACTTCCATAAATGTTTTTTCCTCTATTTTCTTCCATTTCTTTTCTCCAATCTATTGCCATATGTCAAATTATATTTTATTTAGGGTATGCTGGACATTTTGATTGCCTTGTTGGAGCTCTTCTGGTCACTTCACTGGCTGTTTCTAGCTAAGGAATTGTAGATCATTAGCTTGTAAGTCCAGGGTAGACTGACTTTCTTTGTCTTTAATATAAGGTTTATTGTGGGTGCTGTCGTCTCAAACACTTAGTGGTGAAAGACTCATACCACTCCCAGAGACTTGAAATAAACCTTCTTTCTTTATATTTGACATGCCCAACCACATGCTCAATGAATAAGTGATAAGAGGACAGACCATGGCATCGTCAGTGCCATACAGTGTCTATATATATGATACGTCTCTGATGTCTAATCGAAACGTTTTCCCTCCTATCAGTGCACTTTAGCACGTGGTTGATCATGTAAAATATAAAGAAAAACTATTCTTTGTCGTGTGCAAGTCTTCCATCACTTTAGACCATTAGCTTGTGAAATGATTCACCACTGGAAGAATGTTTTTTTTATTTGAATTGCTCAGGTTCATTTGGCTGACTGAGTTGAAAGGGAGATTTATTTTTTCCCCCACTCATTTCAGTTATGAATGTGCAATCAATATATTGTCCTTAGACAATAAAGTTGTTTTCTTTCAGATGTAGTTGCATTATTTAAGATTTCAGTTTTATAATACCAGTAAGACGCCCTGAGGGCGAGAAGGGACCATGCGATCCAGTGCAACATAATTTACACAACTTAGTTTGAGAATTGTAAGCAATATATTACGCTGTAAACGGACATAAATACATTTTCTTTGTATTGTAAGCATTTTGAAGAAATTGAAATGGTCATACAGTTACATTAGATTACTACTGATGCTTGCTATTTATTTCACAATCCCCAGCCATTATCTCTGCCTAATATCATATAACTTTCTGTCTGGAGACAGACAAGAGAAACCCCCTAAACCTCAGCAGCAGGATGCATTTCAAAATTACACTTTTGGGTCCAGGTACAGTTATCAAACAGAAGCGAGTCATGTAGTCTGGGAGCCAGGTCCAGCCGGATGTCTTCCGCAACCTTTATTTCCTGTGAGTTCATTTGGGCTCACATTGACATATGACAACTAGGTTTGAAATCTGTCATGGAACATCCTGATACCAAGTGGGAAATGTCATGCACAACATCCTCCAACAGACAATGTTCAAATTTATCAGAATCAGCTTTATTGTCACATCACATCAGGTTTACAGGTGTATAGAAATGGGTGAAATTCATATTTTCAGGCGTGATCCATCATTATTTCACTTATTTGTGATCACTTCCAAAGTTCATAAGCTTCAATTTGAGATTACTTTTCAATACTTGCCATGGCCGAAAGTCTCAACTATATCTCAAATTTTAAAAATACAAAATTCAGTCACTTGCCTTCTAGATGCTTATTTCTTGCAATATGTCCATATACTGTGGGTTGCTACACCTGATATCTGAAGTTAATACCATGAAAAGTGAATACTACTGTGGGAAAGCAAATGCTTTTAAATTGTAGGCCTATAAATCCTGGTGTGTGTGTACAAGAGTACACAAAAAGTTTTTAATCTTCTTTCTTATAAATCAATATTTGTATTAATCAATTATCGTATTGATTACGATATATTATAATATATATTATATTAATATACGATCGTATATTCTCTGGGTCTCTGTTTTGCACAGATTTGAGGTAGGCTATATAGTGAAGAATATCAAGATAGAAAAATAGGCTACTCTTTGACTTGGGAAGTTTGTTTTACAAGTAATGCAGATGCAGTGATGTAGGCCTATAAATAGCTAGAAAAAGCTATAATTTTGATGATACAGAAATGCATTTGTCAAGCTGCCAGCTTTTCTTTTTGGGGATGTTGGGTGATAGCCTATTTTAAAATAGAATGGCACTATAATTATATGGCAGCAATAAGCACCAGAATATTATTTTGATAATCCCCCTGGCCTGGTTTCAGAATAGGCCTACAGTAGCCTAGACTGTTCCATGTCATAGGTCTACGTCGTCTACATGTAGGCCTACGACTATTTATTCAGTTGCATAATGCACATGGGGCGCGTTCGGAAATAGCGCACTGTGCAATGCAAACTAATAGGCGAGTGCGCTCCTGTGCGGTATTTCCGAACGCGCCCTTAAGACATGTCTCAAGAAACGTGTCCATAAACATCTTGTGATGGCCGAAGACTAACAGAAATAATAGGCTAGTGAAAAAAGATAGCATGAAACATCCTACTTAATAACCATCAATTGTAATGGTTAATTATCATTATCAGATATGTGGCTATTGTTGTTTTTTGCTAGTCTAGTTCTAGTTTGTAAATTGGGAAACAGTAACACACGAGACAGACACACCCCTAGAAACGTCAATTGGACGAATGGAAACACCCACTCACTTGCAACGAGACCTTTTTTTCTTTTCTTTTTTATGACTATGTCTAATCTATGAACGAGAATGTGGACTGCGTGTGAGGAAAGTAGGCCTACGCGCAGATGGGACAAAGTGAATGGTGCCAACCGCCAACGGCCAGCTATTGGTGAACGAAAGAAGAAAGAAGACATAGCGATACCGCTACCGGGACTATGAATCAAGCATGTGAACGATATGAAACAGTGCAGATAGAAGGACTCGTCCTTCAAGCACTATGGAACCGTATACGAGGACATGACAAGATCCTCTCCTCACCTTTATTTCCCGCTGTCGGCGCTTTCCTCACACACATTCTCCTCTGCGCTCCATTTTTCGTGCTTGATAGCCTGGGATGCGTCTGCCAGCGGATACGTTTGTGTAGAATTTCTGATAACAGAAACTCACCGTATATCATGAGGCGATGGTTAGACTGCTTTAGGAGGATACTTTTTAATTACTTAAAGGCTGTTCTCCCCATCACCGCTCTTTTTCAAAGCACCCGGAGCCCCAAATTGCCGGACCTGGCACCGTCCTGTTGGCAGCTGTTTGTGGAAGTCTTCGCTTGCCTTCTTTTATTTGACACGCTGTTTTATTTCTGGCATTATTCCATGCACAGGTGAGGATGCTCAGGGCAGGCATAGAACTACCAAGTTCTCTGTAACTGTTATGTTTAATTAATTTCAATTAGGGTAGAAAGTGGGCCATTTAGTGTGGCTATTGTGCTGTGTATACTATTAAAGTCACTTTGGATAAGAGTATGAACTCAATTAATGTCTACACTACAATATAATACACTAGAAAAGTGCTCTCTTTTGGAGGAACTCATATCTCCCCCAGGATGGATGGGCCATATAGCCAGGGCTGTGTAAAGTCTGGGTTTCTGCCATCTGTGCGCAAAGGACGTCGGGGACTAGCATGCTGCATTTCTATGGCATACAGTGCAACTTTACGCACTTTGGTGTTCATGTTTCTGCAGCAAACAGTGACATTTGTGGTGCCCCCTATGTAGTAGGAGTGTTACTTGGCTCTGTGTTGTTTCGAATTATAACATAATCATAACATTTACTGCCTCAAGGCCTGGCGGAGATAAGTAGCAACAACATAGTAGCCAATACTGCCCTACAAAGCAAAAGTGCATGCAGTAACTAAGTTTTTGGACACACCAACTTATTTGTGTATCCCAAAGCTCAAAATAGCCTTCGTGATTTTGGGGATAAACAATTACTTCAAGAACAGATACAGTGATATATCTCGTTTGGCTGACCAGATTAAACACTTTTAAACCCATTTATCAGTGATTTATTTTTTCGTAGTTACTGCACTTTGGCTTTATAGGGCATTATAGATTACATTATAGCTTACCTCCTCAGGAGCAAAGCCTCTGATAATGTGCAATCACTCTTACTTTACAAGATGCAAAGATGTAAATGTTAAAAACAAAATGGATTTATGTCTATCACCAGGATTCAGTGGCTGTACCAGAACATCCACCAAGTGCACCATCACAACCAAATACCATTCGCACTTGCAGCGCAGGATGCCAGCTCTGCTGAGCTTCTATCCCTGCTGTTGTTGGCCCTGAGCAGCGCCTGGGTGGTCGGCAGCCACCCACTTAGTGAGGTGCTATTCCACCTCATCAACAGTTGGCTAGCAGTGGAGGACCACTGTGGATACGACCTGCCCTGGAGCCTGCACAGACTGTTGCCCTGCCTGGGAGGTGCCCCCTACCACCAGGCTCACCACCGCCTTTACAGGGGAAACTATGCCCCCTACTTCACACACTGGGATCACGTCTTTGGCACACATATTGAAGGCGGGTGACAGCGCCACAGAATCTTTTGAAGACACTTATTCTTCATTTGGAACAATGTTCCACATTGTCTGAGCACCACAGTGCACCACAGTATGTGCATTTTAGGGATTGATGATTTAACGTAGTTGTTTTTGTATACTGTTACTAATCAATTTAGAATTTTACTTTGTTAACTCTCTTTTGTCTAGGGAAAAGAATGATAACATAATCAAAGGAGGACAATAGCTTTTGCATAAATAAGGACATTTTTTTTTAAACAATATATTTATTGACATTCTTTTTCATTTATAAAAAACATTACAGTTATAGCTCTTTTGTTAAATAAAATGTCCAGAAAAAACAAACATAACAGATACAATACAAATACAATACAACAATACAATACAATACAAATACAATGACAACAAATAAATAAAAAATACAATCATAACAAACAACTCAACAATAAAAAACAAAAACAAATAAAAACAGATATGGTCCCCATTTTCCTCCCCACATTACTGTGGATTATCTAATACCGGTCCTAATGGATTGCTGTTCATAAAATGCATGAACTGTCTAAATAAGGACATTTATTAACAATCAGAATTATATTTACAGAAATTAATTGAATTTGAAAAGGCACAAACTTTAGGCTAACTAACAGAAAACAAACTAAATAAAGATAAAGACTAAATAAATAAAATAAAGGAAGATTCCCAAAGGATCTTTTAACTCGCTTAATTCAAACATTCACTGGTTGGGGTTGGAAGTTGTTTGTTTGGGAGAAGGAGGAATCGAGCGTCCGCTGCACAAAGTGCTGTTGTTTCCCCGAAGGCAGTCAGTCACTGATCCTTATAGTGACGAGTTGCGGCCTGCCGACCTGTTGTTGCCATGGTTACGGGGGAATTGGCCAATTCACAGGGCTGATCCCACATGTGGACTCATCCAGTGGTTCTCAACCTGTGGGTCTCAGATGACAGTGAAGTGACTATTTTAGGACCTTTTTAATACCTATGAAGTCTATGGATTGATTGCATAGGGTCTAAATGGAAACAAGACAGCAAGGACTTTTTTTTGGTGCTATCCCTTTTGAACTGAGTGTTTGACTGTACTGTGTTGCTCTTTTTACATTAATGTTCAATAAACTATTCAATCAAACCTGAAAAAAGAAAGAAAAAAAAAGAAAAAATACCACTACGGCTTCAAAAGTAAACAACATACTATAAAAACTGGACAAGTGCATGGCCAAATTTGTCAAATAATATAAGAAAGATGTCAAGATTTGTGATGAGCTTGTAGATCTGCTATTTTCATAATTATCTGTGGAACCTAGTCAAACCAAAGTTAATAATGCCTCAACTCCTACATTCCAAGTCAGGGTAGGGGGTCCCAGCATGAAAAGGTTGAATACCACTGGACTAGTCGACTGTTACTCCCCCATGCCGAACATGAATGACTACTACAACAGTTGACCTACTCAACAGGCAATCAAGCATATACGCCCAACTCAAAGACAATAATACAATAGCTTGTTAGCTTGTATGCCTGACAGGTCAACCGCCACCACGATAGGTTCCAGGGTCACTGAATCACCTCTCCAGGAATAGCTTACTAAATATCCAATACAAAATAATAATGAAATAAACAAACAAACGGTTACGCCCAGGCGGTGGCGTAACCGTCTGGGCACCCGACTGGTAATCCAGTCGCAGTGTGCCGCGGGTTCGACTCCCGAGCCCGACACGGCCTTTACTGCATGTCTTCCCCCATCTCTCTCCCGTTTCCTGTCAGCCTACTGTCTGTCCCTTCAAAAACCAATAAAAGGCGTAAGCCGCAAAAAAATATCTTAAAAAAAACAACAACAAAAAAACAAATAGAACAACAAGTAACTTATACAAAAGTAATAAGGCTGACCATAACAAACACTCCGGATGCATGAATAAAGATGGATGAACAACTATCACTTATTAAAGCAGTATTTCACTTTAAAACACTTCTGGGGTCATTTTAACTTCTGCTCTGGTTTTTGTGTGCAGTGCTTTTGTTTTTAATTGATTGTATTTTTTCCATTTTCAAAAGTATAAATATCATATTCAATAAGTGAGTAAATATGAAATATCTAGTGAAAGTGAATTACCCCTTTAAGTTGGGTACCAATAATACAGTAGGCTATAAAGGCTTAGGCTATATGCTTGTATCCAAAATTAAATCTGCCCATCTGGTGCTGTTCCCCTGACCCTCCATTGTGTTGGCTGCTGTTTAGGACAAATATCTGAATGGGCGTGTTACATGTGTGTGCAATGCATGGAGTGGAGATTGTGTCAGTGTGTGTGGGACTGGGTTGGTGTCAGTGTTATGTGTTATGCATGTGTGTGAGTAGTGATAACGGTGGGATGTTGTGTGAGTGCAATATGAAAAAAATCATTAACATCACTGTATATGTTTATTTTCCCTTTTTACCTCCATTATGATGAATTCCTGTTCTGTTCTTTGTCTATATAGAAGTGTCTATTTGTACGTCTCTAAATGTTTTGATGAATTGAACATGGTGGACCCTCTTGTAAACAAGTGTAATGCTTAATTGGGTCGTCCACTCACAGTTAACAGCCTTTGTATTGAGTTTGTGCTTGAAATGTACTGTAATTCTGCAAACTGTTAATAAATATTTCAATCAATCAATCAAAAAGACATTAATAGTACATAGTACATACTGCTGCCACCGTGCATAAATGGGGTGTTAAAATGTGTGCGTGTGGTGTGTCATTGACCGTCTAGCCTCTGATTTCCTCAAGAAAACTATACCTAACCCTAACCTTAACCTCAGTAAACTTAACTTGCCCGGGGGCGTGGTTATAACTTAAACACAACCCGTGTAGGAATTAGTTTAACATTTAATAGCTAGACTGGATGTGTATTCCAGATATCTGTAATTTAGTTCTTCCTAGTCAAAACTAACGTTTCAGATATCCACAATGACATTCCTCCTATCCAAAACTGTAATTTAAGATATCCACAATGACATTCTTCCTATCCAGAATTGCCATTTCAGATATCCATAACGCCATTCTTCCTAGGAGAAATTACATCACTTTTATGGCAAGCCATTTGAACTTTTAATAGAACCACCCTCCTGTCTGTAATATATGTTTTAGATATCCAAAACCACATTTCTCCTAGTCAAAACTGCATTCTCACTAGTAATAATTGTAATTAAAGATATCCATAGTAACATTCTTACTAGTAGAAATTGTATTTCAAGATATCTAGAATTCAGTTCTTCCTAGTAACAATTAACGTTTTGGATATCTACAATGACATTCCTCCTATCAACAACTGTCATTTCAGATATCCATAACCTCATTCTTCCTAGGAGGAATGACGTCACATTTCCCATTCATGTGTATGGGGCTTTTAGTTTCAGATATCTGTAACTGCATTCTGGATATCTAGAATCAACATTCTGGATATCTACAATTTAATTCTTACTAGGAGAAACTACTATTTCGGATATCTACAATGCAATTCTTACTAGGAGAAACTACCATTTCAGATATCCAAAATTACATTTGTACTAGTCATAATATGAATTGTGGATATCCATGATTAGATTTCTACTAGTCACAATGCATTTTTGGATATAGAAAATGTAATTATGGATGTCTGGAATGTTTTCTTTTAATTTTGGATATCTGAAATGGTAGTTTCTCCTAGTAAGAATTGCATTGTAGATATATTAAATGGTAGTTTCTCCTAGTAAGAATTGTATTGTAGATATCTGAAATGGTAGTTTCTCCTAGTAAGAATTCATTGTAGATATCCATAATGTGGATTTTATATATCCAGAATGCAATTATGGATATCTGAAACTAAAAGCCCAATACACATGAATGGAAAAAGTGATGTAATTTCTCCTAGGAAGAATGAGGTTATGGATATCTGAAATTACAGTTTTGGATAGGAGGAATGCCATTGTGGATATCTGAAACGTTAGTTTTGACTAGGAAGAACTGAATTACAGATATCTGGAATACATATCCAGTCTAGCTATTAAAGGTTAAAACGGCTTGCATGTGTATTAGTTTCAGATATCTATAACTGCATTCTGGATATCTAAAATCCACATTATGGATATCTACAATGAATTCTTACTAGGAGAAACTACCATTTCAGATATCTACAATACAATTCGTACTAGGAGAAACTACCATTTAATATATCTACAATGCAATTCTTACTAGGAGAAACTGCCATTTCAGATATCCAAAATTAAATAAACATTCCAGACATCCATAACTACATTTTGTATATCCTAAAATACATTGTGACTAGTAGAAATCTAATTATGGATATCCACAATTCATATTATGACTAGTACAAATGTAATTTTGGATATCTCAAATGGTAGTTTCTCCTAGTAAGAATTGCATTGTAGATATCCGAAATAGTAGTTTCTCCTAGTACGAATTCAATTGTAGATATCCAGAATGTTGATTCTAGATATCCAGAATGCAGTTACAGATATCTGAAACTAAAAGCCCCATACACATGAATGGGAAACGTGACGTCATTCCTCCTAGGAAGAATGAGGTTATGGATATCTGAAATGACAGTTGTTGATAGGAGGAATGTCATTGTAGATATCCAAAACGTTAATTGTTACTAGGAAGAACTGAATTCTAGATATCTTGAAATACAATTTCTACTAGTAAGAATGTTACTATGGATATCTTTAATTACAATTATTACTAGTGAGAATGCAGTTTTGACTAGGATAAATGTGGTTTTGGATATCTAAAACATATATTACAGACAGGAGGGTGGTTCTATTAAAAGTTCAAATGGCTTGCCATACCCCCTCTGCATGTGCCTGGTGCGAAAGATTAGCCCCTTAGTTAGCTTTAAAATGTCAGATGTGTACAGGTGTATGTTGGATTTTGGAAAGGTACCTGCCTAAATGCCTATATAATAGCCTACGGCAGCCGCCGATATCGCCCAGGGAGCACGCAAAAATAATACAAAACACAGATTTATTTTCTTCTCATTGATTCAAGTTTATATTTTGGTGTTGTGTTGTGACTTTGTGTTGTAGGCCTAATTATGATTTACTTGCCTGGGGTCTCCTGCTGTGCACATAGCCTAATGATTCATTTGGGATTTTTCAATAAAACCAAATGCAAACCAGATGTTTTTCCATTAACTAATTCACTCCCTTGTGCAGGACATGTTGGCTGTAATCTTCTCTGAAGCTCCCCTTAGAAAAGGCATTGGGCGTTATGCCAAAATCTAGTTATTGTCAACACAGCCTTGGTTGTAAATGTTGTGTGTAACTATTAACGTTCCATAAACTTTCTAGTCTTTTATCTAAATGGTCTGTCTCCACAAAACAAGCATTTCAATGGATTACAGATGGTGATGAAAATAACATGTCCACATACTGTATACACAAACCATGTCCTTGGCACATAAAAAGCATTGTGTAACAACATAGTGCAACTTTGCAATGGTGGGAAAAGTACCTGAAAGGAATACACAGAAATGACAAAAGTGAAAGTCATCCATTCATTTTAGTTTTCATTTCGCATTTCAGTGTTGGGGTTGATTTCGGTTTAGTTTTAGTTGCTTTAGCCCCTACTAGTGGAGTGGTTCTCGACCAGTGGTCCGGGGACCACCAGTGGTCCTTGAGGGAGTTCCAGGTGGTCCCCAGCAAAATGATGGAGAGTTGGTAACCAAATGAACCCTTATAGAGCTTTAACTCTGAGAGTGTAAAATGAAACAAAATGGACCCATATTTTACACTCTAAAGAGTTAAATTATTGTTAAACATCTGCATTGTAATTTACATGAAGTCTGTTATCTCTTCTAATGGTAACACATCAACACAGCATGGAATTGTGGATACAATCTTATCATTTAGTCTGTGGCTCAAATGCTGAATAAATAATATACCTTGTTGTGAAAAGGGTTGAAAACCACTCAGTGCATATAGTTTTAAGTTTTCAATTTAGTTTTAGTTTTTCGGGTATTATGAAGAAAGCCTTGATTCATAGAAGATGAATGAAAGGATATATGACATGCAGGTATACAAGGGAAACTTTGACAGGAAAAGAGAGAGAGATCTTCATTCAAGCCTTACACAGTTATTGAACAAATTAAGAAATCTAGAAGAGGTGGTGATTTAGACACTAAACTCCTCCAAACTGAATCTAGATGGATTTATTGTCTGTCAATCCAGGTGGCTTGAATGAAGATCTCTCCCTCCAGTGCTACATAAGGAAAAAGTTATTTTCAAAAAGTGATTGTATTAGTCTGTCAACATGTGATGTATGCAGTATTCTTGTTTCCTATATATAACTGTGAATGTGTACATCTATTCTGTAATGTCCACGCCCCACCATCTGGTGATGTCATCAATTAGTAATCAGCAATTCTCAGCACCTGAGCTGTATTGTTTTGGAGCTCTTTAAGAGCAAGTTCTGTGTCTGTGAAAATCATATAGCACTGACGACGGTCCTATAGCCTATAGGACCGAAACGTTTGCTTTTTAATTGCACTTTGAGCACGAGCACTTTATGAGCATGTTAAAATAAAGAACAAATATTTTCCTAAGTCTCAGTTTAAGGAGTTTTACTTCTATTTTCTATACGGTGAGCGAGTCTTTTCCTGTCAAAGTTTCCCGTGTGTTTTTGAGACCACCGCTACCGTAGTCAAGTTTGGAAAGAAAAAGGACGAAGAAAGGCGCAACAGTTTTCTCAGTGATGCAGGTATACAAAACATGTTATTTATTATTAAAGGTTCCAGCAAAGCCATTTTAATATTGTAAAGTGTACAATTACCGAGCTCTGCTGTGGTGTGGATTGAGCAATACGAATGGCTCATGGTGGGCAATATTAATGGTTCATGGTGTAATAATTCACACCATGCAGAGCATCCACAGCAGAGCTTGGTAAACCACATGGAGCTGCATAATCAAAAGCAAAACATTAGTCTGCATTAATACTAGCCAAAAGTAGGTTGTGGTAAAAAAGGTGTCAACCTGAACCTCATTTAAGGCAAGGTGTCTGTTCATTTCTATTTTATTAGTTTCATCCTCCCTGTGGGGCTGATTGGACTTCACATTTCATACATGTGGTGACAGTGACACTCACCTGGTCTGAAAATTCCATGGAAACCAGAAGGATCTGTAATACCTGTATATTGCATTGCTGCCACCTTGTGGAAATATTCTGTTACTGTTCATTGTGGTCCTTGGCTAGTTTCAGTTCCACAGCTTATAGATAGACTGTTCATGGGGGAATGCTTCTGCTTTTGATATCCCCCTCGTCATTAATTTGATTTCTATCACATGTTTTATCCCTGCTTTTATCCCTGCTTCTGGTCAGACTGAATTAAATATAGACTCATATGTTTGATATTTATGTTGATAATATCACAATTGAATTAAAAATGTATGTTATGTTATCAAATGAACCCTAGTCCCCACATTTTTCAATATCATTATTAGTAATAAATAAAGGTTTAATTTTTTTATCATTTCACCTTTTATTTTACCAGAAATAGTCCCATTGAGTTTAACAACATAAATAAAGAAACAGAACAGATTAATGACGTTCAATGCCAGGACATGTGCAGACTGCAGACAGTGGTCAAGTAGTCAGTGCCGTCTCTACTGGGGGGGCATTGCCCCCCAGATTGTATTTTGTGCCCCTCCAGTCCAGATTGGCCAGTAGTACCCTACCCTACCAATATTTTAATGTTTTACAAATGTTAAATCTATAAGTTCTCCATGATTATTGTAAATATATACATGTTCAAATTAATTGAATAGTTAATAGAAATACAAGGTAATATATGCATGCAGAAGACATTATAATGCTCAACATATTTGTATGTCTTTGTTTGTTGTTGGTGCTGCTTATTGTAGCCTACTTGTAGCCTTTTTCAAGCATCACTTTGTTAATGGGCGACAATTTGTTATACATAGGGGGGGGGGGGGGGGGTTGAAAAAATGAAGTGCCCCCTTTGGAAAAAAGTATGCCCCCCCCTGCTGATTTGTGCCTGGAGACGGCACTGCAAGTAGTCCTTTATGGACAAGAACAGACAACTAGAGATGATATTAATAAGGAATAGAAATATGAATTGGCCTGGGCCATGGCTCAATGTGCCAGGCACCTTGGCTGGTAATCCAGTCTGGCAGTGTGCCGCGGGTTCGACTCCCGATCACAACGGCCTTTACTGCATGTCTTCCCCCCCATCTCTCTCCCCATTTCCTGTCGGCTTACTGTCTGTCCCTCCATAAAAAATATAAAATAAAGGCGAATGACACAAACATATTAAAAAAAAAATGAATTAACATTAATAAGATCTACTGACTACTGAGTCATAGCAGCGTACAATTATTGTACAAATACAAACCTCTGTGTGCCAGATAATGATATGCATAATGTCAAAGTGCAGATCAAACTACTCTGACACCAAATTACAATATTGGGACATCAAAAAGATACATAGAAAATGAAATATTGAATCAGATAACAAATACATACTATTATCCGAATAAATACAAAATAGAGTAGGCCTACATGATTTGACCTTGCTTCTCAGTGCTCAATATACGGGTCTATTTAGTTTATGAACATTGTTTTATAATAAATAGGCCTACATTTCTGTAAGTGAAGGCAGTGTGCAGACTGTGCACTTCTATTTTACTTGTGTGTTCTTTTCTCCAAAAATAGCAGATCTACAAGCTCACAACACATCATGATGCAACATCCGTGAGCTTATAGATCGTAAATACAACGAATGAGGTTTCAGCGTTATGTTGGCTCAGCACAGCAACGTATTTGTGATGACATTTAGCAAATTGACGTTGAGGACCACTTTCCTGGAAAGTGAGTGAGTTGCAGGGGAAAGGAGGGACGGGAGATGAGGGAGCATGCTGGGTGGAGGACTGGAGGTGTTGCCAAAAGATGGGTTGATAAACATGTGACCCAAAACGGAAACAATCAGGCCCTATTAGAGACTCCACGTCCAATTAGCAAGAAGTGCAACTTAGGCTAATACACACTGAATCACACGTTTACACTGACCCACAGGCAGTGCAACTTAGGATAATACACACTGAATCACACGTTTACACTGACCCACAGGCCACTCAAATTGAATTTGTTGCCAGAAGATTTAGGTTTAAACTTATTTGAGGTTGTTTGCATGGCAATTGTGCAGTGTATTAATTTGTTGTTGGCCTAAGTTCAATAAGCAACATTTCCAGATTAAAATGGTTATACTATGCAGTCATATTACGCATTTGTCCACTGGGATTTTGGACGACATACTCTATCAAGATAAAGATGGAAAAGAAACAACAGCTCATTCTGCAACAATCCAACAATCATAATCATCCCATTTCAACATTTCTCTTACACTCTTGCCATTCAGTGACAATCGCCAGATTGATAGGCTTTTGGCGGGGTTCTATAAATATTCAATTAGCAAGTTTCACATACTGTTGGCTTGTTGTTGGCTGAGGTTCTTGCCCTGTGGACTGCAGCCATTTTTAGATGGCCTCTAACATAAGAGGTCAGTCACTGACTGACTTGTTTGCATTCGCAAGAGAGATCTTTACACTTGCCAGTAGTGTTGATGCCAACAAATTGCATGTGAATAATCATGCTCATTGGGCATGGGAGGTCTAAACTAAAATGAGACATAATGTTCACTCACTGCATGTATATATAGTGTGTTGCCATCTTATCATAAAAATATAGCTTGTACTGGAAGTTCACAGCTCATATTTACGGTAATAACTGCTTGTAAAACAGTAGTAATTTTGTGATTGCAATATAAAGATCACATGGTATATGGAAAAATAAGGAAAGATCTAAGACAAAAATTAATAAAACCTGATTTCTTCTCTATTGAGATGTTCCCAACAATATTATTATTATTATTGCATACCATGAAAGGCAATGTTTTCATGCAATTTGTGTTACATGTTCTCCTTATCATAAGATTTAAGCTAGCAGCATAATTAGCCTCTGTGCCTGCCCGTGGCATGCAGTTTTGGAGAGCAAAGCTCACTCCCTGTCTGTGCCCCTCCTCCATGTGTGGATAAGGGTGACACAAGGCCTCTCAACATGCAGGCATTCTGTACCAGCAACCAAATCACATAAATGTTCTGTGACTGCCACACAGCCAGGAGGACAGCCATAGGAAAAAAGGTTTGCTCATAATGACATTCCCAAAATATGGACACCAGATTGAAAGTGATTAAAATATTGTTGTAGGGTATAGAATTTGCCTTTGTATTTAGAAAATGAGTGCATATAAGTAATATAAGTATAGTAAATTAAAAGATAATTCATAAAGTTTTTTAAATTGTTGTATACAGTATATTGCAAAACGAGTGGCAAAATGAGTTTAACGTTGTTTAATGCAATCAGATAGGACTTTTCTGTTTGGCTGTCAAGGCCAGAAAGTAGTTTTTGCCACTCAGTAGGCGTCCCGCATAACTTCCAGGTATAAGGATGATTTCGCACGCATACCCTCTATAATAAAAATCTGAAGGCACACGCACACCTGAACTTCTATCATCTCGGCACACCGTTTGGAAACCACTGCTCTCCAGTATGTGCCCTGCCTTGTATGTGTCTTGCACAGCGAAGTACAAAATTAAACATGTTTTAGCATTAAAAAATATAAATGTGTTGCCACATACTCCAACACAGGTTCACCTATTTTGACTTAAGTCTAGATTTTTCAAGATAATTTTGTAACATTCCACGCAATTGATCCTGGTTGCTAAATGTTCATAATTGGGTTAAGAATAAGATGCCTGGAATATTCCAATACTATCTTAGTTATAGTAAAGTGTATGTGGCATTTATGCTTCCGGCATAAGCCGAGAATTTCAGTATCCGGAATATTAAGGGTACTTAATTGGTAAAGGGACTGTATTGGTAAACATGTTCTATGTTAAGCCATAGTGGACACATTTTTCAAATACAATTCTAAAATATTACAATGAAACGGGTCAAAGTAAACTAAACACTTGTCTGAACACAATCTTGTCTTCATCATTTATTTACATCTTCAGCTGTGTGTTGGTACATGAAAAGATTACTGTTGCCAGTTGGGTTAGAGGCAAACAAGAAATCCTTTGAAGGGCACAAAGGCCAGATTTCTGTTTAGGGTTTGTGTTCACAAAAAGGTTTTTTGTTGCAATCCTCAGTATCTGCAAGTTGTCAGTGTGAGCAGAAGGCCATCCATTGCGTTCATTAGTGTGGTACTAAATCCGTTTCCCATGGGTCTTTGTTTGTGTGTCATGTGTGAACTGTGAACTATGACCCATCAGTTGATATTGTATTGTCAGACTGTATGATCTGAATGTTAGTTATGCATTTTAAAATTGGTACTCTTCAAAACTATTTGTAAATACATTTTCAGTGTATCGTGAGGAGTGCTATGTGTAGGAAAGTAATTTCTTGATTCTTGTCAACTACGGACACTTTTAGGTTCAATTGTATCATGTAAAAAAAATCTAAATGTACTGTAATTTTCAAACTGAAAAAATTTGTATAAGTCAGATTGACATTTCACTTTAGATGTACAAAACAAAACCACAGTATTAAAATCATCCTGAGATGAGATGACATGTTTAATAGTGTAAACATACACTATTAAAGTATGTACTGTATGTAGTTTCTCAAAACATTGGGATCAATGAGAATTCTTTGGGAAACTCTTTTTCTACAGATATCCCCAAAGTTAGCAAACATTTTCGATACAATACATAAGCTATCAAATATTACATATTCATCTACTCTTTGTTGTAAAAATCAATAAATTAGTCAAATAAATATTCTTTCATTTAACTTGAGCAGCAGAGGTAAGTATCAAAAACATAATGACAAAATAACATTTGATTCTTATTTGAGAATCCAAAACGGGGTACTAGACATTGCGGCCCCATGTCCTGAACACGATAAAAGTTGAAAGAGTTCATCTCTTACACATAAGTGAGGGGTGACGGAGCCAAGGTGTTGTAGATATGTTTGTGGAGAACAATGTGGTGCTAGGTCAGAGTTGAGCCTATATAGATTCTCAGTGTCCTAGGAATTTGGACATCCCCCCACTCACCCTTGTCCTTCTCCCCTATCCCACAGCAACTACCAAACAGCTTGGAAAGGAGTCCGGTCCTTCAACCTTGAGTGGCAGCAAACATGTTTCCCAACCCCAACACCTTGTTATCACTGTGGCTAGAAGAGGAGTGGAAGAGAGCGGCTGGCATGGCATCTGATCATCTCCGACCCCTGCCAGGAGCCACGTAAGTATCAGAAAGGAGTAAGGGACAGAAAGCTGGGGGAAGGCCCAGAGAGCTAGGGTTTGGTCAGGTTGCTGTTGAGTCAGAGAGGTCGTTTTCCTGAGCCAGGCTGCACGAGGTGCTGATTAGTGTTTGTATCCAGTGGGAGGCCAGATATAAGTAGAGAGCATGACAGATGTCAGAATAACAGTGTCAAAATAGAGGACGGGCACCTTAACCCAACAGTTCCCAGTTTAAACCTGCAGGCTGCACAACGTACACTGTACCACAGTGTATGTCTGAGAACTTTAGGTGGGATTCCTCTTGTCTTTATAGTTTGTGGTCCAAAGACAAGCCTGGATATCACAATTATACAACATGTCATTTTCATCAGGTTCTCCATTATCTGAATGATGAGAACTGATATCGTCGAAATGAACTGTAAAAGGAAAAAACATTTTTTGCCTTGAAATACAACATGTATGTATGTACTGTACTCATTCATTTAGAGCTTACATAGATTCACAATTGGCAAAATATGTACTCCTGTCTCTTTCAGTAACCCCTAGGGACCCCAAAACTGTCCCTCCTTTGTCTCTGCTGAAATGCGTCTCAAGGTCACAGATGAAGGTTCATCCGCACACAGCTTATTGTTAGGAAATTGTGTCCTGGTCATTTTGAGTCCTTTCCTTTAGTAGTAAGACTTAATTAACAGTCCATCTCTCCAGCAGTGTGGGGTCTCCGTCACTATCGGCAACCACACTCTGCCACCACCATGCCTTCGAATTTATACTTGTAGGTGACCACTCCTGTGTCGTCCAGGTAGAGGAGAGAGATAGGGTCTAGCTTTGTCGGCACGCAGCATGCCCGTGCTGCCTTTTGAGGGCTGTTTATGTTAACCAAGGTCTGAACGATGGCGTGCTTTGTGGGCGTCACATGCTTGGTCAGTGGGTAGGTGCAAATGCCACTGCACTCGAAGGCATCGTAGCCAGTTGGAGCAAGGATCCAACTGTCCCACCCAATGTCTTTAAACTCCACGAAGAGGGACTGCTTCTTGCAGTGGTTGCCCTTGGCATTGCGACGGATGCGAGACGCAGTGTCATAGATCAGGTTTGAGCGCATCTGGAGGAGGGCCTCTTCATTCGGCTCCTCAACTCCTTCAAGCTCCTCTTCATCCCTCCCCAGTTCACTCCAGAGCTCGTTCAGACCACGGCTATCCGAAGTCTCGCGGTCAATCATTTCATTCAGTTCACGCTTGTCATCACGGTGATCGCCACTCTGGTCATCAGAGAAGACGATCAGCAAGGGTTTATGCTTCTCCTCTGGACTCATGTCAATCTCCATGTCCCCTTTGGGCGACCCTCCTCCATTATCCATCACCCGTCCCTCTGTACCTGTATCAGGAGGACTCGTAACTAGGCTAGCGATGTGCACCTCCAGTCTATGGGTGGTGCCATACTCTGATTTGCGCCAGCGTTGAACTGCAGTTGTGAGGTCAAAGGCTTGCCAGCCATTGTCAGTTCCATAGACCTGACGTGAAGCTAACTCCACCAATTCTACCCTCTCCCCTCCTCCTCCTCCTCTATCCCCTGCTCTGAGCCCATCTCCTCTCTCAGTGCTTTCTTCTTCTTCTTTCGTCATGTTGTTATCACAAGTGTGTGACTCCAGCTCGTAGATGGTGACTTTGCGGTCAACGCCAGCATAGAGGTTTCGGTCAGTCTGTACCAGGGTGTATAGACGGAGCTCGGCTGCTGTAATCCGCTCATGGTGGGGGACAGACACATTGAAAAGGAGTGGGTGGCGCCTAACTCCCCCCTCCCCTACACCGCTAGGAGATGAGTCTGGGGACGAGAAGAAACAGTGGAAGTTCAGTGGAGTTCTGTATTATTTTGTATGTGCAGTCTTAGTTTATTATATGTATACAAAATTAAATATAACTAAAGCAGGAGTAACTAGCTAAGCCCCTAGACAGGGCTTAGCTTTTAAGCTATTTAACATTTTACTTGATTTAAAATTACCATTTAATTATCATTGTATTGTCTTAAGTTACCACTGGAAATATAAGGTTATAATAACTAATTGTAATTACATTTTATTTGTGTTTTATGAATCCTCAATAATTAAAGACAATAAATGTGATCTGAGCATACATTTCTAATAACAGCAGAGGCCTGAGTTGGAGTACCTTCATTTTTGAAGCTTCGAACAATGTTTGCGGTGGGCATGGCCGTGCGGTCGTTGGCAAAGCGGTTGTACAGCTCCATCATGTACTCTGGGGGCTCCACACGGGTGCTCCCCACTTGTATGTGAGGGGGGCCCAGACCAGACAAATTGAAAGTCTGAAGAAACTGCTCCTTTAGGCTCTCCAGCAGACTCTGCAAGTCCATTTCATTGCCCTGCTCCAACAAAGAGGGGTCAATCACCCCTCCATGCCCATCGCCCAGTCCCGGGGCTGGGCGATGCCTCTGGAGAGTGTGAGAGATTGGGTTGCCCTGCACAAAAAGTGGCCCCTGGGCGAGTAGGAAGGTAAAAAGCAAGAACAATGTCTTGGTGATTAAGATATTTCCTAGTATAGTGACACAAATGCTCGCCATGGAAAAAACAACCTGTCTTTTCTATTGTGTCCACTGGGGCTGTCTTAAAAACAACCAATATCACAGTAATGCACAATGACTCTGATCTCTGACCCCTTTATCCAATGATGAGCTTGGCTGATCAGTTCATTTCAGTCCATCTCCTGTCCGAAAGGTCCACCAGATTTGTTGTTCACTGGTGGCAGCTCCGTGGTGGCGTCGACCCCTGGATTTGTGCAGTGGAAGTAACATGTGTTCCTCTCAAACGGTGCAACCTCTTTGTGGCGATAAAGTGTTCTCATCCCAGGTCTCACAAGCCTTTATCCTCTATGCACACCTTTTGATGTGTTCTCCCAAAGAGCCTGAGTTCCTGTCCAGATGAGGTTGTGTCCACCAGCAGTCATCTCTGTTACGTCCTCTTCTCTTTCTGTTTTTATGTTCTCTGCTCTCCCTCTCTACCCGACCGGCCCTCTCTCTCTCTCTGTCCCCTTATCTATGATATGGTAGGCTGCTCAATGCTTGTCCTTGCGTGTATCTGAGTTTGTGTGCGTGCACAGTCGAGCGGACAACGTGCGCGTGTCTCCACTATGTGTGTGTGTGGGGGCGCATGCATGTGCACAAGTGTGTGCTCTTATCTCACCACTTCCTTAATGAAGATGTTGTAAACACTTTCCTTAAGCCTCTTCCTTGTGGAAGCACTATTTTGTTTGGGTGGGTGCTCCAGGCTTGATATTCCTCATTTGTTTATTTGTGTTGTAAATGGTGGAGCTCAGGAACTGTGCACTGAGCTGTCATAAGCTCCATTGGCTATTTGTTTTTGACAAATACGCTAAGGGCCTATAGATATTGTCGACTGAACAGGATATGTTTATTTCACATTCGTTGTTCAAATGAAATTGAAATGTAATTAGGTGTGAAGGAAAATTACACCAGGGGATAAAATGAAGTCGTGCAACAAGCATGTATAGGAGAACTTGCTTACCAACAACATTTAGAACGTAAGGCAGTTTTGTTTGGAACTATGTGGGATGGAAGGATCCAGGGAAAATCCTAGAAATAGATGTTTATGCTGTACTGTATACAGTTCAGTTATATGTAAAACACTTTCTAATCTTGTTTTGTTAAGTGCTTGGCCTAGAATTGCTGCTTTGTTAGCTTGAACCGATTACGTGATAAGGTGTATTATATTGTAACATAAATAGATATGAATAAATAAAGTTATTATATAATTATTACATGCATTATTGTAGATCTATAGATTCATCTGGTGGCAGACACTTGATGTGTTGCTTCTTTAAATTTACAAAATATATCCTGTAAAATCCTTGCAGCTTATATTTATACCATCTTTGTTGCCTGCATAGCAACAAAACAACATTCCCTCAAGCCCTCTTATGGCTCTCTGTCTAACGTAAGACCATAAGTGCACTTCCTCTTTTGGGTGGTAGTCACACACAAACGTCAGAATGTCAGATATGGGTTATCTAAGCTCATTATGAATAATCTTATGATAAAGGCACCACAGGCTCATATTGGATTGTGGTCAAAAGCCCCCTGTGGCAGGTTTCATGGCCTGGGTTGTGTTTTAAACATTATTTCTGTTTGACCAATGGGGGATGATCAACTGATCACATTATAAGTACCATTTTGAGAATTATGTTGCTCATTTTAATGTGGATATGATATTAAAATGCATTTGATAAAATAATGTGACATAGGCCTAACTGTATTTTAACCTATTCAGAACGGGAACCCCTCGCCTCTTGGGGTTTTTACCTTTCAAGACAGGAACCCCTTTTGGGATAGTTCTTGCTATGTACAGTATATAGCAACATAAATGTTTTGTAAGTTTTTCTGAAAACTTCGGTAAGGATTTAGAAGGCATTTTTGGAATCAGCCTCAGGTCTAAATGGGTTAAATCATCCTAAAAACACTACAAAATAGTGTTGTCCAGATACCCAGGATGGAGTTTTAGAGAAACACAGAAGTTGTCTGGAAGCATTCCTCTTTGATTAGGGTGACGGCAGTCACGGCACTGTGTCAAAGGTGACCCTAGAACCTTGGTGGATCACCCTGTTGGACTCCTATGGCTACTATTGCAAATAGCAATAGTAGATTGGTTATTTCCTATGGCTACTATTGCAAATAGCAATAGTAGATTGGTTATTTCCTATGGCTACTATTGCAAATAGCAATAGTAGATTGGTTATTTCCTATGGCTACTATTGCAAATAGCAATAGTAGATTGGTTATTTCCGGCGAAGAGTTTTGATGTTGAGAGGAGAAAGGAAGTCCTGAAGCGACAGAAGGATGTAATGGATCTGAGAGTTGGAGGGAGATTATTCCAACAAAATGACTTGCGTCCAACTTCTTTTAAGGTTTTAGGGGCAACAAAGTAGGGATATTGCTGATGTCCAAGTGGATATCATGATGTACATGTACGCTAAATACTACAGTGATGAGTCCCATATGGACACCTCAAGACAAACCTGCATAAGAAGTTACAGTATATACAGTATGAGTGTCTTAGGTGTTCTGGTACAAACACAACATAAGCGTAATCTATTATAGGAAGTAACACTTGATTGATTTTGATACACTGTATTTAGGAGGCCTTTAATAGAAGATGATTGCTGCATATGACTGTGCATGCCATTTGGATTAGCATTATATATATTATTCATGTAATTTATAACTAGAATAGGATGCTGCATGTCATGACGCTTGATTTTAAACCGGAACCTAAATTGCTGCACATGATTTCACAGCAAGACAAGCAAATCAACGCAAGGAGCCAGGGGGGTCAGTCGTGGCGTGAAACATAATTTAAAGGAATTACTCATATTGCAAATTCTTCATGTGAGATTACTACATGATACATTATTTTGCCATCTTTTACTTTCACAATAGAATTACTCATATTAATATTCGTCAGAGCTTACCTGTCCTATCTAGGTCTTGTATTATGTTATGTTCATGTTCTAGTTTTCATAGTTCTATGTTATTGTCTTCCCCAGCTGTATCTCTCATTTGTACATGTGTACAGTATATTGGCCAAGACAGAAAATCTTTGATATTAGTCCTGCTGGCTGTCCTGCTTGAGTTCTCACCACTCCAGTATGTGACGATAGTATTGCCAATAGGCAATAACCTTAAAATAATATTTTGACATGACCATCTGACTGGGCAGATCAAACAAGATCCACTCAACATGGACTGTTGCAAATAAGACATGTGGTCTAACATGCATCCCATATGACTGTAATCCCTCGTCACTTAATCCAAAGGTCAAGAAAATAAAGCAGCAGTAATGGGCCAATCAGAGATGACCACAACAAACAGAAATCTGCTTGAATGTGACAACTGCCCATATCTTTTTACTGCAGTGATTGTCCAGCTTGTATATTGGCATGCTACCTAAAGACAAATCTTTCTACACAATAGCCGGCGAATGTAGCGCTTCATTCCAGGGCTTCTGTGTTTGACCTGTAGATACACTTTGAATAGTAAGTGAGTCAGAGAGTTGGGAAGGAATGAGGTCCTCTTCCTCCCCGTCGTTCATTTGCCAGGCTGACAGTTGACAGATGAGCCATTATCTCTCCTGTGTTCCGTTACACAAGCCTGTCTGCCACAAAAGTCTCTCGCATCTTCCTGACAGGCCTAGGAAAGCTTGATAATGACAATGTCCTTGTCTGTCTCACCACCGTGTCACACGCCACAAACACTTTTTTTCTGTCTCTCTGACTTACTCTCTCGCCTCATGAGCCTTTTTCCTGTACCTACCTCCACATACAATACAGACAGAAAAATATAGAACTAAAAGATTAGATAAAAAAAACATGTTTTTTCTAATTGAGAAGTTATGTAGATTGACTTTAAAATGTACAAACTAATTGCTAATGTAAAGGATACATATTGGAACAGAAGAAAAAAAGGTTAACTACAAACCAATTTAGCTGTCTTTGGCATATCCTCCAGATTCTTTCTGAATAATTATGCTAACATGTTTACACATCAAATGTATTGAACTACTAACGTCTACTGTAAATGACTGTCATCACCTGTAACTGCTGTTAAACCCAACCTACCCTAATCAGTCTGTTCTAATCAAGTATCTCTGTGATGTTATGTACTGTAATAACTTTTGTCCAAAGTCTGTGACCAACATGACACATTCTTATTCCCAAGAAGAATAAAGCTATTGAACTTATGGTGACCTTTCGTTTACAAAATAGACACTCCAGTGAGCAGGTACAAGACACTCTTTAAATTTCTCTGGTAGCCACACCCCCTCTCCCCTCCACAGTCCACACACACCTGCTGCAAACAGACTGACACGAGCTCCTTGCCTCCTTATGTTTGGTAGCAAAAGGATTGAAATAAACAACTTCTAATGTACTTACACTGTGTGACAGTTTTAAAGAGAAGTTAATTCATCTTCATAACAAACTGCTTGGTCGTTTTGTTCTTATTCTGCAGTTGAGCTAGCTACCTACGCTAAGCATTGACGTGCGTGCGTGCGTGCGTGCGTGCGTGCGTGCGTGCGTGCGTGTGTCTGTGTGTGAGAGAGGGAGAGAGAGGGAGAGTGAAATGAACAAACAAAGGTGCTTGAAGTGCTGTGTGCATGGGTCCTATATACATTTATAGAATAAATAACCGTACAGACACAATGTTTTGTTTGGGGTGTCACGGCACCAAATCTTTGTATGAAACTTCATTAATAACTGTTTACCAATGATGGTTTAATTGAAAGTGATATTGTTACAACCTGAATTGCACATCTAGATTTCTATCTCAATTTATTTCAAGGCATATCCTATTCCATAGGCATGTCTAAAGTCAGCTTCCTTCCGAAAATATATAACTTATCTGAACTAACATTACGTCTGTACATACGTCATACACGTATATACTAGGCTGTGTATGTTGTGACAGGATATAACTGTACTGCAATACCACTAGGCTGTATATGTTGTAACCAGAAGGATGCAGTATTCGTGTACATTTGTCTGCTGTTGCTAGTGAGCTGTGACCGGGACCAGGATACAGTGTACGTTATGTGGCTCTTGGTCAGCTCACTTTTTTTGAGGGGCACTAGCCCTTCCTATGTCCAGCTTTCCGGGTTTGTGTAAAGTAACACAAACATTGAAGACAAAAGTGAGGACAGTGGCCCGGGCGGCTAGTGTACCGGTCCGGGCACCTAGTAAAATAATTGCATCCTGTCTACCACAAGCCTTCAAGGTCAGGTGTAGAAGGGAGTTGCCGGGGTTGTCCGGTCCTACTGCAGCGCTTCCCATGGGAGTGTTTCCCTGGCCGAGATATGGCCTTATGTATGATGATAAGAGCGCCCCTCACTTCACACGGGTGTGATGTTTGAGGGGCGCTAGCCCCTCCTATATACAGCTTTTGTCCCCACACGTCTCAATATTTGCCATTGACAATGAAAGGAGAAATTGGGTCAAATGTCCACCAAATATGACGTAAATCTTGTCCCCACACGTCTCATATTTGCCGCTCCTCACTTCACACGGGTGTGATTTTTTATTTCTACCGTACTTATACATATACGCTTATGGTGTCTCTCCCAACCTGCTCCACAGGTACACAAGCCAGGGTGATGATGACCCCAGACCCCCAAGCTCAGCTTCTTCTCAGCCCTGAGTCCATTCTCCTGGTTGGTGCCATTGATACTGTGAGGAAAGTACTGACCAGCTAGCCAGATGGATGGAGATGACTAGAGACGCCACTGGAGGGTCATCATGAACTAGAGAGAGAGCTGGAGGCTCTATCTCTCTATCCATGGGTTCCAAAGTTTGACCCTGGCATCACTTACACAACTAATGAAGTCAAGTAGAAAACGGATCAAGGTATAGGAACTGTTTTTTGGCTTCTTTGCTGCTGCTGCTTGTGTTGTATGCTGTGTGTATACTAGTGTGATTCAAGCTGGTGTACTATTTTGAGACCCAATGACTGGGTGGCAGTGGCGGCCTTATATATGTTTCAATCGTTTCAATTATTTTTGAGTGGTGCAAACCACTCCAACAACCAGCTTTGTTTGTATCCGTGTTTGTGTGTACCTGTACGTGGGGCCCAAAAGAATGAGCATGGTTACTATGGTCACTGACATTACGTCAGACCACAGCTGATCAGGCTATATAAGACCTTGCACCACTCAGTTCACACGGGTGTGATTTTTTCTTTTTGAGTGGTGCAAACCACTCCAACAACCAGCTTTGTCTGTATCTATGTTTGTGTACCTGTGTACGTGTCCGTGCACAGGTGTCAGAGCATGGTTACTATGGACACTGACATTACGTCAGACCACAGCTGATCAGGCTATATAAGACCTTGCACCACTCAGTTCACACGGGTGTGATTTAAAAAAAGAAATACTATTTTTAGTTAAAAAAATAGTAGTAGTAGTAAGGTAATAGTAGTAGTAGAAGTAATATTGCATTGCATTGCAGCCTTCCAATCAGCAGCTAATAATCACTGCAGGTACTCGACCTGTCATGTCACATTGACCTGTGTTGTTTGGTTGTAATTGTTCCCACTTCCCAGTGTGTGCACTCACTGCACTAGCAGCGCTGAGAGTTGCGATTCCATCATTGTATAGCCTATGCTGCCTTCCAGTTATACCTTAAAGTAAAACATTGTTTAATCAAGCTGCTTTTGTGTATTTTTCTACTTGGCTGTGTATGCTGTTAATGCTTTGAAGTCCGATAATACACACTGACAAAAAAAAATAATAGTTTTATTATTTTTTAATAATGATTAATTATTAAAATTATGACGTCATGAACGGGACCTCCCGATCCTTAAGGCCGCCCCTGCTGGGTGGAAATGGAACATGTTCAGTAACTGTTTCTGGCTCTGGAATGTAATGCTGTGAATCTACAGTGTGTATGTTGTGTCTGCTGTTGAATAGTATATGTGTATGTGGCTCTTGATCACTTCAATTCACATACTACTGTATGAGTGAATTTTCTATTTATTTTTTGTTCGAGCTAGAGGTTTTGGGCTTTATAATATAACAGCCATCAATTCCAAATTTTCAATTGAAGACTGATAAACAGTAGGCTATTTGTGTTGTGTTGTGGTTCGTTGTGAGTTGTTGTGACAGGCTGTATTGGTTCATGACTGGTAGCAAAGAATGTCACCATTGTAGGCCTATTCTCTCTCTCTCTTGATAAGGCGGGACCAAGCAGGAAGGCAATAAGAACAATATGCACAATAAGCAATAGAAACATGGAAGAACATGTAATTGTGATGGGTCGGTTTTAATTGTGGGGGGCAGGGTTCTTGAAGACTCATATGCTGAGTTGGCGGTGCCCGGATTTGAACCCACAAACTTGTGGTCCAAAGGCAAGAGCTCTACCTACTGAGCTATGCAGACAAAATCAGTTGGTTAATTTTAAACAGCAAAATCATTCAGTGTTTTTGATGACAATTATGTGTCCCTGGTTTTGGCATGTCCTTTTCCATTACAGTGTGTTCGCTGTTCATGTTTTCACGTACAAACTTCTCTTCCACTGGGATTTCAGATGATGTTCCATAGATTGTGTGTAGAATGTTTCACGCAAATTTCTCAAAAATCCAGGCAGAAAATCAGGTATAAACATGATAAGGATCAACATATGGAATGTCAGAACAGGTTCTGACATCTATATCCATGTATGAAGATCTAAGGGTTTGAGGTCAGATGTAGAGTTGTTGGCCAATATTGATGACATCAGGGATCTCCATATATGGGCTTAACTGCGACAGCAGGTCGCATTTACTATGACATCAGGGTCTCCACATCTCCATCCCTGATGATGTCACATGATGTCACGAGAGCTGACGGGAAATGCACGATTCCATAGTTAACTGCGACCTTTGGTCTCAATCACCCCTATTCAACCAACTATAATGAGTAAAATATATTATCTTTTTAAATGCAATGCAGTTGTTCAGTCTATGGACTTTGAGGATATTACAGGTTGTTTAGAGCACTTTAGAGAGCACTTTAGAGCCAGCCAAGTCTATGGACGTTAATGTTTGTTTAGTGCACTAGATTTTGTCTTGTATGTTTGCATGTATGTTTTGTGTCCTCATTGTCCCTGTCATTCAAGTAGGAATCAAATTTCTTTTAAGAAAAATATGAAGGCATGTTGGGCAATGAGGTGCAGCAGTGAGGTATAGATGCACAATATTGTTGCTGCATTGAATACTGGCTTGTAGCTGCATCCAGAAGTGTTGCTATACCCTCAAGCCCATATAATCATTGATTGACTATTTAGCATCACTAATTTTTATCAACTAATTTGGATAATAAGTATCAGTAACCTGAAGCTGTGGTATGGGGCGAGGGCGCCACCCCCTGCCAAGAGGTGTCTCAGCTGCCTATTGTTACTGTACAGTATGTCATCTTTGGTGACATGAGACAATGAAACCTGTATTTCTACGCAGAAACTGTTCCAGCATACAGTAGCAGATGTTCTTTCCAGACAGTGGCTCCGGTGTGGGGAATGGGGATGGCTGATTTATCACGTGTGCAACGATTAGCTGGATGCACAATAGGTATGCAGTCACACCTATTTCAGTTAGTTGACTCGGGTGTGAATGCTTAAATCAGTCATTACTCATTACGCATCCCATATTGTATTCATATATAGCATGTTAATGAATATAGTTTCCAATAAAGTTTGGACTAAACTGAACTTTATTAAGTGCATTTTCGTGTTGCAAACATGACCATACAATTTGTAACAGAAAATGGGCACTAGCCCCTCCTATGCCCAGCTTTGTGTGTTTGTTTGTACCCCATAACGATGATTTGATTGGCTGAGCATGGAATGTGAGGATAAAAATCACACCCGTGTGAACTGAGTGGTGTAAGGTTTTATATAGCATGATCAGCTGTGGTCTGACGTAATGTCTGACGTAATGAAATCACACCCGGATGTGATTTCACAACTGGCTTTTTTTGTGCAGAAAAAATGAGCATGGTTGCTACAGTCATCCAGTTCACCCGGGTGTGATTTAATTACGTCAGAAATAGCAACCATGCTCATTTTTTTCTGCACACAAAAGCCAGTTGTAGGAGTGGTTTACACCACTCAAAAAATGAGGACAGAAAAGTGAGGACGCCAAAAGTGATTGGCCGGAATGTGATGATGTATGATGATGTATGATGATAAGAGTGCCCCTCACTTGACTTCACGCGAGTGTGATTCTTTTACAGGATGGCAGAGGGATTACCCTGAAGTCCATCAATATTTCTAAAATATCCAATCCAATCCATAAGTCATTTTCAAACTGGTGTTAGATTTGTTTGCTAATGCATCACTCCTTTTGTAAGTGGAAGCATAACATGTTTACATGTCAAAATAGGGAACAAAATAAAATGTTGACATAAAACTGACTGATAATGTAATGTTATTCATACAATTTCAACAGATCCAAAAAAGGACAGTAATAGCAAAACCCTTGCAGTTTGGACATAGCAACATACAGCACATTCATTTCTGTGATTGTAAAGATGTGTATCAGCATCAGCTAGATCTTAATACAGTATTTGGTGTTGGTAACACTTACTTTATCTAAGTCAGTACAGGAGTACAGTGGACATATGTATCACTGAGCTGTGTAATTGTACTGTATCTGTGTTCTCTAAATAAAGTTTAAGATGGCTGATATGACTCTACACCTACATTGTTTGTTTTCCTATTGATTGAAGTTATTGCCTAAAAGTGACGATAACCTTTCCATTCATTTTCCTAAAACAAGGTCCATTCTCATCATCATGCAGCAATTTTGGTACAAATTTTAGTAGTTTCCCTAGAAATATCGCTAAAGTAGAATGACAGTATCCTCCTAATCAGTCCTCACAATGCGTTTTAACACCATAACAAATCTACATTCCTAGTTCTGCCACAGTCCTTGACTTTGTTTAAAGATCTCAAGACCAAAAGGTTCAACATTTTGTCCTCTACATGTGTTCTCATGCACTCTTGAAGCCCATAAGTTAGAGCAGTATCTCACATAATCATGAATGAAACATCCCACAAGAAGGATGCACACATCTGTGTGGGTCCAATGTGTCCTTTCTAGCTAGGGGCTCATTGTTCTCTGGTAAGAAATTCCTGGATCTATTTATCCAGCTCCCGGTTGCGTCTCTGGGCCTCGTCACGGCTCCGCTCCACGTTCCCCAGGCGGATCTCCAGTGCAGCCCTGTGGCGATGCTCACTCTCCAGGGCTGACCTCAGCTCAGCTACAGTGGCAGTTAGCTCCTTGTTCTTCTGCTGCAGACTACAGTACAAGAACAAAGAAAGGAAGAGGAGTTCTGAACATGTTGTGTCAATTTAACGTGTGACTGTGGGTGTCAAAAGCGACCCATAATGGACTTGTATGAACACTAACTGTAAGTTGCAAAACACACAAAAGAAAAAAAGGATTTTCTTTATTCAAATATGTTTACATATATATTACACTCACCTGTTAATGAGGTGTTGTGTGTGTTCCGGGCTGTCGTCGTGGCTTTCAGCCTCACTGTTTAACTGAGGAGCTGGCTTGTTGACTGGCAGAGTCTCGGTATGCTGCTCATAGGACTGTGTCTCATTGGACACAGCAGTATCACCAACCACTTTAGGCAACCCTTCGGCACAAGAAGCCGTGCCGTCACTTCCTCTGCGGACCATGCACCTGTCCTTTCCTCCCTTGGCAGTGGTCTTCAGACTAGGACCCCCAAACAGCGAAGACCTCTGGAGGTCCAGGATCTTGAAGATGTCTTCTGAGAATGTCTCATTCTTCTCCTCTATACTTTCCTGGATCCGGCTCCAGCGGTTCAGAGCTTCAACCTTAGCCACGATGCCAGTGGTGGGGCAGTTGAAGCTGGGCAAGGTCTGAGTGCGCTTGCGGGTACTCCGCAAGTACCCGCCGGAAGGTGCAGATAGTTCCTGAGGGACGGCAGAGAAGTTGCTGTCTACTACCTCTGGGTCTGGACTGTCATTGTCCTCCTCTTCCTCAGGAGACTCAGAAGTAGAGGCATCACACAGCTAAAATGGACAGGGGTGATACTGATTTAAACTGTTATGTACCACCTTATACATGACCAGCTCAGTGGCTTTGTGGGTATTACCCTCACTTACATAAGTAAGTAAGCAAGATACCTGGACCACAGGACCAGCACCGCTTTCTTTGTTATTTTGACCTGGTCCTCCATATTTGTGAATCTACAGTTAAACTCAGAATATTCTATTTTGACTCATATAGAAGATACATGGAAGTTGCTTATGCTCCATATGAAGAGACATAATTATGTTGCATGTATTGAACTGGAATACACCTTACTAAAACACATACAGTATCATAGTAATGCAGAACAATTGAAAACGCATAACAACAGGGAGGAGATCCAGCATCTGGCGTCGTGTTGTGCCGACAACAACCTGGCGTTGAACACCAAGGAGCTCATTGTGGACTTTAGGAGTAGAGGACTAGGGCTGTCACTCACGCTCCCATTCACATTAATGGAGCGGAGGTCGAACGGGTCCCCAGCTTTAAATTCCTGGGGGTCCACATCTCTGAGGACCTCTCCTAGACCCTCAACACCGCGTCTCTGGTCAAGAAGGCTCACCAGCGTCTCTTCTTATTGAGGAGACTGAGGAAAGTACACCTATCTCCTCAGATACTGGGGAACTTCTACCGTTGTGCCATCGAGCATCCTCACATACTGCACCACGGTCTGGTACGGAAACTGTACAGCCTCTGACCGGAAGGCACTGCAGAGGGTGGTGAAAACGCATCACCGGAACATCTCTCCCTGTCATTAAGTCCATCTATGACAGTCGGTGCCTGAGGAAGGCTCATAACATCATAAAAGACCCCTCTCACCCCAACCACGGTCTGTTTGCCCATCTCCCCTCTGGGAGACTTTATAGGAACCGTGGTTCCAAGTCCAGCAGACTTAGGAACAGCTTCTTCCCCTCCACTGTCATCTACCTAAATTCCTCATCCACTCCTCTCCCCGCTCCAGTGTCAGCCCCCCTCCCCCCAACCCATCCACCATCCCTGTTGTATCTGGGACTCTGGACACATCCTAGTCTAGCACTATGTGGACTTGTGCAATATGGTCACTGGACTTGTGGAATATGGTCTCTGGACCTTAGTCTAGCACTTTGTGCTTTGGGCCACGTGCAATAAGGGCTACGTGCAATGTGGACATATCAATGTCTTTTCTTCCTGCTCATATCCTTATTTATTTAAATGACTACTGCTCAGCCCATATCTGCTTTTACTACTGTACTTATTAATGTATCCTCCTTACTGACATGTTTGCACTATTGGTGAGATGCGAAAATACTTTTCGCTGTACTATACTTGTACTGTACATTGACAATAAATTGAATCTCATCTCAATGGGGCTTCTACAGTGGCACAATACTTGTTGTCACGGAAACGGTTGACAGCGTGACGTTAGGCCATGGCGTCACGTCACTCATGGCACATAGAAGCATTCAGCAATAATACTACAAGTAAGTATTTCATACTATAAGTAATTCGAATGATATAAGAATAAGGTACCTAGCTAACACTGGGCTCAAGCTTCACATAGCTGAGAAGAGATGAAGTTCGCACACCAGGTCGTGAGCGCCAAACTGTATTTCTCTTTTTTTCACTTAATTTTTATTAAAGAAAAGACGGACAACAAAAAAAAGCCAAACTTTATTTCATATAGAGATACAGTATCAATATACAGTATCTCTACATGAAATAAAGTTTGGAGCTCAAGACCTCATCTCCTCTCACCTGTACGTATTTTGGTTCAGCACCCGTAAAGTTTTTGAGATGTGCGTGCTTTCCTGCTGGATCATTTCTAGTTCACATAGCTCCCTCCCCCTAGCACCTAAGGAAAGGTACAGATCCCACAAGGTCCACAAATAGGACTACAAGGTCCACAAACAGGACTAATCTCTACTGACTGTCTTCTCTACAAACATAGAGAAATCTCGATTACAATACTTATGTAAGTAGCTATCACGAGTATAAGGCAGTAAGTCTACAATGGCTATATCACGTACAAACAGTAATTCATAGTACAAAGACAAAAGCACGAAAGGGAAATTTCTATTGGCAATGAACTACTGCAGATGTTCCTAACCTCAGCTGACTCCCAGCCCACGAAGTTGCGAGGGGCGTTGCTCTTTTTCTTTTTTGTCTTCATGGCAGGCGTAGATGGACGTACATCCTTGGCGGGAGGAAACAGAGCCTGGTGCTGTCTGATCAACGTTGTCATCAGTTTCTGTATCTGAGGTGTTGCTGGAAGGTAGTTAAAAAGCCTTGTATTCAATCAATCAATCTCCTCAATCTGGACAGTAGATTTCATTTTAAAAAATCACACCCGTGTGAAGTGAGGGGTGCTAATATATTAAGGTCTAACTCATGTTGATTAGGTGATGTAATGGTGATGTAAAACAAATGGTGCCAACACAAACATTAAACACCATTAACAATAAAGAGACAATATGATGTAATGAGGCAAATTTTCCCTTCATTGTCAATGCCGTTTAAAAAAACAAACATTGAGCTAAAGACAGACATTAAACCTGTATATAGAAGATACTCAAAAAAGACTCTGATAACCCCACTGTGTGTTATAATTTAAACACTGTACGGAAATTGTACAGGCCTCTATTCCATTGACCTCACCTTTCATCATAGTTTCCGGGTCTTCTATCTGAGGTTTCAGTAAGTTAATCCCCATCACCGTAGCCAGGTTCTCCACACTCATTTTATTCACATTGCTGTTCTGCTGCACCTCGTATAGAAACCTGTAACATAAAAGTAGACTGTTATTGTTTCTGCCAGGCACAGGCTGGGAGGAAGAGATTATGTTTTTGCCCCCGTCTGTGTCTGTCTGTGTCCATGTGTCTACTACCATGTGTCTGTCTGTGTCCATGTGTCTACTACCATGTGTCTGTCTGTGTCCATGTGTCTACTACCATGTGTCTGTCTGTGTCCATGTGTCTACTACCATGTGTGTCTGTGTCCATGTGTCTACTACCATGTGTCTGTCTGTGTCCATGTGTCTACTACCATGTGTCTGTCTGTGTCCATGTGTCTACTCTGTGCATAGCTAATCTTGGACACTGCTGGACCCATTGACATCAAACATTGCATGCACTCCCAGTAGGTCAAGGAAGACACTAGTCTAGATCATGGCCTCATGATGGTGCTATTAGTTAGGTAAAGTTACCTTAAGTTGTGGCAAATCTGGGAAAAAAATGCTTACCACTAGCTTTCTTCACAGATGTGTTCATAAAGGTGTCACAGAAAAACATCCAACCCAACTCCCTTGGGAAACTTGTTATAAAAATGTTATACATTTCATTATGCTTTAAGTAGCATGTGACGTGTCAAACTAGGGTGTTTACATGATTCTGAATCCATTCCAAGCATTAGTTTTGCACGAAAAACACTCCTTGGGCTAAAAATGGCCATAGCCGTCATCACAAAGGTGATGAGGTCAGCACATTTGTGGACATTGGGGCACAGTTGGGCAAGTTCTATGGCTGAATTTAGCCTAAACGAGTATTTTTCGTGCAAAATGAATGCTTGGAACGGGTTCAGAATCATGAAAACCCCCTAGTTTGGCCATAGCCACTTGCCCAAATATGCCCAAATGTGCTGATTTCATCACATTTGTGATGACTGCTATGCATGGCCATTTTTAGCCCAAGGAGTGTTTTTCGTGCAAAACTAATGCTTGGAATGGATTCAGAATGATGAAAAACCCCTGTTTGTCACGTCACATGCTACTTAAAGCATAATGAAATTTATAACATTTTGCCTTATAATGGTTGTATGGTACCCCAACTTTCAGCAGCTGTCACAAAGTTTCCCAAGGGAGTTGGGTTGGAACATATTTTTCTGTGATAGTAGACACCTTTATGAACACATCTGTGAAGAAAGCTATAGTGGTAAGCATTTTTTTCCCAGATTTGCCACAACTTAAGTAACTTTACCTAACTATATTACCAGGCTGCTTTGTATTTTGCCCTATAACTCTTCAACTGTGATTCCAAAGTTTGTAGGACTAGGACAGAGGGGCCTATCTTACATGAACTCAGTATCTAATTTTTTTAGAGGCCTCATAAAGTTTTTGCTAAATCGGATGCTGTGTTCATGATTTTGGGTAGTTTTTTGTAATATAGCCCTCCCTCTCCCCCCACACGTTGGAGACCAGCATAGCCAATCAGAATGGAATCTGAAAAATCTGAATGACACTGTAGGCCTATTTATCAAATTACTCCAGAGTTATCACAAAAAAAAGTGAAAATCTAGTTGGGCGGAAACGGTCGTAAAAAGTTTCCCCTGAATTGAAGGAATACAAAATGTGCATGACCTACACATTAGGCTAGTGTTTAGGTCATACACATTTAGAAGGCCAAGTGTCTTCCTTAATTGACCTTCTGGGAGTGTGCAAAACGTTGCCCTGTATGGCGTGCAAATGCAATGCCATGGCGCACGCACACACACACACACACACACACACACACACACACACACACCTCCCTTTTCCAGTTGTTGTTATTCTCAAGCTGTGGCTCAGATATTATTTGCAAATAAGTCTTAACTTGCTTGGAGTACCAAACCAGAAGAGTGGGTGTCATACACGTTAAGGTCAAGGAAAACGTTAACATGATAATCAGTGTTGGCTTTCAAATACTTACTGTAACTGTAAATTCAGTACAAGATTAAAACAAACATTTTGCTCCCTTGTAAGTGGTATTATAATTAGCTGCAGGGGTTAGTACTCACCTGCAGATATAACTGAGAAGGTTGTAGTTAATCCTGGGAAGAATAGCAATTTGTTTTTCCAGCGGTTCTAGACCCTGAGAGGACAGAAGAGTGCAGTATACTGTAAATACTGTCCATCACACTTCATCTTATCAGCATAGAAATAAAAGGTCACATTTTATAACTTTCAGTAGTACCAGAATTGTTACTCGTTTGTTAAAAGAAAACAATGTGACTGTACTTTTGCTCTTTCGGGGTTCAGCTTGTGAGTACAGTCCAGGCAGTCTTGGTACTGAGTCCAGGGCACCACTGGCTCAGGCAGCTCTCGCAGATACAGCTTGAGTAGAGATGCCACCGCGTGGACATCTGTGTCACTGCAGGAACCAAAACCAGACCAACAATCAACTCTCAAACACAGAATCAGCGTTGGGACATTATGCTGTGGCAGTCCAGCCAGTGACTCCACCCTCACATGATTACTACATATTTACCAACAACGTACATGAACGTACATGGTACACAGAACCCACATAGTGCAATAGGATATTGCTGAAAACACACTCATATGGTGAGTTTTCAGACAAACTGTTGATTTGATCCAAATGGACAGTTTAAATAAAGTGAGTAGTTATATGGTTGACGAAAACTGAAGCAGCACTTGAGTAATGCAGGACTCTGTCCTCTGCACATGACACAGGATGTGGCGAAAGCTGCAGAACACAACAGCATATAGACGAACAGAAACGGGTCTCATGGTCGCAGCTTACGTATTTCCTGTAGGCGGACTCGACATAGCTGCGGGGTTTAAACCCTCACCAGGCGCACAGCACCTCTCTAACTACAGTGAACGGTAGAGTGACTGATGTTAGTCTGCCTCAAACGTTACTCTTTTACCTGCTTTTTACTAACACTAACATTACAAAGATGCCCAGAACATCGAGATGAACCTGTTTAGTTTATGGCTGCTCCAACAGTAGTGGCAACATTAAAAAAAAAAAAAAAACGGAATGTCAAAATATCCACCAATGGCTCTGAGACCAGAGCCATTGAGTAATGGTTGAGACGAAGCAGTGAAAGGTCCTGAAAGATACATAACGTCAGTCATACCCAATCTTTCTGTTTTATGAACACAAGGCTGCTGTACTTTATACCTCATACTTTAAATGCTTAGTATGAGGTATAAAGTACAGCAGCCATGTGTTAAATTGTTTCAGAGAATGTCTTCAGTCCATCCATGTCTTCATCATGTGAAGACACATTTATGGAATGGTTGTCAAAACAAATTGAAGTTGAATGTTTTTGTTTCGTTTACTACTTTTAAGAGACTCTTAACTGACCTCACACTAGAGGAAGGCATATGCACCTGCTTTCTGTAACATTTGGTCACAAGGTTTTGTTTCTGTGTGTATGTGCTTGTGTATTATATTTGTTGTACTGTGTGTCCATGGCATGTATGTAAAATGTAAATGTTCTTGTTTGTATACAGGGCGCCATTGAAAAAGAGACCCTGGTCTCAATTGGATTCCCCTGAAATAAAGGTTTCAATCAATCAAGATTAGCTTCACAATAATAATTAGGACATTTGTCTGGACATTTAATTCTTGGTGTTTTTGAGCTGGCATAATAATCTTGGAAATCAAATGTTTAATTCCACAGGTTGGATACATTTTGGAAATTAGTATCTTGTGTGAACAGTTCCTGGACTTGACTACCCCCTGCTCAATATTTGACACACAGAAATGCCAGAATTTAAATATAACTAAACCAATGCTTAATTGTCCGAGGTCGGCCCTGTTCTTTTTTCCATCTACAACAAATGTCTCTTAAAAAATAACTATCTATATAAGCTCATATGTCACATTGTAATGCATTGCAAGCTTGAAGATCTGCTATTTTTGCCAAATGTTCCCAGAATCCCCAAATTGTGGTTAAATGATGTACTTCATCAGACTAGTAGGAAAGCATTCAACGCAAGCCGTACCTACAATGGCAAACTTATCTAGGATTCCGTTACCTGGGAAATGAGGGTCTCTCTCCTGCATCAAAGGCATCTCTGAACTGTTTGACAGTGTTTTCCTGACCAGGGAGACGAAAGATGCCTTCCTCATTGAGGCCGTGTTCTCTGATGAACTCAGCACACTTCTGCACGAGAATGGGTACCATGTGAGGTCCAAAACGCCGTTCGTACATGACCGTGTCTGCAAGGCTCTTTCCAAACACTGCGGAGGGCAAGATGGGTGAGAAGACGATTCGGTTGATTGTAACTGATTGCGTCCTCTGTATAAAATCTGCATGTTCCCATGATATAAAAATAATATTGTTCATGGAATGCAACAGTGAACCACAAATTGGAATTGCACGTTGAGGGGTCTCTATAGAGTGCCCCCCCCCCCCAATGCAGTTTCACTTCTGCCCATAGGGGGTGCCACAAATGCAAAAAGTTGAAACATATTATGTCATAGAAACGCTGCAGCTTCCTCAATCCTCAGTCCTGACGGCTGCCCCCCACAAGTTAGGCCAACCAGTCTTTTGGAAATATGTATCATTCCCTTAAAAAGAAAGTACCTCCACTAGTTTGTACTCCAATGACCCTGCGTAGAGAACGCACCCATTCGTCCATGTTCGTCTGAGAGCTGGCCATAAACACATGAGGACTGCGCACTCTGTCTCCATGACTACCTGTAAGAAGACACACAACAAGATGGATCTGTCTGGTGGAGATGACAGTTGATCACAAACCTTTTTAATTTCAAGGACCCTCCGTTTGGTATGTGTTACGCGATGGCCCCATAACTCTGAGAGTGTATCAATGGAACCAAATGGTTTGATTTTCAGAGTTACTGTCAGAGTTACTACCCCCTGGAACCCCCCCAATGACCCCTGGGGATCCTTGAACCCCACTTTGAGAACCACTACAGTTTGTGTGTGTGTGTGTGTGTGTGTGTGTGTGTGTGTGTGTGTGTGTGTGTGTGTGTGTGTGTGTTAATTCTATTTAACGGACAAACGCAGCTCTACACCACGCACGTGCATGAACGCGCATGCACGCATGTGCACGAACGTGCACGCATGGAAGTGGGCATGGAAGTGAACGAGTGTCACTCGCTGCTGAAGTGCCCTTGAGTGTTACTGTGCGTTACTGTGCGTGTGTGCGTCCGTGCACGTGTGTGTGGTGTAGAGCTGCGTTTGTCCGTTAAATGGAATTGTATTTCGAGTAGTGCTCGCCGAAAATGAGTGACAGTGTACATTAGACCTAAATCCTCTTTGCTTACGTGGTGTAATCTCAAAGAGGTATTTCCCAGGGTCATCTGTGTTTGGAGGCAGCTCGCTGACTTTGCTGAACCTCAGTTGAATGATTCCCTGGGTAAACAACACACGCATGCACACATAGACATATACGTACATAGGTGCAGGTAATAACTCCAATGACTCCACACATCACTATATGACCATCCACGCAGTACATACAAGCCAGTGCTCTATGGTTTTTAAACATGCAGCATGTTATGGCTGCAGGTGAGATTCAATTAAACTAAACCAATCCAACAAACAAAAATAAAACCACTAAATACAACCAACTAAACTTAAATAAAAGCAAATTAAAGATGGAGTGCCGTGATTTTTTTCTACCCTAAAACATGATCATCAGGACTTATTGTTATATAAGGAGGTATAATGTTTTTTAAAAAGTGTACAGTATTTGTTAAAATGTTGTTTTTATGTGGGCACGCCCACCAGTTCATTAAGTTGGTTCATTAAGCCTGGTGGGTGGTGATGGTCATAGACACATGAACAACTGGGAAAACAAATGTGGCACTCCATCTTTAAGTCAACCCAACCAACAAAACTAAAACGAAATACAACCAACTAAACTAAACCAGCCAAACTCAAACCAAATGCAACCCAATAAACTAAACTGAAATCAAACCAACTGTGTGTTACCTGTACAGTGGTCTCCTTGTCGTCTTTGTGGTAGGTGAGTGTGCTCCCTCTCAGGACAAAGTATCGCTGCTGCCAGTTCTTTACTATTACTTTTCTCTGTTGTTTCTTCAACCAACCAGTCTTCAGAGGCCGTTCCATTGACCTGGAAGAGCGTGGAGAACTTGAGCCTGGGCTCCCCTCACCTGGCATCACACTCCTGGACCGTCCTGCAAAGATAGCACACATAATGGTTAATATATGTGTTTATATCTCCGGGATTTGAGCCCAGATCCGCCACATGGGATACCAAACATCCTCCTTGCATCCAAAGGTGAATTCCCCCATGCATGGCCAAGGGAGAGTTTAGGCGTCTGGTCTTCTGACACGGCTACTCTGATACGTTAGGGACAGTCTATTGTTTAACATGGCCAGCTACATTAGCCTGTAGGTGGCCAGGCATACATCCAGTCCAGTGCCTTGTCTCCTGTTCAGCTATTTCATAAACGAGAATGAATACGAAGTTAGATTGATTGCCCATTTGCCAACTCCTTAAGCCAAATGTATACTCCGTAGTAGGTCAGTGTCGCTTGCCAAAAATAACATATTTTCAAGCTCCAGAAAAAACCCACTCCAAAAACATACCAACCAAAAAACATGACCAAAGTGCAGTATGCCACGATTATAGAACACAACTGAACCAAAGTATTGTCACCAACCTCCATCTCTGAAGATTGGAGATGTAGGTGTACACTAACTATTATGACCCAATGATGCAGGGTGGGTGTTTATGGCTTTGTGCTTTTGTTCTGAGCAGTAGTCTCGATAGGAAACTTCTAGCTACCATTTGGCCTGACAGGTTTCCTGTGCATACTGTAAGATTACAGCAGTGATTGTTCCGCAGAAATGAAATTATGATATACTAGTGAGTTACAAATAGACTACATGCTGCCCAAGGAAGGACAGGACTCTACTCTGAAATGTGTTGCCTGTTTTGCAGCCTGTACTGTATGTTGACAGCCTTCTGGTGTTCCTAGCTTTAAAGGTGCATATCAAACTGTACTCTTCTACTGTATAGACTGTGTCAATCTTTTGTTTTTCTGCATTCAAGGAGCTTCCTTTTTTCATATCTTTTCATAGTTTTTAGGCCTGTTAGGAACTGTTAAAAAACCTTGACCTTGTTTTTTGATTGATTGATTGAAATATGTATTAACAGTTTGCAGAATTACAGTACAATTCAAGCACAACTCAATACAAAGACTGTTAACTGTGAGTGGACGACTCAATAAATCATTACACTTGTTTACAAGAGGGTCCATCTTGTTCAATTCATCAAAAATAGACTGTTACAAATAGACTGACAGTTTAATTAAGGGGGAAAGGTCATGATAACGTCTCAACTGCAACAAGTCAGGTGTCTGGAGTGAGTCTACTTGTATACTGTAAGTAGAGCCTTTTTGGGATGTTGTTGAATGTGTAGTTCTGAGCTGCAGTGTAGACATCTCTGTACTTTATGGGAAAATATATTTTACATAAAACAAATGGGAAAAATATGCTAGTTTTATTTCTTGGAAGGTAATTGCTTTCACCTGGTATACTACAAGCAGTGCTACTGATAAGTAATAATATACAATAATAATAAAGTAATAAACTAGCTACTAATAGCAGTAGGCTACATTAAGAACTGACAGCACATAAACACATCTATGCCTTCTTTTAAACTAGGTTAAACACAAGCTACAATGAGAAACTCATCTAGGATTCCTATGAATCAGAACTCAACCCACCAACATGTTTCTGTCCACACTGTGGGTTGAGTGCAGAGTGTGCTGCCGTCTGTCTGTCTGTCTGTCTGTCTGTCTTAGAACACAACCAACTGCAGGGATGGGTTTTTTTTATGGGGGGGAAACAGAGATGACACAATGATGGAGAGATGAAAGGATTTCAGCGGAGGTGTACGTGGCCCAGTTAGGAAGGAGACAGGCTGGAGACATTGAGCGATACGTGTGCAGGGGTGGTAGACCCAGAGAGATGGCGATCAAGTGCAGTCTCTCTGTTGTTCAATTCCCCGTGTCGTGTTAGGCTTTACTGATAGGCCAGATGAGAGAGAAGAAGAGAAAAAGAAGGCCCGGCCTCAGTAAACAGGAAACCGAAGAATCATCGCCGTGGGGACCAGCAACACTTTGAAGGCCCCCCACCAAGGAGCCTGACTCTTTTGGTGTACTTTTATTCTGTTAATAACGTCACCCTCCCATTTGATTAGTGGAAAAGTTAAGATGATGCTGAGGAACCTCTGGCCGGGCCACACACTGTGATGGATGTGACACCACACCCTGGGCAGAGAAGCCCAACGCTCACAAAAGGCTTTCAAACTGGCTCAGATTCGTGACGAGGCAGAACTCAGCAGCCAGAGTCTCTCCCCATGGCACGTCAAAGACCCTTTGAACACTCACCATCAAATGAAGCCCTACGTCAAGTGCAATGTTATTTTTACGTCAAGCGGAGTCATGTATGCCCTCAATATGGGGTGATTGACGTGTGCAGATTTTCCATAGCATGAAGACTGTGTACTTTGACAGAGTCAAAGTACACAGTAAAATCTTAAGTGCTCATTTAACTCGAAGAGTAATTACATTTGTATGATATACTGTACAAATGCCATTGTACATATCATACAAATGTACAATGTATACAAATAAAATGGGTGAATTAATACTGTGGATCCAGTATCCTACGATTCCCATCTTATAGAGATACAGTATAGGATTTGATTATGTAATGTATGTTTGATTTTCACATATATCTGTTGAGCATGTGATTATGTGGTTTATTTATAATTGATACTTTTCTATCCGTTAGACCTTTCGAATTTGACAATTCGCTAGAAAATCTTGTGAATACTAATTTAAAAAAGCAAATACAGAAAATAATCAAAATTCCATATTTTTAATTAACTTTTATGTATCGACCAAATGTGAACTTCAAGTCTGTAAAAGGTTAACAGGCGAAACTAAATTATGCAGAATTTAACCATGAACACAGATCTTTTAACAAAACAATCAATTAGCATTGTAACAGGTGCATTACATTTCCTACAGGCAAACTAATTGATTGTTTTGCTAAACTAACGTTTTGCCGCAAAACGTTAGTTTAACCTACTGTGTGAGAATACATTTAATATACCTTAGCCTATTTTTGCTAAATATTGCAGACTTAAACCATGAGCAATGAGCATTGCTACAGGATAGGTGATCATCCACCCCCGCTTGCCAACTCGGATGGTGCAGAGCTGCAGATATCAGTTTCCTGCTCAAAGCCCACACAATACTGTAACATGCAGTTCCACTGTACAGCAATGCATCTGTAAAACAATGTCATTTTCTACAGCACAATCTGCTGATATCTCACTACAGACAATTGAATTTGACCTTCCAATGTGACGGTCACACTCAGTTTAAGAACTGACACTAAAATCAGTAATTTGAAATCTATACACAGCGTGTGGTACAGTGTAAATGTAGTGGGCAGCTAGAGCTACTTCCTGACAAAAGGCTCCCAAGTATAATACATATTACATATACAATTATAATATATTGTTGTATAATGCTGCATTGTTCACAAAAAAGCAGAACTATACTGTTGCCTACTGAAGTACTGCTACACATATCCAGTTACCACTGTGTATGAAAGTTAATCATAATGTTGCAATGGGTGTGCCATCTCGCAGCCTGAGAGACAAATAGTATGCAATTGCTCTGAAGCCTTAAACAAACACACTAAGCTCACTGTTAAATGTCTAAAGTTTAAACCATCACTGGGTATGTATGTCGTATAGGCTACTGTACAGTGCATTAATGCAGTGCAAAATGGTGACTCTCTTCTGCTTCCCTTTTAATGAGTATAACACTTACAGTAAGTTACATGACAAGCCCTGAATAGAACATATCTGAATCTATACTAACCCACAACGTGCTTAAATAAACTAAAGCTGGAATGTTGAAAGACATTGTTTTCTTTCTTCTTCATTAGCAATGGTTCTCATTTAGCATATACGTGTCATTTTGATTTACTGTTTGTCTACTACTGTACAGTATTTCTCTTTTCAAATGGCAGTTTTAACAGTAAAACGGTTAATGAAAATGTATAATTGTTTCTTTTACTCATGTCACATATATCTAATTTCAATGCTTAATGTGAAATGTGAATGCATTCCTCCATCCCAGAGGGCAGATGAAGTCAGTGGATTCATAAGCTTACCTATTCTGGCTGATGTATCAGCCTTCAGGGTGCTAAAGTCACGAAAGGTCCGAGGTAGTTTGAGAGACATAGTCCTTAATTGCTTCATAGATCAGCATATCATTTCAAATGTTTTACATGGCCACACAAACATAACTCACATACACACACGCACACACATACTTTACATGCATATCTACTCGAACACACTATCATGACAGCACATGCAGATCCTACCCAGGAGGCTATTTGCACATACCTAGAACCTGTCTCTAGCACACTTCCTACTTCCTGTGTGTGAATCTGTCTGTCTTTCTTTCTTCTTTTTTCCTCACACTTTCAAAACATGTCCCTTCATGAGGCTTGACTGCTTCCATGTGCGTACTTGTTCGTGTTCTCTAACAGTCTGTTGTAAGAATTAACACCTTCCAGGCTGACAGGCTTTAAGTAATAGCTCCAGGGTGCTTATTTTAAATGACATACGACTTTAAAGGTCATAAAAACCCAGTGGTCTGTGTTCAAAATCTCTCTGTCTCTCACTCTTACTCAGTCCAGGAAGTGGTTTTCCTCTCTTGGTTGCTGTGTTCAACATGCAAAGTCTTATTGCTTCAGATTGCATGCGGTAATAAAGACACACAATATTAGACACTTTAGTACTATACTGCATATTAATTGATACTGATTGAGTCATCACATTAGCTCTGCTATTAACACAGTGCCAAAGTGTAATTTCTAATGGAGCTAAAGTAGGCTAGACCCTGTTCACACAACTATACTACATACACTTGGTGCTCAGACATTACCCAATGGTCTATGACTAGTAACAACCATAGAGTGCCTGTGAGCTGCACTCAATCCCCATGAATCTGTACCTGCCTGCTTCAAGGGGAGCTACGTATAAGTCACATGGCAGTTGCTAACCATACTGTACATGTCATGTGCTCATTTTAAAAATAGTAAAATGGCACATACACAATGACAAAATGGGGAAGAACAAGGGGGGAAGAAAACAGTCACACAAACCACATCATTTTTCCTATTTATTTTCATCAAACATTGGCAAAGCACATTTCAGCATCGAAACAGTTACAATGTTTCTCTGGACAAATGCACAACTTAACACACTGAACAATCAAATAGAGAAGAAAAATCAATCTAAATCATAATATGTAACATCAAGTTCTTGTATGACAATATCTGACAAAACAAAAGGGTCCACAAAGGGAAGCATATATAGTATACTGAGTATAGCACCCCTCCCATTACATTCCATAGAAATTCTTACTTAACCGAGGTTTCAAAACAGAATTTTATTGGTTTTAAAAAAATAGCACAGTGTTTTTGAGTGGCTTGTGAAACTGGTTTCCATCTATTTCTTTTAATGAGACAGCTTTTTCATCATCCATCAGTTATTGATAGTCCATTGTACAATATCTCCTTGTTTTACTGCAATTCTGTAATGCACAACTCGAGTCCTGTGGATACATTGTAAGCAAATTTCAGGACCAGCGTTGTGAACACCATTAGCTTGCTCTACAATAACTGCACTCTAGTATTAAGACACAGTAAATGTAATTCTGTTGATAAAGAAAATCTCTTTTGCAGAATGTACTTGCAAAACAATATAATGTAAAGTTGATTTATATAAACCTGTGCACCTATGTGATGTGACAATAAAGCTTGTTTGTTTGATTGATTTGTATTGTTAAAGGTACACTGGGCTACATGTAGTGAGATTTTTAAGTACTTAAACATTACAGTTGTGAAAGATACTTTCCCAAAGTTTATATACATAACATTCTGCTGGAATGAGGTCAGTATTAAAAAGTTATCTTAGTTTCCTCATAACCTAAGGGGAATGGAATGTATCAAACAGCAGTGATAAAGGTTTCTCACTGCTAAAGTGCAACATTGGCAGAGACAACCATTTGAAACAACTGAAAATGTTGGAACAGCTTTGGCTCCCTCTTGTGGTTGTCCATGATACTGACTCAACTGGCAGTGGATAACAAATAACCATCAATGTTGATAGGGTTTGACTTTCATGAAACAGTTTTGCTTCGACTAGCAGTTAGCACTTAGCAGTACAAAGACAGAACATGTAGGCCTACAGTGAACAGCTTCCAACAGCGAATTAGCTGAATATATAAGTCACCCAAGTGCACAAAACATCACAGCAAGAGAAGAGAAATGATGTTATAATCCTTACTCCTCCATATAGGCGGTGCATATACATACACTTTAAATATACTTTGAAATCTCTATAAAATATTCAAAAAACACAACATATGTCTAAACATCTTAAATTCTCATTTTAACAACTTCTGAAATACAGTAAATTCAAAGTATATAACTTAATAAGAACAGGGTTGCTTGTCAACACAAACTGAAGCTCTCGGTGCAACTGTAACATAGGCCTAGCATCAAGTTAGAGGAATATTATATGTAGATGTAATGGAATAACTTGAATGATTTCTCAGTGTAATATCTCAGCACATGGTAACTGCAGGTCGTTTGCTCAAAATCAGATGTCCAACATACGAAAATGACACAAATGACCAAAGTAATGAATCGGCTAGCTCTGCTTATAAAAAAATGGTTTTGAATGGTTGTTGACAGACATTCATTTCAAGGATCACGACTAGTAGTTAAATGTGTCTGGTTGAAGAATGAGAGGTGGGGTATGGGAATATGAATCAGACCATGTCAAATCTGAATGGATAAAAATGGGAATCACAAGAGACATACAGTATGTCGGATATAAACTGACAAGAGAGCACACATCCCTGGGTCAACAGAGCTAACAGGAGCCTAAATTAAATTGTAGGAAGTTACTGCCTTTGTGCAATGTGCAAACGAGAAAGGAACGTAACACTCGTTTCAGTTTCAACATTTATGACTATGACCTCACAATGGCACAAAAAAATACATCTGCCAGAAATCTCTGACCGTGGAATATGGCAGGCTAGTAGGCTACAGTATCAAATTGTATCCTGAAATTGTGTGGCTGACTGGCTGGGTGAGAACCTTTGGGGAAAGCTTACCGTTACGCTAAAGGAACGGAAGGCATGAAAGCAGGCTTCAAGTTACTATCGAGGTATCTCCCATTACATGTTTAGGTGCGTTGTTGAACTGATAAGAACATTAGCAAACAAAAGTTCAAACTACACACAAGTATCCAAGTAGATTGTCAAATGGTGCAGTCTCTATTCTGGTAATAATAAAGCTAGTTGAATTGAATACGTTTAGTAGACTTGGTAGTGTAGAAGACAATATGCATTTCCAATTACAATGTATACACTATCAAAACCCTCAATATTATTCTTGCAAAGACGGCTAAAGCTTTTATCACTTTGCTTTACCAGGAAATCAATAGTGCATTTTTGGGGGGAAATAGTTAGATTAGCCCTTTCCAACACAGATTAAATTATCACAATTATCCCTTCACCATAACATTGCTAAACACAACTGTAACAAATAATCAATAAAGGCCTGTCTGCTTAATATGGCAACAAACCACTGAATGGAAACTGTGAGGTCCATCAGACTAATTCAGCGGTTTCTATACTATAATAGCAGTCGTCCACAGATGTAGATAGGATCATGAAAGACAAAAAACAATCAGTGTACTTGACAAAGAAATAACCTATTGGCAATATCATCATTGGCCACATCAAGTTTTTGTGTATCAGTAAATTCCTTATATGACCTGCATTTGCCCTCACATCCCTCTTGTCAAATACAACTGCTCTGCAAAAACAAATCCATCTTACTATAACCTAGCGGTAATCATTAAGAGAGTGTTCTTATAATCTTATAATTAATTGAGGTTATGCGTATGACACTGATGCAATAGTAGCATCCTAGCACCCATCTCAGTAAAGCACATCTTCTGGGGTTTTATGGCTTTTTAGACAAGATACTGCTCACTGCTGTCTGCAGTATACACTGTGTAGTAGCAGTACATGCATATAGAGTACATACAATAAAACAAAAGGAGGCTCACCAGCTAGAATGGCTGAAAAATCTCTGAAAAAACAATTTTCTTGGCTTAAACTACCTCAACGTATTAACAGGATACTGTACCACATCCATGACTTGGCCGAGTGTTCCGACATGCCACTGAATGACAAATGAAAAATGGATTATGGCAAACGATGAAAAACAAAGACACAGACAACAGTAGATGTGGTTATACAATTGACCATATTTACATGACTGCTCTTATGTCATACTCTGGTACGACCAAGGTAATATGGTCAATGATAGATGACAATTGTGAATATTTCTAACCAAATGTAAAACTCTGACCACCTCATCATAAATAGAATCAATCACAATAAAGAAAATTAAAATGGAAAGAGTTGGAGGGGAGGAGGGGAAATACAGTGTGAGTAATGTTTTAGAGTAGCAGTGCATTAAAACAAAAATAAAAAATAGAATATGTACCATAAAATATTCACACAAAATATAATAGCTGTATAGAGGATATCCCACAGTTGACAAACATTTTGTTAAACAGATAAAGTGGCATCATTGTGTAGCTATACTGTGGCAGATGGAGGAAATAATGTAACAATACAGTAATTCACTAACTCAACCTGAAAACACTGATGTAACAAACATACTGTACGTCCTATGTACGCATAGTACAGTACGTACACTCACTCTTATCTCTCACACAAATATGCGAAATGGAATGACCCAAGGCTTTAGTTATATTTTTCTTTTTTTCTCTTGGATATGGTCTTGTACACACCATCACCGCAGGGATACCCAAACCCCCCCCCCCCCCCCCCCCCAGCAGAAGTGAGCTCCTTGGGGTGTCACTCAGTGTATGGGGCTCTAAGCAGCAGCTTCCTCCAGCATTGGCAGCATGCCTTTCTCAGTCAGGTGTGCTTTGAGGGAGTTGAAGATGTAGAGCTGTTGATCTGGACGCAAGGCCAATAGCTGCTGGATAACCTTAGCAGGGTTTGGACCCCTGGAAGGGAGGACAAACAAACCAGTTGTAAAGAGTAGTACATACTTCTCGCTAGTAGTCATCCAGATGAGTAGTACCTACTTCTCGCTAGTAGTCATCCAGATGGTTATAAAGAGTAGTACCTACTTCTCGCTAGTAGTCATCCAGATGGTTATAAAGAGTAGTACCTACTTCTCGCTAGTAGTCATCCAGATGGTTATAAAGAGTAGTACCTACTTCTCACTAGTAGTCATCCAGATGAGTAGTACCTACTTCTCGCTAGTAGTCATCCAGATGGTTATAAAGAGTAGTACCTACTTCTCGCTAGTAGTCATCCAGATGGTTATAAAGAGTAGTACCTACTTCTCGCTAGTAGTCATCCAGATGGTTATAAAGAGTAGTACCTACTTCTCGCTAGTAGTCATCCAGATGGTTATAAAGAGTAGTACCTACTTCTCGCTAGTAGTCATCCAGATGGTTATAAAGAGTAGTACCTACTTCTCGCTAGTAGTCATCCAGATGAGTAGTACCTACTTCTCGCTAGTAGTCATCCAGATGGTTATAAAGAGTAGTACCTACTTCTCGCTAGTAGTCATCCAGATGGTAAAGAGTAGTACCTACTTCTCGCTAGTAGTCATCCAGATGGTAAAGAGTAGTACCTACTTCTCGCTAGTAGTCATCCAGATGAGTAGTACCTACTTCTCGCTAGTAGTCATACAGATGGTTATAAAGAGTAGTACCTACTTCTCGCTAGTAGTCATCCAGATGGTAAAGAGTAGGACCTATTTCTCGCTAGTAGTCATCCAGATGGTAAAGAGTAGTACCTACTTCTCGCTAGTAGTCATCCAGATGGTTACAAGGCTGGATTTAACCCGTTTTCTTGTTTACACAATTGATTGATGGAAATTCATATTGTGATGTTATCAACAATGTTATCTCTCTTCATTATTCTTTACCTTGTATACTGTATGTTTGATAACATTATACATTTTACCTGTACATAAAACATAACAATAAAAACCCCTTGAACCTGGACGTTGTATTTGTGCAGACATCTGGATATAGTATACTGTAGGAGATATCGGTTACTTTTGACCTTGGTTTGAGGTTATATACCTGATAAAACTGGCGATGTACACATTTACAAAAGTGGCCATGAGGTACTGGCAGTCAAATCGGTCCATGATCCCACCATGACCGGGGATCGTGTTGGCAAAATCCTGTAAAGGTCAAAGGGCATTAAAAATGATTACCATGGTGAGCTGGTGTACACATCTTTAATACAGTCAGACTTGGCAGATATTACCACACACAATGTACCTAAAATGCATTTAGCATTGTGATAATGACATTTATTGTGTGCACTTTTTTGTATTTTATAATTCATACTGACAGTATCAAATCAGTGTCCTAAATGAAATGATTCAGTAATGCTGAATATATTGTACCATTCAAAACAAAAGCTCACAATATAAAATATGGCATGTGCTGCCCTACTTAACATCTACCTTGATCTTGAAGGCCCTTTTGAAGCCACTGGCGAAGAAACCACCAAAGGGTCCCATGATGGAGGCAAAGGCAGACAGGGCTATGCTGTGGATCTGAAATGGGTACAGACGTACTGTGTTCTGGGGAGAGGGAGAAGGACAGAGGCATTAAGCCAAAGGATATATACACCCACATACTGTATGCTTGAATCCTGAGCAAGGGCTCTTAAACATTTCAAATCTAAATAACCTTAATGCTCATGCCTGGGGAATTGCCTTGGGCTTTACAGTAGAATATTTAAAATCAGGTACGATACAATAAATACACGGACAACACAACTCAAAATGGCATTAACTGTCGAAGTGCCGATTATTTGTTATTATATATTTGATTTTTCACTAGAGTATCAGCTAATACATCACTTGTATGTGCAAACCTACCTGGCCATCCATTCTGATTCTGAAAGATAAAGAAACTAAACTCACCCATCCAGTGAAAGACACCAGGACGCTAGGCAGAGAGTAGTTCTGCAGCTGGAACAGCTCTGGAGGCTCACAGTCCACCTGGAAACTGTTGGAGTCGTTGTTGAACTCCACCGGACACACAAAATACCGGAAGCCTGCCATCATGTAGGACAACTAGGGCACAAACAAGCAGGGTTACTCTCAACAGCCTCTCCAGGTATTGTAAGAAGCAAGCAATGTTACAGTATAGTCCCCAGCGATCACAAAAACAGCTAACAATAATACAATAAAACACACCCTATGATGTAATACAAGATATATAAGACCATAGAAAGAGACAATAGCTCCAGTAATGGTGGTGCTGTAGTACTGTAGTCATTTCCCTTCTTACCAAAATTCCAAACACAACGGTGGCGAAAAAACCACCAATGAAGCCCTCCCATGTCTTCTTAGGTGACAGCTGCAGAGGACACAGAAGGTTACTTAAGTTGCACTGCAGTTATGTTGCACATTACTTGCAGGAAGTTGCAGCGCTATACAACTTTAAATTGTAATAAAAACTTTAAAAACCCATTTAGACCTGAGAACAGATTCTACAAAATGTCTTCTAAATCATGACAATTTTCTGAAAAACCCTATGTTTCTATATCAGTGGTTCTCAAACAATTGCATGTCAAGGACCCTAAAAATTTGGCCACTGGACACCCATCTGAAAATATGATGTTCCAGGGACCTCCCCACAACAAAGATTTGAGTTAAAAGTTAAAACATTTGCTGTGAAAGAATATATATATTCAAAGAGTTATTTTCAAAAATAGCAGAACTACAAGCTCGTAGGCTAGCGCATGCCATGAGCTTGTACTAGATCTTCTATTTTTTCCACAGCTAAAGTTATAAATAATGGTTAAAGTTGTTAAAAGCTATAAGGTGACAGTAGGTGCGGTTCCATTAAGCCTTTGCGAAAAAAGGAAGCGTATGTTCATTAAGTCGAAAAAAGAAAAGCGAATTGTCGGTGTTTCCATTAAACTGATAAAATGCGCATATGAAATAAGTTCATGAAATATGCAGTAGGTGGCACTGTTTTGCCAGTAAAGTGAGGCTCAAGTAGTCCTAATCCATGTTCACACCATTGATTTGATGCGCTTTGTGCACAACATCACTCCCTCTCCCTCTCTAGCCAACCTCCCATGCACCGTTCACTCCACTGCCTCCCCATCGTTTTTTTTTTATTATTTTCCAACTGTTCAAAGGCGATATAATGCGAGTTCAATGCTTTCTAATTAAAAACCTTTTCTGCAAGTGTTTCCATACACGAAAAAGCCAAAATCCGCCACCTTCAAGCGAAAGTGTTTTTGCAAAAAATGGAGACTTATTCGCATTTTGAGGTGTTTCCATCCAGGAGATTTTGCCAAAGAGCCTTAATGCTAAAATGCTTTATGGAAACACACCTACTGATGCGTACTCAGGTCTAAATGGGTTAAAGCACAGCATTGACAGCAATAAAACCCAATGTTAAAATGGGGTCCAGATAAAATCAACACAGGTGTATTTAGAATTCACAGATAATCTCAATTCCACAGGGTGTTCCGCATAATACAGTATGACTAGTGGCATTTAATAACACAAAAACATGGCTGTGTATTTAACAGCAAATGATATGGCAGTCCAAATCCACTGATAACATTTCAGGGTCCAAGTGCACTAAACCTGAGAGGACAGTTCTTACACGTCTAAACATGGGGTCCAGGGATCCCAAAGGGTCCTTGAGGGGATTCCAGGCGGGCCGCTGTTTAAATTATTCCATAGTTAGGAACTAAAACGACCCTTATGGGCCTGTAAATCGCATACAATTTAGCAGACGCTCTTAATCCAGAGCAATTTACATAGATCAATTAACACTGAGGATTCTACAGTTAACTGTAGATTTGGGTACCAGTTTGATATGACGCCATTTGATACAATTGGGGGGGGACAAAAGGTTGAGAATCACTGCTTTATTCAACCAACCTTGATGAGTGGGGTGCGACCAAAGAAGAAGCCAAACATGTAGGCCATGATGTCATTGCAGATCACACAGGATATGGGAACGATGAACCTGCATGAAACATGTTCATGGTGGAAGAGAGTATTTCACAAATTAATTAAATCATCTTCAATGAGGCAGGCTTTGCCAATAATTTAACTTTAAACTAATATATTCAACAAAATATTGTTTTTGCAAGACAAGCAATATGTGAATTACAGGGCTTGCTTGTAGCAGAAGCATAGAGACGACCTCATATCATTTACTTACGACACAAGATGTACTCAAATATACTACACGAGGCAAACTGAAAATGTCAGTTCAGTTTTCCATGGCAGGATTTCAGACTGAATCCTGAATGAATTGCCTCCCATCTTACCCTCTAACAACCAGCAGCAACAACAACATTATTATATTCACCCATAGAACTGGCAGATAAATCATAGTTTAGAGGAGATATAGGGCGATGGGGAGCCATATTTCTTACCAGATCATTCCCTCAAATAAGTTGTGGATGATGAGATGAGACTGGGTCACCACAATGAGCAGAGTCACATGAGTCCAACCAAACTGAGGAAGACAATGAAAGAAATGATCAGTAGTAGAATACTAGTAGTATATAATACTACTAATAATAAATAATATATGTAATAATAATAGTATAATATATGTAATATAGTATACTATTACTATATAGTAATAGTAGGAGCAGATGGCAGCATATACAGATTGAATGGTTTGTGTCACTTTTAATTCACTAGAATGCTATACACAAGTGTATGGGCTTTATTACTGTATAATCCGTGAGCCACAATAGCAAGAGAAGCAGGCTAGTGGAGACTAGTTCAAATCCCTGGAAAGGCTGATTGGAATAATGCTCTGTCTACCAGACTCTACTGCAGTCCCAAAATGCTGCTTCAGTTAAGTCTATCAAAGGCCTACAGCAGAAGACTGGTGGTGGGAACATGTAGAGCAGTATGTGTACTCACACATACAATACTGCAGACAGGTTTACATTTGGATTCCTTTTTACATTTTAGGTATGTCATGTGTGTAATATCTGCTATTACATTAAAGGAGCATTCAGTGATTTGGGTGATTTGGAAAACCACCCAGTCCGCCCCGGTAACAAAATGTGCACATGCACGCTCTACAGTGGGGGGGAAGTGCAACAGGCCAACAGCATGTGCACCAAGGCCCGCCCCCACTCGATCATGATTGGAGGAAGGCCCCTCTCATCCTGATTGGATGAAGGTTTTGCCACCCGCCACCAAAACTGAAACTAGGGTTTTTTGACCCCAGGGGCTCACTGGGGACAGGGAGGATTTCCTTATATGGTCAGCACACTCTATAGTAGGGAGGATTATCCAGAAAAAAAGAAAAAATAAGTGATATTTGAATTAAGTCAGATCACTGAATATACCTTTAACCAATATTTACAATGGGGATTGAATACATCTTCTCTTCTGACTGGATGTGCAGTGGTGTGTTCCCAGTTACACTAGTCAAGTCAAGATTCTTTTCAAATTTTGTGAAAATGTTAAGCAAATTTAAAGTTTATTTCAATCAACTACTGAAAACCATCCTAACGAATGCCAGCCCCGCCCCCGCCCCCATGTCATTGGGACATCCCTACTGTATATTATACCATCTCTGGACTAGTTTTTCATTGTGGGGGCCCCTATTATACCATCTCTGGACTAGTTTTTCATTGTGGGGGCCCCTATTATACCATCTCTGGACTAGTTTTCCATTGTGGGGGCCCCTGTGTTAACAATAACATGCCTCATGGATAACCCAGCAGCATCCAGGCAGAGGGAACACTCACCATGTAGAACTGCAGACGGTAGTGCTTCTTCACCAGACTCAGCACAAACATGCAGAAACCTACAACACAAAGGCCAACAATGTGTGAGAAGGTCTGTTAAGGAATCAGAATTGTGCTGCCTAAAAATGAAGATGAATCGAGTCAAATCCCGGATCCCAGTGCTGTGCTCTGGCTAAAATTAGATCGGCCCATATAAAGAGATAACCCAGAGTTAATACTGTAGCTGCTGCAGGGCTGCTGAAGCCATTCATTGCAGACATGAGGCCTGAGACTGGGATACTGTATGTGTACAGAATACTATGGAGAAATCATGGACAATCAAGACATCAGGTGCAAACAAACCAGTCATACATATCTATATATATCTATATATATCCAATATACAGCAATATACTCGAGGGTAAGGTTTCTGTTGAGCTAGAAACTGAGTTGGTAAATGTTTCGCTCCACACCACATCCTGTTTGGTATGCAGTGGTGGAAAAAGTACTCAAAGTTTTTACTTAAGTGAAAGTACTAATACTGCAATGTAGAACTACTCAATTACAAATAAAAGTCCAGATGTACTGAATGTCAAAATGTACTTAAAGTACCAAAAGTAAAAGTACTCATTATACAGAATGTCCCATTTCAAGTTTTCAAAATCTTTTGAAAATAGCAGATCTACAAGCTCACAATGTGCTGCGATGCGACGCGACGCATTGTTAGCTTATAGATTGGCTATTTTCAAATGGCCAAAATAGGGCTGAAGTGAGTAATGTATGTTTTGTAATAATAATCCAAATCTACAAAGTAACTAGTAATATGATGAATTGAACATGGTTGGCCCTATTGTAAACAAATACATAGTGTCGTCCACAGTTAGCAGTTTTGTTTTGAGTTGTGCTTGAAATGTACTGTAATTCTCCAATCAATCAATCAAGTACCTAAAGCTGTCAAATAATGTAGTGGAGTAAAAGTACAATATTTGTCTCCGAGATGTATAGTGGAGTAGAAGTAAAAGTATTGGATATTTTGTTAATACTCCAGTAAAGTACAATACCTCAAAACTGTACTTAAGTACAGTACTTAAGTAAATGTACTTAGGTACTTTCACCACTGTTGTGTGAAGTGTGAGCCTGCAACACTGAAGCCCTTAGACGGAATTACTGTTGTACACGAACTGGGACATAACAAATTGCTAGTTGAGTAACAAATAAAAAAACTCAAGATATCAATTATCAATACATACCTTATGTATATATTTAATTTAGTCATATTAGGAATACTTGACATTTCTGACCTGTTTTCCTTTTTCAATCTCTATTCTTTTCACCTTTATTGAAAACTGCAAATGATTGGAGCTTGTACGAAAGATTATTTCACAGACATTGACTATGGAGAATCTAGGGACGGACGGCGGCAAATGACTATTTTAGTCATACGTTTTTATCTTATTTTATTTTTACTAGCTTATCTTTTTATCATTGTTTCAACAATATATCAATTTATAAAGCTGCTTATTTTCTATTTTCTCAGTTCACAGAGTAAGGCTGGGTTTCACTGAAAGGAGACATGTGCGAGAGGATGCAGATTTTTGGGGATGGGGATTTTTGTAACAGCAAAATATCTCTGTGTGCGCGTTAATCACCTGGAAGACATTGTGCCATTTTGTTCAAATGTGTGCAATTGTGCATGCATGTATGTACATATATGTACTGTAAGTGAATGTACCTGTGAGGTAGAGGGCAAAAGAGATAAAGCGGTGGTATTTGCTGAGGATGCGCAGTGGTTCCTCCCTCTGAACCAAAGTGAAGAAGTAGTCTGTCACTGTTTCACCATAGAAGAAGTAGTTCACACACAGCAGGAAGTACCTACCAAGCAAGGGGGGGGGGGGGGGGGGGTAATAAGATAACACAGCTCCACATTTCGCTACACAGTAAAATCCTCAGTGTTATTTTATTTTTTAAATAACTCTCAGACTGACGATTAATTGAGGAGTAAAGGTGGTTGCACACCGGCCGCGTTTTTCGGAAAACCGATGGAGAGACGCCGCTAAAAATCCGAATTCGCATCCGATTCGCGCCCGGTGTATGGAGACCTTTACACTGAAGATTTTACTGTGTACACGTTCGCTATGCCTGCTGAAAAACCAGGTGCAATTTTGTGCTTGATGGAAAGGCTTGACAGACATCTTAACAGGCTGTACAGGGCAGCACCATCGTGGGAATATGCATTAACTGTATGAATGTGACATGTGTGAACATGTAACAAAGTTATGGTGTGCACTTACCAAACTTGCAATACAAGTTAAACATTATATTATGCCAGATCACAAACTGAACATGGCATATAGTTTCATGTTTACTCGTTCTGGTTTTTCAGACCCACAACATAGCGAATATAAAAGAATACTGTACTATCACACTAGAAATTCAACTATTCATCATCACCAAACTAGCCACTACTAATTTAATAAGATTATTCACAGTGCTGTTGCTGATCATCTATTCTAGAGCCATCTTTAAGCAGGAAATTGAATGCAGGTCACCAGACAAACCTCAGGAAGTCTGCAATAAAATAAAATGTAGGAAAACAAAAGAAGAAAGTGAGAACGTTTAAAACAACGACATTAGCTGCTATCAGATAACTGTGTGTGTGTGTGTGTGTGTGTGTGTGTGTGTGTGTGTGTGTGTGTGTGTGTGTGTGTGTGTGGTTCTCACCAGCTAAGGGTTCTGAACCAGGGCAGGTGGTAGGAGTGGTACACACTGTATCCAATAGTGATGATTTCTTGGAAGCATTTAATCTGGACACACAGCACCTGTACAGAGAAGGAAACATGATTGGCATCAGTTTAACAAAATGTGCCAATGTAAAGACTATCGGGGAGATAAGGAATGTTATCATGATTGGTTTTCAAAGCAATGGGCATACAAGGAATGGGTTGTTGCTTTGTTGCCGCTAGTTTTCTCTAAGCCCATTCACTGAATATAGATTTCCCCAAATGCATCAGAAGGCGGAGACCTCTCATCATCTGGCTAACCAAAAGTAAGCCACGTGAGGCTGTGATTTACCATGATTTTAAACGGCTAAGAGGGTCGAAGGCACTCCACGACATGCTTCACTACACTTCTTAGCCGTTCTAAAATCCACGGTAAACCACAGTGACTTACTGCTTTAATAGACCAAAAAGGTTGTTGCCTATATTAACAGTGTTAACCAAAACTGTGCCCATCAATTATGTAATGTTTAAGTCACTAACCTCTGTCTGGAGCCAAATATACACATGCTGGTCTAGGATCATATCTAGTCAAACTCCCCCACCTATGCCTCCCCTACACTGTCTTAACTCAAATATTAAACTCCTCCACCTATACCTCCCCTACGCTGTCTTAACTCAGATATCCAACCTGTTTCCATGATGAAATGCAGTTAAGATACTCATAAACAGTAATGTGACTAAATGGTAAATTTATATATTATCCAAGGCACTTTACAGAGATTGTACATTAAATTCACCCATTCACACACACATTCACACACCGATGCCGGGGGAAACCATGCAATGCACCAACCGCACATCGGGAGCAATTAGGGATTCAGAGTCTTGCTCAAGGACACTTCGACACTAAGGTGGTCTTTACACGAGAATGGATTTCATATAAAACGGCAAAATAAAGTATCGTTTGCTGCAGTCCTTTTAGACGAGAACGGTGTTTTCAGGAGGTGAAAAGGCAACAAAGTGAAACCACCTCCCAGAGTGGAAATCTTTGAGAACGCCGTTTTATCCCTTCTCCATGTAAACAGGCAAACGGTGAATCCGCAAAACGTATGACATCATGGCTCACGTTGGCTCACAGCGCATATGTTTATTACATTGATGCAGAGCCATATATGATATAATGGAGTTCCTGAACAAGCCTCCCTCCTCGCCTACAAAGCGTGCTCATCAGCGATGGTGATGAGCTAAATAAAATGATGTAAATAAAAAGCCTTGTGATAGGCAGCAGCCGCGGCAGCAGCGTTTATGTAGCCTAATGTATTATAAAACATATAACCATCCCGTGGCGCGCTCTGCCTGCATGCTCTGGGCTGCGGCCACAACCCTGTTGTGTTCTGGAATCATTCAAAACCCCAATAGGGTTGCGTGAAGGGGTTCTTCTTCTTGTATGTGGGTGACTGGTCTATTTGGCAGCCCGTTACCGCCACCTAGCGACATTAGCGACATTAGCGTTTTCATAAAGTGTGCGTTCTCGTGTAAAGGGTCAATAAAAATTGAGAACGCAACAGGACTTTTTATCTGGAGATGGTCGCCGTGTAAAAGAGGTCTGACTCTGGGGGAGCCCGGGTTCGAACTGGGAACCTTGCGGTTGCCAACCGGTCACTCTACCCCTGAGCCACTGCCACCCCACTGCCGACTCTTGTGTAAAGCTGTCTCCTTACAGTCCTGTACTTACAATCAGCATGAGCACCATGGGGCCCATGTAGATGATTAGAAAGAAGAAGAAGATCATAGCGAGGGTCAGAATTCCTCGCACCCACCAGTTCTTCCATCTGAAAGGGGTAGAAACACAACATGCATGCAAACAAACAGCTCTGTTCAAACGTCAATGCCCTGTGAAAGGTGAAAACTGTATGATACAACAAACACCAATATGGACCCGGAAAAGCCCAATACAACCTTGATATAAAAGATCAATATCACAGAAAAGGCAGAAGAAGTTATAGCAAATGGCTTATGTACAGTAAGAGTCTAAGAGAATGGAGAACCACTGTAACCTGACAGTGACAGAGACCATCCTTTAGTTTAACTAGATCCCCAGTCTCCACACAAGCCCTGCTCTGAAATCATGGAGTAGGATTAAGACTAAACTATTTGATTGAATAGATTATAAAAAAGATCATACCGTGAGGAGAGACCAGACAGGGCCTTGTTTAGAACCTCAGGGGTGTCGTCAGTTGAGACCGGCACCTCCGGGACGCCCGAGTCCGCCTTTGACTCCGTGTCAGATGCCCCATCCTTCTCTGCCTTCGACTCATTCTCTGAACCCTTAACAGAGGCAGAAAGACACAGTAAGACAGACAGCAGGCTACAGAGGTCCTCATTGTCTTCAATACAGACACCTGCAGTGGAAAAAAAAGTTTAACTTTTAACAAAGCCACACATCTCAGTATTTCATATTCCTGGCGCTGGCACAGAAACATAAGAAAGTTCCAAAGGATAGAATCTATTATGCCTGTGCTGTTGTAAATGTGTTACATCTACAATTGACCTATAGATAAGCTCCTCCCCAAACTGCTATGGTCCAATCACAGCTAATAACATGGGTTAGACAAACCTCTCCACCAATAGTTTTCCTATATGATAAAACATTGTTTTAAAAAAGAAATGTCACGCACATATTTTTTCAGTGCATATGGCAGGCCTTGTTGATGGATTTGGAAGAGATTTTGAAGGTCTGGTTCCAAAAATGAACCAGTATTTAATGTGTAAAATCCATGATATTTACATTGGAATGAATGAGCCCGGCTGGAAAGTGTCTAAGTGGGAGAGGGCAGTGCTTAGCTAAAAGGTGAATTCTGTAAAATTTCACTTTTAGTTTATGTACACATTTCACCACTGAAACAAAGTTTTGATGAAAAATGAATGGCTAGGCCTACTACTAACAATTTCATTTTTGACTGTACTTTTTTTTTTTTTTTAACAATTAAATGTGTCACAGTAAATATGTACTCCATATATTACAAATATTCACATTATATTTGCATTGTCATGTGATGTTCTCCAGTAAAGGTTTGTATGTGGGAGGTTAATCCTGGGGCCATTGGCCTCATGTAAATGTAAATTGTTAATTTGCTGCCTCCCTCTGTTCTCTGGGGGCCTGATGCTGACAGGCCTGGCTGCAGCCTCTCCATAGTAACAGGCAGCAGACAGACAAGTGTCATCACAAGAGTGGTATTAAACACAACTCTGCAGCCACTATAGGCTATAATATGTCCATCTGTCTCTGATTGTCTTTAACTAGGGGATTCTGTTTTTTGAAGTGTATTTTTGAATTAACTGTCTATCCGTCTCCGTGTTTCTCATGCCACTTTTAGACGGCGACGGTCTCCAGATAAAACGGACTGCCAGATAAGACAGGTCACCCATGTAAGAACCACCACTCACTTCCTATCATACTTTGTTTGTTTACATCATGGTTAACATTCACCATCGCTATAGTCGCTACAGTACATCTGTATTTGTAGTATGAGCGGGGCGAGGGAGTGCTTGCTCATTCCAGGAACTCCAAATATCACCTACGGCTCTGCATCAATGTAATAAACATATGCGTTGTAAGTCCACATGAGCCATGATGTCACAAGTTTTGCGGATTCAACGTTTTGCCCGTTTACATGGAGACGGGAGAAATTAGAATACAGCATTTTCAAAGATTTCCACTGGAAGGTGTTTTCACTTTTTTGCGTTCTCACCTCCTGAAAACACTGTTCTCGTCTAAAGGGACACCAGCAAACGATACTGTACTTTATTTCTATAAACACAGTCTTGGTCAGTCTGTCTCTGACATTTACTGTACATTATAAATATTTTGGGGACATGTATGCTCCATACAAAAATACATGAAGGCCCTCCTAGCCCTTTTCCATGTGTTTTTGTAGGCCTATGTTTCGTAACAGTTAGAGTGAATTGCCTTTTAATCTCTGTCCCCTGATGTTGACCATATTAGGCTAAGCCCTCTCACCTCATCTAACAGATGGTCAGCTTCTGTTGCGCGTGTGCAGGTGTCATTAGCACGCATGCACGCACACACACGGCTTACAATATTTTTCCCCATTTGAAGTGAACACTGTATTGGTATCAACAGACACGTGCCAGCCGATGTTGAAAACTCCACTGAACTCCAGTCTACTCTCTTGGAAGTTAGCCTAAGAGAAAACACTGTTAAAATCCTATATGTTGACTATATTCAGTCAGTTTCTGTACTGACACAAATTCAGTGAATGATTATTGATTACCTACTTCCAACTCCAAGATCTGAAATATTCTATATTACACACTTACACACCATTAAAAAATGATTAATGTATAAGACCAGTTCACACCGAGACAGACACTCTTTTCTCTCGCAGTCTCATCACACTGATGGAACCTCCAGGCCTGTTGGTTTCTATGGAAACCATATCCCGTTACTCAGGATGCTGGGGTTAAAAATAGGCCTTACTTAGTAAGCTGTCACATAAACACCACCTCTCTGTCCCTCCCCCACTTGCCCCGTTCACATTTCCTCTGAGAAAAGACATATTGTAGTGTGTCCTCTTTTGTTTAGCTTACTGTTTCGCAACTAGTGGGTCCGGAGGATTCCTGATTCTGAACCAAGGAACAAAATGAATAGTGTGAAACTAGCTGAGAAACCATGGTTCATGGTTGTGTTTTATCACTAACTGAGTTCAAGAAATGTGTTATTTATATATCCAGCCAAAAAAGCAAGATCACTAATGTTGTCTTTCCTGGCTTGAGCTCTGGGCCCACTGGTCTACAGTAGGCCTGCACAATTCCTGCAGCTTGAATTATGTATATTTTTTTATCACAATTAGTTATTTATAGGGAGGTAAGTGAATTTACCCTATTGGCCTGAATATAAGACTGGGTTGTATTATAATCGGGGGCTAGACTATTTGACATTCAATGTTCTTTCCCCACAAATCAGTCTTGAAAAATGGGGGTTGTCTAATCAGAATCGTTTTATATTTGGCACAATGCGGTATATTGTATATTATTAACATTTATTTTCATCTACATAACAGCTGACAGTCGTTTTCAACAATAGCCAATGACACAAAGTGGTTGATTGGCATTAAGTTGGTGCAACAAACTATTTTGCATTTAAAGTGACTGCACAGAGCTGGGTCCCTAGATTAAACAGAAAATGAAGGGGTGAACAGAACAGGACAACAAAAGTATCACTTCACTCAGCGGAATTATCCAGTCAAATAAAATGGATCTACTCTGCCCAACTCCACTCTGCAGCTACAACACAGCTGTACTCTGCCCAACTCCACTCTGCAGCTACAACACAGCTGTACTCTGCCCAACTCCACTCTGCAGCTACAACACAGCTGCACTCTGCCCAACTCCACTCTGCAGCTACAACACAGCTGCACTCTGCCCAACTCCACTCTGCAGCTACAACACAGCTGCCTCAATACTCTGCCCAACTCCACTCTGCAGCTACAACACTCTGCCCAACTCCACTCTGCAGCTACAACACTCTGCCCAACTCCACTCTGCAGCTACAACACTCTGCCCAACTCCACTCTGCAGCTACAACACTCTGTCCAACTCCACTCTGCAGCTACAACACTCTGCCCAACTCCACTCTGCAGCTACAACACTCTGCCCAACTCCACTCTGCAGCTACAACACTCTGCCCAACTCCACTCTGCAGCTACAACACTCTGCCCAACTCCACTCTGCAGCTACAACACTCTGCCCAACTCCACTCTGCAGCTACAACACTCTGCCCAACTCCACTCTGCAGCTACAACACTCTGCCCAACTCCACTCTGCAGCTACAACACTCTGCCCAACTCCACTCTGCAGCTACAACACAGCTGCCTCAATCCAGTTACTGACAGAAGACTTCTAGAAGTCCAGTGAATTCTTTGTGAACTCCCCTGAAGAACAAATGTGTCTTTCTATGCAGTGGTTAAAAATGTTTTCCTCCAGAACTACATTTACCCCTACTGGCCTAGGATGAAACTCCACAGCTCCTTCCTCCAATGCCTTTCCCTTCTCTCTCCCCTTCCCAACTTTCCCCTTCCCAAGAAAGAGAGAGACACACAAAACTGTGCATTGGAGCGGCTGCACTGCTCAAAAATAGATACAAAAAAGTCAGTTTGGATACGCTAGGCCCAAATGAGTCTACGTTTATAGGCCTATCAATTAAAAACTGTCCCAGAATGTTTGGAGAGTGGATACTGATAGGATACACAACTCCATTCTGAATGATCAAGTTCTGGTGTGATCTGTGATGATATGAACAATCTAAGATTAATTATTCTACTAAATAAGCCATCAGGCTCAGATGCAGAACTGTATATGGCAAACTTTTAAATGTTCTTAACAATCAACATGAATGCAAAATATATATATATATGTATATTTGCTATGTATGTGATACTGTCAATACTAAAACACTTTTTCAAGTGCAGCATGCTTTTATGCATCCTTTCCCTTAGCATTCATTTAGATAAAACAAAAGTCAGCACTCTGAAAAGCAGCTCAGGAAGGAGTCAAGGACACATGACAATATTCACACAGGATATTTGATAGAGTCCACAACAACATGGGCCATACTGTTGACGGCAGCTGCAGAGCAGCTATTTCCGTTTATCCTCAAGATACATTTTCTCATCTGAGACAGGGAGGGAGGCCCAGTATAAAATCGTAACCAATTCAAGATTTAAAAAAAAGTGTAGTGGACTCTGGACCATCTATTGATTGATGGATTAGGTGCTAACCAATGGACTCTCACAAACCATCATTGGCCAATGATGAAAGCCTTCTATGCTACCGACTAGGCGACTACTGTACAAAGTTTCAATCTAGATTTGTACTGCTAATAATTTTATTCACTGGAAAGTAGAAGGGGAGTGCACAGCCAGATAGAGGTAAATAGTTAAGAAATATGAAATGGACTTTGTCCCACATGTCAGCCTTAGTGAGTAAAACCACCAGCCTCAAACCTGTTATTAGCTTATTTCCCTACTCCATTTTCTTATCCGAAATAGTACATTAAATGCAGCACAAATAAAAAAGATTCATGAGATTAAGTTCCCAGGTTCAGCAGCACCCTCTCCTGTGTTCAGGGTGATGACTGTGGGCTCACTTGTTGAGCTCTGCCTGGTTATCTTGGGAATTGTTCACTAGCTGTGTTTGCACTGTATTAAAGTTACTTATTGTGCTTAAGGAAGACAAATATAGCACTTAAATACAATTTCTGCATATCCAATTATATATTTAAATCACTTCACGTATTCTATTCTTGTTATCTGGTAGACATGTTCTATTTTTGGCTGCTGATGTCAAAGAATTGACATGCTTGATGTCAAATGATGTCCCCCAAAAATAAATGTAGGTCGGCCACGCCCCTTCCTGGCCTTGATGCTGATGTCCCCAAAATGAATTTCACGTCGGCCACGCCCCTTTATTGGCCTGACTGCGTGTTGACAAACAGCACGGTTATGATGTTGCAAAGTAAGGAACACGTGACGTAAGTTGCAATTTTTTTTATTTATTTTTTAATAACACCCAAAACAGATCCGTTTCAACCAATATATGCACAAACGACGAGCTAAGGCGAGAGTTCATGAGGCAAGCTGCTAACGTCACCAAAACAAACAGTAACCTCTACTCTAATCCACACTACATGATTATGTTAGGCTATGTAGCACAATTGTCTGTTAGTACAGTGAGCAGAATATATATGTTTTAATTACAGGCCAGGGTCTGTGTTTGTTAGCAGGGGATGCTCTGCTAACATGTTAGCTGTTTGGCTAACATGGGCTCCACTGGAGCCGCTCCAGTGTCAAACAGGCAGTGATGAGATGAACGACGGCTAACGTCCGTTACCTTGTCCTCAGATTGCTGCTGTTGTAGTTCGCTGTCTGTCGTACCACGGTGCCTTAGCTCTGTCATCTTAACGGCTACTCCCGACCCAGTGATGACAGCAAAGGTCCAGTGGTTTCAGAAACCGTCTCGTCGTTGTTGATTCACAGGATGTATGTCTTCGCTTGTCACACAGACACTTTCCCCCAAACGCGTACTCTGCCTGAGATTCCGAGATTCCCCCTTCAATGTTGACTCTCTGACTCTGACGTCAGCTCCCATACCATACTACTGCTCTGTACTGTCTGCACTGTAACTCCTCCCTCTTAAGTGCGAGGATAGAGATGCATGCATTCAACGATTATTTGCATGATATAACGAATCTGGCTAACTACTGGTTATGCAATTTAATAATAATAATAATAATAATAATAATAATAATAATAATAATAATAATAATAATAATAATAATAATAATAATAATAATAATAATAATAATAATGATGATGATGATGATGGTGGTATGACTGCTGGTTGCAAGAGCAGAAAGCTGTTCAAAAAACATTACAAACATTACAGGGTCTATGGACCCTGAGCTTGGCCCTCCAAAAATTGTAAATGTTATAGGCCTACCGAATATGAAAGGTGTTTTGTATGCCATGTCATCTTCCAGCAAACCATCAATAAACACCAAAACACCACGCATTATGGTAGACAGATAACACGTGAATTTGTAATATCACATGATATCATTTAATAATAATAATAATAATAATAATAGCCTGTTGTTATTGTTGTTAATGTTAGTCTTTCTATTATTGTTGTTAAACACGTCCTATGTTTTGTATGCCTACTCATGCAGACAAGAAGAATTAAAGAATATTGTACCCATGATAATGACAAGTGCAAGTTTTAAGTGAAAACTTAGAGACTGGAGTATAAATTATGGTTTTGAGGGACTAGGGAAAGTTTTCACCTTCAACACTAGATGACAGCAAAAGCCCACAAACATTTTTGAGTCTCAAGTCTCAAAGCATTGTGTTTGTGCATGTCAGCTTGTCATGGACACCATTTCTGACCTTAGCAATTAGCATCACAGTTTGTGGACTAATTGATGTTGTAGTTGTAGTACATACTTTGTTGACTAATTGATGTTGTAGCACATACTTTGTGGACTCTGTTTTTCTCCTTCCCTCCCCCATTTCTGCATGCCTGGCTGACATCTTACAGTGGATGTCTTCGCACAACCTCAAGTGCAACGCAGAATAGAAACAGGACACTCCTTCCTGGTAAAGTCCTGCGCCCTGCAGGATCTTTCCATTTCCATCAACAACACCAAATCCCATAACCACCAAGCTGTATGTTGCTCAGCAGGTGTAGCGGAGGCTGGCCCTCCATTATTTGCCCATGAAAACAAAATGCCATCCCTCTCAATGGTGTTCAGCCCTGTGGAGCTAGCTGTATAAATATTTAATGGCAGCAGCCTGTATAGTAAGAGCAAGAGCAGACACTATATAAGTATAGTCTGAACATAACTGGGTTTGCCACCTACCACAGTTTTATTTGTATAGCCAGTTTTACATGAAGTTGTCTGGTTGGTCACCAACAAAAATTAAAACATCTATAATTTATGATTAATCAAGATGAGGAAAATCACCAAAGAAACCACTCTGAAAAGCCAATGTTTTTCAATCAAATCAAAATATGTATAATGTAAGAACCAGAACCCCTTTCCGCCATGAATAATAATTGTTGTTACCATAGCTAGCTGTGTGTGTGTGTGTGTGTGTGTGTGTGTGTGTGTGTGTGTGTGTGTGTGTGTGTGTGTGTGTGTGTGTGTGTGTGTGTGTGTGTGTGTGTGTGTGTGTGTGTGTGTGTGCGCGCGTGTGTGTGTGTCTGTGCGTGCATGTGGGAGAGAGAGAGGATTGAAGGGAATTGCTGCAGTGCTGCATGCATGACTTTGACTTTGCCTACTCATACTATCTGGCATGAGTGTGTAATGCACAACAGTGTTTGGTTCAGTCGTGCTGTGCTTGCTGTTATCTGCAGTAGTAGTGTGCTGTTAGCTGTTCCCTGTATGTTCAAATTTGGCCGGAACTCCTCATATGCTCCTCCGCAAAGCTGGGACATCTGCAATGCAGAAGTCTATATATAGTAGCGAGAGAGAGAGAGAGAGAGAGTAACCGAGAGACACACTGTGTGGGGGTGAAAAGAGTAAGGGGGGGTGGGGGGGGGGGGGGGAGAATAAGGGGAGGGGTGAAACGAGTAAGAGGAGGGGGTGGCAGACACGATAGAGAGGGAAAAATAAAGACAAAGTTGTGAGGAAGAGTCAGAGAAAGCAAGACCAAAACAGTCAGAGAGACAGAGACAGTGAGGTGGAGACAGAGCGGGCAGTGTTTTAACAATTTAAATACGAATTATTATCTCTCTCTCTTTGTATTGCTCTCTTTCTCATTCTGTGTTTGCTATCCCTGTGTGTGTGTGTGTGTGTGTGTGTGTGTGTGTGTGTGTGTGTGTGTGTGTGTGTGTGTGTGTGTGTGTGTGTGTGTGTGTGTGTGTGTGTGTGTGTGTGTGTGTGTGTGTGTGTGTGTGTGTGTACACGTATTTGAAGTTGAAGCAATCCATCTGTTTGTATAAAACCTTTCAAGATAATCATTTTAAGGGCCATTGCCAATGGCCTACCTCTTACACAAGATATCAAAACATGTCTATTTGCCTTTAACTGATTTGTAACTCCATTTAAAGCGGAAATTTAATTACAGGCTTCCGTTGGACCGTCAGACTCAGCAAGGATGGTGAATGGTAGCTGCTGCTGTTGATTGCTGATGTCAGGTATTTATTGCTTATACGTGTCTTGGGAGGGCAGTGAAGGAGAAGAGTGGTTCAATTATGTATGCAACCTGCACAAACCACTAACAGAGGTCAGCCATGCTACAGCATGACATGGAAACCTGCCTGACAAAGGATTGTCTGTGGTCATCAATGGTGATGCAGATTTATACTGTAATATGAGAGTGAGCTACTGGGGACAGAAACCCTCAGATGGGGATGGGGGCTGTGTAACATGTTTGTGGCTTAAAGGGATTATAGTTTAGAATGTTTTAACTTAAGCTGTATGAAATACTTGCCATTAATATAGTGGTTGCAACTGTATTAATTGATTGCCTGAGTCCCGTGGTGGGAGTTCTGCACTGGGTTTGGTGAAATATTAAGTAGTTCTGGTCATTTTGTGGGGGCACAGGGAGCCACGCATTAAAAGTAAATTAATTCACAAAACTAGCGTCATTTGTATTGTTGACCTATTTCTACCATATAGTGCAACTTTCGTTCATTTTTGACCCCTCTATCACACAGAACTATGTTTTTTGTGTCCATATCACTATGCCCAAAAAATAATTCCATTTGATAGAGGGGTCAAAGTTGAACGAAAGTTGTGCAAACATTTTAGAAATAGGTCAACGATTTAATGCGTGGCCCCAGTGCCCCCCACAAAATGACCGGAACTACTTAATATTCACCAATACCAGACCAGAACTCCCACCACGGGACTCAGGCAATCAATTAATACAGTGGCAACCACTATATTAGTGGCGAGTATTTCATACAACTTAAGTTCAAAAATTGTGAACTATTCCTTTAAGGAGAGACATCCCCAACATGCCACAGGGCACATTCACACTTCATTATTGCCTTATTAAGCCCCAGTCAAAAAAAAGTCAGACACGATATAGCCAACACATCTGAAATGCATGTGGCGGCATAAGGCACCCCAATTTCCCATGATGTCTTGTGGGTTGTGGACAGTGCCAGCATGAGTGCCGTTTTTCCATTTGTAGTTTGTTTTACTTACATTGGACTCAAGTGTTGGCTTATTGAAGGAAAACTACAAGCGAAGTGGCTGCCAAGTGGGGTCAACGCACTGTGCTTCTGTCCTATTGGCTAGCACCCAGTCAAAGATCATCAATGTTGAATCCCGACACTTCACTTTACTGTACGCGCTTCAGTGCTATTTTAGGGCGCGTTCGGAAATAGCGCACTGAGCGCACTGCAATGCAAACTAATAGGCGAGTGCGCTCTGGTGCGGTATTTCCGAACGCGCCCTTAGTTTCCGTAGGAGGCGAGACGTTAGGGAGCACTTGTTTTCAGGACTGCAACAGAGGCTCACAGTCTCAAGCGAACTTGAGTTTCTGTTCCGCCATGTCTACACATGCAGTCTTGCGCGCGGTCCAAGTCTTGACACAGCGGAGCGCTCCCTATCCATGTGACACAAGTGGCGTCTCCCATGACTCGTCTCATCTCCTACAGAATCAATAGTCGCCTACCGGACACAACTAGGCAACTGGATTCTCTGCCCCTTTTCTTATTGGAATGGAAGTATGAATGGGGAAGCTGCTGTGTCTGACGCAGACCGATGCAAAATCTGACTCTGAATCCGGTTGTAATACAAGGGTACCGCCATACGGTTTTGTGGGTAGTCATATAGGCGGTTGTCGAGAACCACAGATATGCCCCTATAGGCATATATGGAGATCCACTTGTTCAGTCCCACCAATCCGACTTCTATGCCCATTTGTCATGCGCATACATGGGACCGACCGACTTCAAACTCGGCGCATGCATCAGTGAGAAATTTAAGGAGTGTGGTGCCTGCCGCCGAATCGTTTCTGGGCGACCGTTATAACCATATATGGTGATCCGGTTGTCCAGATTAGGCATATACCGTCCGATGACATCAGGAAACTCCATATATAGGCATAAAAGTGACACGGACAGATGCAGCCCAACAACCACGTCAGTGTAAATAGAAGAAGAGTACATCCACGCACACTGCAGGCACAGTAGGACAGGTCACTCATCCAAACAAAATGCTGTTCATGCGAGTTGCAGGGCCTCTAGCCAGAGCCCTTCCCAGGAGTACTGGATGGGTGTCAAAGACACTGCCTGCTTGCATTGGGATCAACCACCTGCACACACACAGACCACTGTTTGCAAAGACAGGCACAGCTGAGGTGTCTTCCATCTTGGAGGAGAAAATCATGTCAGCAGACATGTCTGCTGACCTGGAAGAGACAGGCCGTGTGCTGTCCATCGGTGATGGTATTGCCAGAGTGTATGGGCTTAGGAATGTCCAGGCAGAGGAGATGGTTGAATTCTCTTCTGGACTCAAGGGTATGTCTCTGAACCTGGAGCCTGACAACGTTGGTGTTGTGGTGTTTGGTAATGACAAGCTGATCATGGAGGGTGACATTGTGAAGAGGACTGGCGCCATTGTGGATGTTCCTGTTGGTGATGAGCTATTGGGCCGTGTAGTAGATGCTCTGGGGAACGCCATCGATGGAAAGGGTCCCCTAGGCGCCAGCACCCGTAGGCGTGTGGGTCTGAAGGCACCTGGCATCATTCCCCGTATCTCTGTGAGAGAGCCCATGCAGACTGGCATCAAGGCTGTGGACAGCCTGGTGCCCATTGGTAGAGGTCAGCGTGAGCTGATCATTGGTGACAGGCAGACTGGCAAAACCGCCATTGCTATTGATACCATTATCAACCAGAAGCGATTTAACGACGAAACTGATGAGAAAAATAAGCTGTACTGTATCTATGTGGCCATCGGTCAGAAGAGATCCACCGTGGCTCAGCTTGTGAAGAGGCTGACTGACGCTGACGCCATGAAGTACACAATCGTGGTCTCTGCCACTGCCTCTGACGCTGCTCCCTTGCAGTACCTGGCCCCTTATGCTGGCTGCTCCATGGGAGAGTACTTCAGAGACAATGGCAAACATGCCCTGATCATCTATGACGATTTGTCCAAGCAGGCTGTTGCCTACCGTCAGATGTCTCTGCTGCTGCGTCGTCCCCCTGGTCGTGAGGCCTACCCCGGAGATGTGTTCTACCTGCATTCCCGTTTGCTGGAGAGAGCCGCCAAGATGAACGACAACTTTGGTGGTGGCTCCCTCACTGCCCTCCCTATCATCGAGACCCAGGCCGGTGACGTGTCTGCCTACATCCCCACCAATGTGATCTCCATCACAGATGGACAGATCTTCTTGGAGACTGAGCTGTTTTACAAGGGTATCCGCCCAGCTATCAACGTGGGTCTGTCTGTGTCCAGAGTCGGTTCTGCTGCTCAGACCAGGGCCATGAAGCAGGTGGCTGGTACCATGAAGCTGGAGCTGGCCCAGTACCGTGAGGTTGCAGCCTTTGCCCAGTTTGGTTCTGACTTGGACGCTGCCACCCAGCAGCTCCTCAACAGGGGTGTTAGGCTCACTGAGCTGCTCAAGCAGGGACAGTACTGCCCCATGGCCATCGAGGAGCAGGTAGCAGTCATCTATGCTGGTGTCAGAGGTCATCTGGACAAGATGGAGCCCAGCAAGATCACAAAGTTTGAGAAGGCTTTCCTTACACACATCCTCAGCCAGCACCAGGATTTGCTTGCAACAATTAGGGTGGATGGCGAGATCTCTGAGGAGGCAGATGCTAAACTGAAGCAGGTTGTGTTGACCTTCCTGTCCAGTTTTGAGTAACTGCTAGCACTTACTGTTTGATCTTCAGTGTGCATGTCCTTCAGTGTACATGTCCTGTGAAAAGGGATACACACAGATGGGTACAAACTAATATCAATAAAACCACAACCACTCATTTCAGCCAAACAGTTCAGCTCAGTGAAAATTTAAGTTATCTCCGCCAGGCAGATGGCCGTGAGGAAGATGTGTTTTCGCCTCTGTCCGCATGTCTTTATGTGTGTATTTGGACATATTAGTTAATCTCGTACACCGCTGGACTGATTGGCATGCTTGCACACTCCCAGTATAGGCCAAGGAAGAACCACCCATGACCCCAATCATTCCTCATCAGAATCAGCTTTATTTGTCACGACAAAGATTTACAGTTGTAGGAGTAGGTCAAATACATTTTTGTATGCTTTCCATCATCATGGTGGCACTATAACAGAACGCTTCACATTTCTGCCTATAACTTTTGAATTGTGGTACAAAAAATAATAATAATACAAAATTCCCTAGAGTCCTTGGATCATGCATAACTTGCTAAATTGGCCAAGGGTAGGCCTATTCATGCCTAGTTCGATCTGCCCTGTGGCCTCCACCCAGTGGGACATGGCCCTAGGGGGATGCATCCCAGGAAGCATCATAGATGCCTGAATGAAACTCTTGGACAGTGATGGACACAGAAAAGCATCAAACAATAATATGTTTGTCTAAAGCCCTAATATAACCACTCCAAAGGGTCACCATGCAACTCCTTGGGTCCAAACGGTTGCAAGGAGTTAACGCTAAAACCGTCTCGACCCTTTGGTGTGGTTTGGGTCATTGAATTCCATTCGTTGAATCACTAGGGTCAACGTGGGTCAACGTGCAACAAGACATCACACCGCAGGGACAACGCTAAAACCGTCTTGACCCTTTGGTAACCACACCCTGGACCTTACTTCTCCAAACCTGGGAGTCCCCAGACAAATTTGTGACACGTTGAGCTTGTCGGATATTTCCAAGATTTTTCCAAGATTTATTTATTTGTAACATGTTGACCCCTAACCCTAACCCAATCTTGTATGGGGGTCCCTGGCACAAAATACTTTCAGATATGGGTCTGTGGCCAAATTCATTTCATTTGGGGGTCCTTGACATGAAAACATTTGACCACTAGTCTAAGGGCCGATTCATACTCCTATTTTACCGCTGTTTCGGCGCTGTAGTGCCGAAATTATTTCGGCTCGTCAGAAATTTTCAGTAGCACCGTAGAGCCGACTTTAGGACGGTACCCGCCCCCCCGAACCTCAAATGACGTCACATTGTAGGCTCTACAGAGCCGAACCGACTTTTATTCGGCTCTAAAATAGGAGTATGAATCGCGCCTAAGATGTCCATGAATGTTTGATGTATAGTAGTGCAATGTATTCTCATTACACTGGCTCCCCGTTTTTTCAGCCAGGATCGACTATCTGCTAATCACTCATAACTGCATAAACGGACATGCCCCTCCCTATATGGAAAGTAATTAAGCCTACTCCACAGACTTCCACTCGCACCCTCAGATCTGTGAACAGCTTCCTCCTTGAGGTCCCCAGTAGCAAGCGGTGCACCATGGGGGACCGGGCCTTCTGCTCGTCAGCACCGTGCCCATGGAATAGCTTTCCTATCGATTTAAGAGCCTGGCATTTTCGTGTTCAATAATTGTGTAACCACTGTCGGCAATATCCTTTTGTGCTTGATATTGCTTTATTATTTGTTTTAACCATGTAGCACGTGAATTCTCTTTGAATGAAAAGTGCACAATTTATTATTATTAGCATTAAATGATCACGACACCCATTGAAATTTCATGATTTAGCAGAATTGTATTTTTTCTCACAATGTGTTGATTTGTTCTTCACACAGTAGTTGATCAGTAGCTTACTATGAGCATTGATATTAGAAGTGTTGTGGATTGTTTTAGCTTTAGGCTGATATACCAGCCGCTACACTGTTTGAAGAATTGAGACAGCCTTGAAGAAGTTAATGCGTGCTCTATCAACTCCAGACATTGCCTTATCCAGTTTCGAGTCATACATAGACTCCATTATTCCAAATTAAAATTACATAACATATTCCCAGATATTTCTTCGCACTGTGACAAATGTAATGCAATAGATGCAAATCTTCTTCACAGCTTCGCCCTTTGCCCTCGGATACAAAGATATTGGATTAAGATATTTGAGACGCTCTCTGATATTTTGAGTATTCATATTGACCCCGATCCTGTACTAATTATTCTGGGTTTGTCAGACTCCATGCCTATGTTGACGAGAGCAAAAAAAACAACTTTTCTCATATGGTCTGATTATAGCAAAAAAACTAATTTTGACGCACTGGAAAAAGGAGGAGGCTCCTGCATTTAAGCATTGGCTAAATGAAATGACTAGTACACTTCATCTTGAGAGAATAAGGTATTTCCTGAGAAACAGGGAGAGACCGTTTGATAAGGTTTGGCTGCCCCTTGTCCATTACTTGAGTAGAAACAATTAATAGACAGGATACCACTGATATGGTTGACTGTACGCCATTTTATTTTCAGATGTTTTCCATGAGCTTTCTATCATCTTAGACTTATTCTATAGTATGCGGTGTCACTGAGCAGTATGGGTGGGAGGGTTGAGGGATTTCTTTCTCTTTTTTGTCTTCTTCAGTGTGTGTCCTTGCTGGTGACAGCTGGGCAGGCGAGCTTCTCTGGACAACAGTCATCCATCAAATCACGGCCCCATCCTATACCTTTGTGTGCAGACTGAGAGGCCAAGATGAATAGATGGAGCTATGAAGCTATGTCTGTTATTGACAAGGTTATAGAAACAGGCTGACTGGAAAGTCACAAATTCTCATTCTCAGCTGAGCTGGCTGATATAATCTGGCCAGGGAACAGAATCAGCAAGTGTGAAGGTGACCCAAGCCGAGCCCACACACTACTTCAGCAGAGCTGCTGTGCTGTTGTAATATTGACATACATGTGTACTAAAGAATCTCAGCACTACTTGAAATGTGTTTTAAGTGTTTTTTAATTATATTCATGCTTTGCTATGCACAATTGTGACATAACAGACGAAAGACGGAAAAACCTCTCTTCAAAGGAAAAAGGACACCTTCAAAGGTGTCCTTTTTCAAGGGTACAGCTACATTTCATATTTGAAATTGAAGACACATAAATAGGGAGCATTTGGTTAATAAATGTCTTTATTTGGCTTTGAGAGAAGAACATCACTGCATGAGACAGCAGCACATACAGTCACAGTTTTATAGCAGGACGGTCTTGTAAAGTGTCAGCGCTCCTCATCCACCCCAGAAAAATGTGAAATGCGGGTGAAAATGCAGTTTATAGTTTCAGTTAAGGCAAAATGTATTTTTTACATTTTCTAACACTCAACAAGCAAAATATTCTATCCCATCCCCAGATATTCAGGCTCCTGGAGTCAGACCATGCATTCATGCCCATTGATTGATTCATTTGTCAACAAAAGCTAGGGGGGTGAAAAAGGAAATGTAAATTAGAAAAGCCTTCTACAGTGTGTGATATATGCTTGGATCTATGTGTTTTAGGCTACACTTAATTTCATGTCCTTTCTCTGGGAGTTTACAAAATGTAAGCTTGAGAATAACAGGTAATTTTATTGCAGGATCATAGAGTTCATTTACAAATGCTTAGAATTGCTAAACATGACCAGATGTCTCCATTCTACCCATATCCTCATATTGCCCCCTATCTTATATGCTCCCATATGTCTTGTACTCCATTATTTCCCAAGCAGCTCAATCATTTTCAGCCCTTTCTAAACACTACTACATATACACCTATCCTTATGCAGCCCCATTTCTTTGAACCTACTTACAGTATAAAAACTCTCTTGCCGTCCTCGTGCAAGGCAGGCCATGAGTACTTTTTTCCATCGGACTGCAGAGACAGTGAGGGTGATGATAAGGGGGTTTGGGGGCTAGGGGGGTTTGTACGGATTAGGGGTTCGGTGTGGAAGTGGGGGTTAGGTGGGGTTCTGGTGATAATAGCCCTTACAATGCAGCGCCGTACATAATGCCATATGTGACCAGTGGCATTTAAACCACCCCTGCCATCTGCAGTCTGGATGGAGTGTCCTTCACTGTCACAAACAGCTGCCCTTGCTGACTGCAACCATAGTTATAATTCTCTCCCTTTCTCTGACTGACACACTGAAACATTCTAAGTACACTATTACAGCAGATAAACTAAGAGACAGTTGTCTGACTATATGTAAAATGGCTAGTAATGACCAAATATAAGGCTTTCACTAATAATGGAGGTAGAAGGTAGCCATGCAAGCAGGTTTGTAGACAATTATTCAATGCTGGCAGGTTATTTTGGGAATATCCAGCTCATCGATAAGTGAATCAATCCATGGGGGTGAGTATCCTTATACAAAAGATAATTATGTGATACAAAGCAGCATTTAAAACTACAGTTTTCTTTCCCGGTGCAAAAAATCCCCACAGACGAGCTGCAGCATCACGTGCTCCTCTAAAAACAGAAAATAGAGGCCCCTCCTATTTTAAAATATACAATTTCTCTGAGTTGCCATTCTTGCCGTGCTATGACTTTACATTGACAAAAAGAGGGACAGAGCGAGCGATGGAGGTGAATGGCATGGCAAGTTTTTACATTTCCTTATGTCATGGACGTTATGGCATGAATGAAAGAGGGGATGTGCAAAGCATTCACCCACTATGAGATATGTATCAGTGCATATACAGCACAACAACACAGCATTTGCACTGATGAGAGGGATGAAGTCTTCCTTCTGACTTTCGTTTTCTGGCAGCCTTAACATTCAGGAATTTGCAGACAGGGCCGATTCTACAATGAAATCCATACTTGCAGTACTTTCCAACCTTTATGTATAGAATAGCACCAGGAAGTTGGACTTGTAAAGTTGTCTCTTATGCTTTGCACCTGTGCGTTTATCTGAAAGTGTGTGTGTGTGCGCAATAGCAGAAAAAGGCCTGCCAGAGAATGCCTGAAGAGTGGTTGTTAAGGTTAAGAGAGAGTTAGAACATTGGAGGACTGACAGCAAAAGGAAACAGATTTCATCATGTCTTTTCCCCCAAAACTCCTCCCCCTTCTATGGTATATACTGTAAATCCAAACCACTCTCTGCCACAGCACAGAAATCATACTGTTTTGTCAGATAGGAATGATGTTAGAATCTCCTTTTAGTGTAATTTCTCCAAAAAAGGCATATCCTCCTTGCCACTAGCCACTAGTAACTTGTCTCTCACCATTCCACAATTGGCCGCAATTTAGGTTTCTTTAGTTTTTTTCATTGCACATTTTTACCATTAATGGCACATTTACTGTAGATTATAGGCAAGACATTCCTGACTCAGAAACCATCTTGGATTTATAAGGCATTCTGTTCCATCCTGGCATCATATCTTTCATGTTCACGTACAATGAAAAACCATGAGAGAAGCTATTGAGCACCCTATGCATGAAATATCACTGGTCATCATGATACATCTCAACCATACTTCAATCTACTAATCTGGCCAGACTATGTTAGAGTGAGAAAGCAGGGAAAGTGTGTGGCATCACGTGTGTGTGTGTGTGTGTGTGTGTGTGTGTGTGTGTGTGTGTGTGTGTGTGTGTGTGTGTGTGTGTGTGTGTGTGTGTGTGTGTGTGTGTGTGTGTGTGTGTGTGTGTGTGTGTGTGTGTGTGTGTGTGTGTGTGAGAGAGATAGATAGAGACAAAGAGGATATGGATGGAGAGGTGGTAATATAAACATGGACATTATTGTGTGATTTGCTGTGGTGAGCAGGGCATTGTTGGCGATGGAGATAATGATGACGATGACATTTTAACAAAAGCAGTTTAGCTCTTGCTGGTCTTGCTGGACACGTCTCCCTTCTTCTTATCCTTCTCTTTCTCCTTCTGCTTTTTGTCATCTTCTTCCTGGTCTTCTTCTTCCTCCTCCTCTCCCTCTCCTTCCTCCTTGTCATCTCCCTCCTCACCATCCTCTCCCTCCTCCTCCTCTCCCTCATTCTCCTCGTTCTCCTCATCGTCATCCTTGTCCTCCTCCTCCTCTTCTTCCTCTGGCTTGGCGCTGGACTTCCTGTACGCTCCCAGGGTGTAGCTGCGGCTCGACGAATAGGAGAAGCCGGGGTAGCTGGAATGGAGCATGGCTCCACCCACTGTGCTCAGACGACACTCCTCTCCCTCCAGCAGCTTCCTGTGAAGATGGACAGAGAGAGAGAGAGAGAAATAGTTAGTTGGTAAGTAAGTTTAGGATTGAGAAAGAGACAAAGAGAGGCAGAGTTAAAGTAACAATTTATTTTACGGTCTAGGAATTCAAGGATTCAGACCTGTAGGCAGCGATCTCGATATCCAGGGCCATCTTCACATTGAGCAGGTCCTGGTACTCACGCAGGTGACGTGACATCTCTCCCTTGGTGCTGCGTAGCGCACCCTCCAGCTGCTCGATGGTATCCTACATACACACATGAAAACACACACAGAAACACACACGGAAACACGCGCATGTGCACACACACACACACACACACACACACACACACACACACACACACACACACACACACACACACACACACATGAAATTCAACTTTTCAATTTTTTTGGGGGGGTTTTGAGCTCCCCTATGTGTTTCATGACATCATGTCATCCTAAATTCATTCCACAGGCCACATACCTGCATCTCTCCCATCTCGTTGCTGTGGCGATCCTCCATCTCAGCGATCTGCCTCTCCAAGGCCTCGTTGTGACCTCTGAGTGCATCGATCTCTAGGGTGCGTGACTGCACCTGCCTGCGGTACTCGCTCAACTCTTCCTTGGAATGTTTGATGGCGTCCTGGTTGCGGGCGGCCGTCTCGGTCACGTTGGCGAACTTGGAGCGGTACCAGTCTTCAGCCTGCACCTGGTTCTTGGCTGACAGCGTCTCGTACTGAGCTCGGATGTCTTTCAGAGCCGTTGACAGGTCTGGTTTACTCATGTCCATCTCCACAGAGACCTGGAAGTGAGACAAACCAAGAGGAATGGGGTTATTGTGTGAATTTGAGATTTATTTGTATTTAAAATATTGTTTTGATGCTCACATTAACCTTAGGAAGTATTATTTTATTTGTTTAGTTATGTTTAGGTTAAGATTGTTTATTGTGCTGGTAAATAGTTGAAATAATCATGAATTCAGCTTGTATTTTCTATTGCCTTTATTTGACCAGCAATAAACAATCATACTTAAGATGAATATGACAAAATATGACGTAATACTTTCTAAGGTTAATATGAGCATCAAAACAATCGTTTAAATAGGTTTTTATTAGCACATATATATTCCATATGGTTGGACCACACACATGGACAAATTACACCATCAACTTGCCAACCCCTTTGTCCCCTTGAGTAGGCTATAGGCTATTTCTAAAATAAATAAAATATTTAAGGTGTTTTTAATTTTATAGTTATAGAGGGAAATGAACATGTATTATGGCATATAAAGCCATGGGATCCTAAATCCAAAATAAGAAATCCACCACGTGAAATGATGTTGATGATGATGGTGATGATGATGATGAAATTATTGCTGCATCACCAAGGTGTCCTAATAATGTTTGGAATTATCTGAAGACATTTCTAAACAGCATGTGTTTGTGGGGAAAGAAATGTTTTAGTTATAAACATTTTCTCACAGATTTTCAAGATTTTATGGGTTTCTTTTGATTCAGTATAAGTGCTGTGTTGCAGTAAGTGAGATGCAATGCTGAGAGGTGCATGGTGAATTGACACTGTCAGTCTTCTCTGCCTTTCTCTACTGGTCTCTCTCTCATTCTGGGCTGCCAATAGCTTACATATCAATACCATTACAGAGTACTGCAAAACAATCATTACCACACTCATGACATTCAATGTAAGGCATTCTCAAGATGGGTTTGAAAAGTGTGGCCACTTTAACTCCAAATATACATTATTAAATAATGTATGTGTTTATGTTACATAATGTTCTTCTTTGTGAAAATCTAAAATGTACCTTGGTTTACACTTCATTAGTTCGATTGAACCCTTAATTGCCTTGAGGGACTAATTTAAGTCAATATATAATTCAATAATATTGACAACTTGAAACTGAAAGAAAGGTTTTCTCTGTCTTTGTGTGTGTGTGTGTGTGTGTGTGTGTGTGTGTGTGTGTGTGTGTGTGTGTGTGTGTGTGTGTGTGTGTGTGTGTGTGTGTGTGTGTGTGTGTGTGTGTGTGTGTGTGTGTGTGTGACTGTGTGTGACTGTGCATGTGTGTGCTTGCTTGCTTGCTTGAGAGAGAGATGTGTAGTGCATGTTTTTGTGTGCAGCACTATACACTGACTACCCTTGGTTTCCAGAAGAACACAAACTGGCCAGTAAAGTATTTAAGGTGTGGAGGGTCCAAATGAGTCAAACCGTTTGCCCCACAGAGTTTGCAGTGCACTGCACTAGACTAGACCACACCCCAAGATTATGCGCTACTTCTCCGCATCTCTCTCTCTCTCTCTCTGCCACTTTCCAGACCACCCGTCCACCCCCTCCCATCTCCCACTATTAGGCTCTCCTGCAAACAGACTATCCTCCTCACGCACGTATATGCGACACGCGCGTATATCACCCACACAACTCAAACTGCAAGTTGTAAACATAAACATTCATGGGACTCAGTCTGTGACGTCGCAGACAAGATTTGCCAGTTTAGGGGCGGGGAGGGACAGCTCCGTGGTGCTGAAACGGAACTGCAGTGTCATAAATTCTCCCAGCTGTCACTAATCGCAATGCGCAGTCTGTCGAGTGTCGACGCATACTAATACGTGGATAAACTTGACTCACAATGTCTCCATACAGTCAGACATCAACAGAATGGCGTATATTGCAACATGAAATATGGGCTACAGTGAAAAGACCGTGGACTGCATGTCATGCATGCAGATGAATCACAGCAGTAGGCTATACTAATATAGAAATATTAGTAAAGTGATGAGATGGGCGTTGATGGATGCAGCAAAATTTTATAGCCTATATTATTGTGTATGACGATAGAACTTGTATTAATGGGTTTTGTGGTATAGCCATATGAGTTGGGTATTGTTGGGATATGTGGCACAGTGAGAGGAATAATGTTAACAGGTGTAAATGCGCTGCGATGTGGTGTGATAAAGGTGTAACCAATACCTGTGTGGATTGCAGGGAAGCCTGCATCTCCAGCAACTCCTCCTCGTGAACTTTCCTGATGAAGGCGATCTCGTCCAGCAGCGACTCCACTTTCTTCTCCAGCTCCAGCCGCGCGAGCGTGGCGTCGTCCACGTCCTTGCGGTAGCCCTTCAGGGAGTTCTCCGCCTCCTCGCGGAGCCTCGCCTCCTCCTCGAGCTTCTCCTTGACGTGCTCCAGCGTCTCGCTCATCTGCACGCAGTCCACGTGCATCTGGCTCTTCTCGTGGGTCAGCTCCTCCACGCGCGCCCGCAGCTCGCGGATCTCCTGCTCGTACAGGTCGTGCAGGCGGGATGGCTCGTTGTGGCGCTGCCGCAGCAAGGTGACTTCGGCCTCCAGCACCTTGTTCTGCTGCTCCAGGTTGTGCACCTTCTCGATGAAGTTGACGAAGCGGTCGTTCAGACCCTGCAGCTGCTCCTTCTCGTTGGTGCGGATGATTTTCAGCTCGTTCGTGACGGCCGTGGACTGCGTCAGGTCCACGGAGTCCGGCACGGACGAGAAGCTGCGTCCCGCTCCCACTTTGCGGTAGCTGGAGGATGTGAGCGTGGACGGAGAGCCGTAGGCGCGGTGGCCGCTGGAGCTGCGGTAACCCCCCGGGTGGCGAGAGGGGCTGCTGCCCAGGGACATGCGTCCAGACCGGGGGGCATCTCCGAAGATCTTCCGATAAGAACTGCTGGAGTACATGTCGCCGGAGTACATGCTTTCAGAAGTGAAATGGTGACCGGTCCGTTCTCACTGCGCTGTGTTGTGAATGTGTGTGGAGTTTGGGAGTGTGAGAGAGAAAGTGTGATGCGAGTGGTTTCTGGCTAAGTCAGGTGTTTTTATAGTGATGGCGGGGGCGCATCATTTGACGCAGGGACAATGGGAGTTGGGGAAACCTGCAAGCTCCTGCAAAAACCTTCATTCCCAAGGGGCAACGAAGTCACTCATGCAGCTCCTGCTTGTAGCCATAACGCATCCTCGCCCATGCACTGCCTTAACATCATTTAATTAAGATGACGGTTATTTTAAACCTTTGCCGATGTCTTTCTATTATATAAATCTTGTAAGGCTATTGTTCCAAACGTCCATAAAGCTGAAAAGTATTGGTGCTATGGTCAATATGTGTTCTGATATTAATGATTTAGGCCTATACACGTCACCAATAAAAATCATGCATCAAAGAATGAAGTTAAAGTGCAAGGCTGCATATGCACCTTGATGGTGGCGGTGATGAAGCACCAGAATAAACACACTTTGCCACACGCCCACACTCAATGATAATGTTTTAAAGGTTGAACGCTGGCATGTTAACACTTTACACCTTGTTGTGCAGTTTATGTCGTCTTTGCTGTCCTAGCAGAATGGCAGGATCGATGTATACATAGGCTTAGTCCGTGTGTGTGTGTGTGTGTGTGTGTGTGTGTGTGTGTGTGTGTGTGTGTGTGTGTGTGTGTGTGTGTGTGTGTGTGTGTGTGTGGATGCTGCAGTCTGCATAGGCCTACTTCCAAATACAGCCATCCTCACGCCGACCTCCGCAATAACGGAATACTGGATGAGACAGTCAGAGACGCAGGTCTTATTGCGAGTCCCCTACCGATGAAATGTAAAACCTGGCCTAGGAGGCTAATATAATAGTAGCCTATATCAGTGCCCATGTGGGATGTAGGCCTATATAGCTATATAATCCTTAAATAGAATAAACTGGCATGCAGTGATATGATACTTTATTGTGTTTATATCACCATATCATGCGCGTGCGTGTGTGGGGCGCGCGGTTGGGTTGGGTGTGTGTGGTGTATTGTGCTGCGGCAAGCAGTCTCCCCATCTCGTCGCTCTGGCTCCGTTCCAGTAGGACACCGACCACGCCCATGTAAAGGATAAAACCCCCACACGCCCATGCCGCCCACTGCAGGTTTTTTCTCACCGTTCAGTCAGCACATCCATCCAAGCATTAAACATCAAGCACATGTGGAGGAGCCGCTCTCCTCACAGGAGACGTTCTAGGTGAGACAAGCAAATTATCATAAAACGAATCCCAACTCAGAACTCAACTCAGGAAGACAATAATCAAAAATGCAGAATTAATAATAATTAATTATGCTACATGAACTGAAATTGACCGGGCAGACCAGACAGACAGAGACAGACAGTGACAGAAAGTGACCAGAAATAGCCTAGACCAGGGCCCATAACGCCTACGAATCACCTGAAGGGTTAACCTTCATCTTCCTTACACCATGTTGATGATGTTTTGTATATTATTGTATATCTTTAAATGTTTTGATGAATTGAATACAGGACCACAATGGAAACAAGCCTTTAGGATTTGTGTTATCCTTTTAGCACATTGTATAATGTTTGCAAACTGATAAAGTATTCAATCATGCGGGACCGCGCACGCCCATGACTCGACTCTTGCAAAACTATTGTGATTTTATTTCGACGTGGGAAATGTGTACAGTGTAACAGACACTAGTAAAACATGTGACATTGCTGCTGATGCAGGGCTCTATTTGAGCAACCACATCAAACAAGAGGTGGATGCTGGCAAATGCGGCATGGTGCTGGACCTCCAAAAGGCTTTTGACCACTCCATACTGGTTAACAAGCTAAAAGCAATTGGTTGTTGATAGCATGCACAACATCAGTGAGCTGCATGGATGCAATCCTATAAGGGGAGAGAACAGATGCGGTGGAGGTGAACGGAACACTGCATGCCCCCCCCCCCCCCCCCCTTATTGAGCTGTGGCGTTCCACAAGGAATATATGTAAACGACATGACATCAGCTTGTGACTACAACTTGTTCCGGTTCGCAGATGACTTGGCAGTGCTGGTCTCGGACAGGAACAAACTGCATGTTGAAAAGGCCCTCAACTCTGAACTCGGTAGAATCTGCACCTGGCTTGCTGATAACAAACTATCTTTACACCTGGGGGAAACTGAATCCATTCTCTTTGGATCAAATAATAATCTCAGCAAGGCTTCTTCTCAGCGGCAGCTAGAGGCGGGATCAAGGCATACACAATCCCGCCTCTAGCTGCCGCTGATTGGCCAGGCCGTTTGGTGGCTGGTGCATCGACTCTGCCTGAGAGTTCCCAGATGGGAGCAGGAGGGGGGGAACCCTGTGTACTCTCTGCTGCCCCATCTGGCGGAGTCAGGTTAAAAATGGCCACCAACGTAATCAAAAAATCACACCCGTGTGAACTGAGTGGTGTAAGGTCTTAGCCTGTCTGACGTAATGAAATCATGTCTGACGTAATGAAATCACACCCGGGTGAACAGGGTGAACATAGCAACCATGCTCATTTTTTCTGCACAAACAAAGCCAGTTGTATGAAATCACACCCGGGTGAACATAGCAACCATGCTCATTTTTTCTAGCCTGGCTAATAAGCCAGACTAATATCACACAACACTGTCGCGGTATATCAGTCTGGGCTGGCTCCACTTGGATTTAATTTCCCGGGGAACATTTTCTCTTTGACGCAATTGGTCAGAGCTACTGTCAGTCAAAAGTCTCAAGCATTGAACGTCACTGTACCAAAGCCCGCCTATATTGCATACCGTGTCCCGATTGGTCCGACCTGTTCTCTGCTGTAGGAAAGAGGCGTGCTACTGAGCCTCGCCAGACCGTAATCCGCTGGTAGGCAACTTTTTTTTGCCAACGGCTGATTCGGTCTGGTTTATTAACCAGGCTACATTTTTTCTGCACAACAAAGCCAGTTGTAGGAGTGGTTTACACCACTCAAAAAAAGTCAACCAAAGAACAAGATTCCTATATATATGTAGCCTATACAGGATCTCCTCACTGGTCAACAAAAACACCTTGAAGACCATAACAGAAGCAAGGTTTCTTCAACTCTGCATGCACCTCTTGGTACCACAGCACCTCAAAGGCCCTTTAAACAAGGCTCCAGACTTCCCAAAACAAACTGGTCAGGCTTGGCCTTTGACAGGCTGGAATGGCTTAGGGTTGACGACAGCTTAAGTTGCAATGGGTCTGGTCCACAAGATTTGATACACCACCAAGATACCCATGTACCTGTCTAAATAGTTACTTCCTTAATGTCAATAAAGTCCACACCCACAACACCAGAAGGAGTTCAACAAGCCATGTGCAACCCAGATTCGGCACAAACAAGGGATCTAAATTCCTTTCGATCCTATGCCACCAAAATGTGGAACGCCCTACCAACAGTCACCTATACGGACGGCTGCAATTTCAAACTGGCCCCCGTAAAATCTGAAACCCCCAACCACCCCTTTTTCCCCTCACTGTAGACTATATGTTTTTTTTGTTTTTGTTTTACCTACTCTATGGTAAATGGTGCATTTATATAGCACCTTTATCCAAGGCTGCACTTTACATAGATTGTTCACCCATTCACGCACACATTCATACACTGATGGCAGTGGAAACCATGCAAGGCACCAACCAGCACATCAGGAGCAATTAGGGGTTCAGTGTCTTGCTCAAGGACACTTCGACACTAACTCTGGGGAAGAGTGTAGAGTAGGAGAGTAGCGACACACTTTGATCTCGCCGGGCTATAGTTCCAAACATTGCTCCTATGGCTGGAACTATCCCATTGAGATAGAATAAGCACTTCCGCATTAAATTGTTAGAATGGGAGTCAACGCTAGTGTCGCCACTCTCTTACTATATTACTCTGCTCTGGGGGAGCCCAGGTTCGAACTGGCAACCTTGCGGTTACCATCCGGCCACTCTACCCTTGAGCCACCGCCGCCCCAGATCCCAGATGAGTATTTCCTGTTTTTGGCTAAAAGTGTATATTTGTATGTCTCTAAATGTTAATGAATTGATCATGGTGGACCCTATTGTAAACAAGTGTAAAGCTTTATGGTGTCGACCACAGTTAACACTAAACAGTTTTGTATTGAGTTGTGCTTGAAATGTAGGCCTACTGTAATTCTCCAATCTTAAATACTTCAATCAATCAATCAAAGCAGTGAGCTTGTTATATTGCGTTTTCTCCAGCGCATTAGACATAGGCATTAGAGGGCGCTGTGACGAAAAACGCACCCGGCACTTCCGGAAACCTCTTTCCCACAAAGCAACAAGAACAAGAACAACGACACAGTACGACACGAAAGAAGTCAACGTCTGCTAACCAGTGTTCGCTGGAATTGTGTTTATTAAGTCTCCAAATCTATACATTTTTCACTCTATTGATCAATTTATTTACAATACCCATTTCCTGCGAAAATGGGTAGGAGTAGGAGTAGAAGTCCGGCGCCAAGACGAGGTAAATAACTAATTAGCTATTGATGTCGCTATCAACCTGGGCTAACGGAACAGTGTTTTGCTAACGCAGATCAAAATTGGACCACATCGTCGAAACTGTCAGTCGCTGGCTGTCGTTGTGAAACTCTTCAGCTTCGTGGTCCAACCGGAATTGAATTGTGGTGATATGTATGTTTTTTGCCTGCATTAGGTGAATATATTTATTGTGTCTGCAGAGAGACGACGTTCTCGCTCCACTTCCAGGGACCCGGTCCGAGAGCGAATTCGGCGCAGGGAGAGGGAGCGTTCCCGTTCACGAGACCGGGGGGACAGGCGGAGGAGCCGCTCTCCTCACAGGAGACGTTCTAGGTGAGACAAGACAAGAGAGTGAATTAAACGTTTTTTTCCAAGACAAGATGAAAAACGTTTTTCACACTTTGAGTGCATATCTGTAGTCAATAGTCTTAAATAATGTTGAAAATATTACATTTTCTGACTGTCCCTAAAAGTTAATTACTTCCTGTCAAACTAAAATGTAATTGTTACGCTCAGAACGGGTTATTCTGGTTGCCATTTTCCTGCCTACCAGTAGGCTAGTAGGCTATAGTAGTAGGCTGTTGCTTATCAAATAATTAAATACACGCTGTATGGTTTCTTTGATTTGGGTGTCGGCTGACAAAATAACATAACCTTCAGCAACATTCCCAAACACATGTATGCTCTGCTCTCTACCTGTCCTCAAACAAGCATGACAGTGTAATCAAAATAATAGTCAGATCGCATAGCCTACAGACAGATTATTTATTCACTGCGGAGTGAACACATGTTTGACTGATCACTCGTCACTCTCGTGGTGTTTTTCCCCCTCTCCCTGGTTCCATAAGGATATGTCCACATGTCTTTTCGTCAAGTAAGATGTAAACATTGAGAACTGTTTTGACGTGAGGGGAGGGGAGGCGGCTATCAGATCAGAACACCCAAACATTTTCTAACGGCGAATAATAATAATACCGTCAATCCAGAGCCATAGAGTTGTGACAAGTCAAAGATAGGAGAGATGGAAGATGGTGTACTGCAGTGACAGTATACACACCAGCGTCACTGACAAGCAAAGTTACGAACTAGACTGGCAGCAAAGTAGCCTAGCATCCTACTAGCCTACATGTAGGTAGGAAGATGGCACCCAAATATGCCGAAATCCTACTGAATGCATCACTACGCTCTCCCCCTATGAAAAAAATGTATAGACGCAACATACTAAATCCAACATGGGTTGTGCTTATAACCACTCCCCCGGGCAAGTTAAGTTTACTGAGGTTAAGGTTAGGTTTTGGTATAGTTTTACTGAGGTTAGGTATAGTTTTACTGAGGTTAAGGTTAGGCTGTCAATCACAGCGACTGGCCAATCACAGCGCGTCCTTGCACAACCTGTGTAGGCTTTGGTATGACGCGGTATAGACAGGGTTCCAAAAGAGGCTAGGTCTGGACCAATTTCATTTTCAAGCGTTTCTGATGACAAGTCAAGCATCATACAATTAATTTAGGAGTTATTCAGCCAACTCGGGTAGAGATAACCAAACAAATAGTAAATCTAGGCTACCCAATTAGAACATATTTTTAATGGAAATGAACCATATAACTGAGCGTGCAACTCCCAGCCCTTTAAACTATGTTGGGTGCATGGTTAAAACAAACAGACCAGACAGTGGATAATACTATCATGTTAATTGATTGGATTACCAAGGTGATGTTTCAAGGGTCTTAGCTCTTACAACATACATAACACCAGTGTTTACAGGAGAATTAAAAGCCATACTATATATAGAAATGTAAGGGATGGATGTACACTAGTGTATATGACAATACATATAAAGCCATCTTCAGCCATACTGTGTTGTCGTAGTCTACATGTTCAGTTTTAAGGCTGCTAAGAGGAGAATTGCATCGCTCTGGGATCAATGCAAGGCTGGGACAGATTGGAGGGGTTGACATTCAAACACGGCGTGGGTTCGCGGTGTAGGGTGGTGTCAACTCTTTTGTGATGGAGACTAGTCTTAAGTGATTTATTTTCGTCAATTATATTTTTATGTGTTTACTTGGAATAGGACATATTTTAATGTTTTACCTAGAGTAGAGGTCTTCAAGGTTTTTCAGGCCAAGGACGGCCTAGTTGACAGAGATGACACAGGGACCCGCCACTACATATTGCAGGTGGAGCGTCTGGTGCTGGGAGTGTCTGGTGCTGGGAGTCTAGCCTAGTCCTTCCACGTGCCAGACCTCTCAGTCCCGGCAGAGTAGTTCGGGAGCGGCGGACTGTGCATCCCTGGTCTTTCCTTAATGGGACTGATCGTGGGTAGCTACTAGAGACCAGCGGGTGGCGGATTTAGCCGCGGTTGCCGCGGGTGAACCGCAGTTTAGGGTGGATTAGGGTCAATTCAATATATTATAAATTAATATCGGATAAACCGCGGGTGAAATAATGCTGGAAATAATAAATGAATGGCAGCCATCTATCTATAGGCTTTATAACTTTTAAAACGGAAATAAATTAATGATATCTATCTATAGTCTTATAATATGTTTTTTAAAAGGCACAAAATCTCAGCATGCGTGCGTTAGTAGTATTTTAATATTTTCCATCAGGCACAAATTAGACGCCTATATTGGCTAAGAAGGACCACAACAACGAGTGGGCTGCTAGCTGCTAGGCTAACAGGCAGCTGAGAGTATGAAAGAAACTTACAACTAACTGAAACAGAAGGGAAGAATATAAGTTTGGCGTGGGACTCGGTGCCATGGGACTGCATGGGAGCGAGGGCTGGATATATGCCACATGAAAAGACGTTCGTTGCGATGTGCGAACGTGACTGACTGAACGGACGGCAGCCTTGTTGCCATGGAAATGGGAATATACAACCGTAACTTTGGTGAACTGTCGGCAGTGGTGAGTGACACAACTTATAAATAGCCGATCTACAAGCTCACAACGCGTCGCAGCGAGCCAAAGACGCGTTGTGAGCTTGTAGATTGGCTATCCCTGCAGCGGATTTCGGGTGGTTGCGGATATATAAATTGGATTAATTAATTAATGCGGTCGGATAACGGGCGGATCATTAATATGTACGGGCGGATTAGGGTGACAAAAAAGCTCATCCGCAGTTCTCTAGTAGCTACTGTGACGTAAGTCGGGACTTGATCACCCCGGCTGGGTCACCTGAGTGAGGGGTATGATGTTGCGAGACCCGAAACCCTGATGACCTTGGGTTGGAACTTGGGATACATCACCGAGGATAAGTCCCAGGTGCACCCATGCAATGTTTTTCCGTTCTATGAACTCAGATTAAAGGAGAATACCATACTAGAAGGCTTTCTTACCTTTATTTGTAGTTGTTACGTCCCCACCAAAGAGGTCCAGGTGTTATTTTGTGCAAAAGTGCATTATTGGCTATTTCCCCTAATATAAGCCATCAATGGGGGTTGGGTTTTTGTGCTAATTCGCTTATTTCCATCGAAATACGTAGTAAAGTGTGCTGCTTAGGATACTATTTACATTATGATTTTTGAGCGATTGAAATAAGCGAATTAGCACAACACCCCATAGCCCCATTCAATTCAATGCAATTCATTGAGGGCTTATGGTAGGGGAAATAGCCAATAATGCACTTTTGCACAAAATAACACCTGGACCTCTTTGGGTCCAGGTGTAGTAACAACTACAAATAAAGGTAAGAAAGCCTTCTAATATGGAATTCTCCTTTAAACTGTATAATAGATTTCATGGCTTCATAGACCTGGCAGTGCTGATCATCACTGTTTTGGATGTGATAACTATTATATTAATGTTTTCATTTCTGTTGACTTGGCTTTTCTATTATTACGTTATGTTAATGTGTATTTTCAGAGACTATGCAAACTTGACCATTGGCTCTGTACATGGCCTGCTCTTTTTGCACTTTACAGTCTACACAAACCTCTTGCAGATCTACAAGCTACAAGCTGGTGATGTGAGCTTGTAGATTGGCTATGTTGTTCCCCTCACAATAGGGATGTTTGGGTTCAAGTGATTCATGTTTCATAAAAAAATCCTATCACACAAAGATTTGGTGGCCCCCCCTGTAGATCCCTCAGACTCTCTGTTAGACCCCTGACTTGGAGTAATACATCTAAATTAAATGGTAAAGGTACAACTTGTAAGGCTTGTGCATTTGTGGAATAAGCAACACAGATAACCGTGTGGGTAGCGCCGCCCTAAAATTTGCCAAATGCAGGATTGTGCATTTGTCGAATGCATGATCCTGTCAAGTTGTACCTCCATTGTAAAGCTGACTAATCAAGCTTTCCAACAATAGAAATATGTTCTAAAATGTAGTTAATTTAGTACACATGTATGAAGAAACAATTGCTGTGTTCTCCTTTCTTTGAAGAAATCTGTATGAACCGAGATGTTGCTAAAAAATTGAGGTTTGACCCAAACCGTGGATTTTGAGAATCATTGCATCTGTAATGTAGGATCAGGTAATGTAGGATCAGGATTTTTCTCTTATTTTTCTTGATGACCCTCCCTCCAACAATCTGTGTGTCCTGTGTGCAGGTCTCCTCCTCGCAGAGCACGCTCTTCCTCCTCCTCCACTTCCCCTTCGAGGCAAAAAGATGGGAAAGAAGAGAAAGACAAGTCAGACAAGACAATTCAGATCTCAGGTGATTAAATGAATAGTGAACTGTACTTAAGGGCCTGCGATTTGTTTTGACCTAGCGCTGCAACTTCATTTTTTTACTGTAATTCAATCCATCACTTAACTTGTCTCTCGAGCCAGACAACTCATACACAATCTTCAAAATGATACGCTACTTAACTGTTCCACACAGGAAATATACATTTGATTGAATATTTTATTAGACAGAAATGTAAACAGCACAGGTACAGTAAGAGATTTAGGCTAAAGAGAACACAAACAAGTCATGGCGACTCATTTCCATTGTGTATTAAATTAATCAAAATTATATAGAATATTACTAACACATTAATACATGTCAACAATTACAAGCAACTATATACACAATGGAAAAACGGGCAGTGAATAACAGATATTAAAAAAATAGATGCCTCATTGGCCGCTGCAGTTCGCAGTGTGATGTGTGTTGACGGAGGGGCGGAAGAATTTACACTGGGAGAGGAAGTACGCCGAAAGTGTGGAAGGCACGTTACGCCACGCTGCCACTCAAGTGATTACTGGCCAATCGCAGCGCATCTTTTCCGGGACTTACAGACCTGAGCGTGACGCACGCTCATGCTTCCGCGGGGCTTTGCAAGGAATCTCGGGAAAGTTTTGCCCTCCCTTGAGCACATACGCTCCAGAGCCGGAAAGGGCGTCTACGTTTATATGTCTATGGTGAATAACACCTCCTATTGGTGGGAATTAAAATTACCTGTGGTCTTCTATTACATTTATTACATTCCTTTTTTTCTTTTTTCCAAAGAGAAAAAATAAACATGTAAAAGGAAATACAATCAGAAATGATACAAAATCACAAACATTAACACATTTTAGATAGATCATCTGACATGTTTCTGTTATGAAAAGAGAGCCAAATCTAGTTTTCTATACTTGATTTATTTTCATTACCAGAATAGAAAATCTGCAGTATTCTAGGACGGTCCTCAGTATTACAGCTGAGAACCAATATTATAATTCTAAACAAATTAAAAGCATCAAAATGTACCATTTTTAACAGAGGAAGATATGGAAGGTAAAACAGAAGAGGAGATCGAGATGATGAAAATAATGGGATTTGGCGGCTTTAACACCACGAAGGTGAGAACACCATTTTGTCTGACAATATACATGCACACACCAGAGGGTGCAGTTTGTCCATGTTGATCCTTTTTGTGTAGTTGAATTGAACAAGCATATACATTTGTTTTGTTTTGCAACAAGAATTGTTTCAATTTGTCTTTTTCAATCAATTTATTCTGAATGACCCTATTGTGGGGATATTGAAAGGGTTGGAAACGGCCATCACACACAGGCTAGTTGTGAACAGACTCATTTCCAAATACCACTAGGTAATGTGTAATCTAAATAACAGTAAAATCTAACTTATCCATATGGTAGTTCATTTGAATCATGCCAGCATTTGATTCAATTAAGCGTTTGTACGTAATTGCATATCTATTGTGCACAATTGAAGGATTCATATTTAACATCGACAACAAAGCAATTTCATGTGACGTTTGCAATAATACTGTTTTCAAACAGGGTAGGAAGACTTATGGATCAGTCAATGCACATGCTATCAACGTATCAATAACACTGTTTTCAAACAGGGTAGGAAGACTACTGGATCAGTCAATGCACATGCTATCAACGTATCACAGAAGAGAAAATACAGGTATGCTACCCATTGTTGTCTTCCTTAGTTGAATGATGGTTTTTACTGTATACACACAATGTGACATAGAAAAAGAGTGCAAAAATACAGAATCTTTTCCTAATGTTTTTGTTAAAAAAAAAGTTTGCCATATGCTAATTGCTTTGCTATGTGAAATACCAACTTTTTGACACTGGATATGAGCAATTCTCTATCGGCCTCTATTCTGGCAACCAATTGCCTCCGCAGGTGTTTCTATGCAGGGAACTCGGCTCTCCCATTGGTGGTTGATGATGTAATGTGTGTTGCAAGGGTAACACTGATGTAATGTTATTTATTTATTTTACCACAGGCAGTATATGAATAGAAAAGGTGGATTCAACAGACCACTGGACTTCATCGCTTGAAAGGAGGAATGAGTCACATAATACTTGAGAAATAAACCTTTGATAGCTTCTACTCGTGAAAGTTGTTGGTTTTTTGCTTTATTTTATTTTTAGATGGCATAAACTCTTGTATATACAGTACATTACAACTGAACACAACAATGTAAATATTTTGCTTTAGACGGAAGCCACAGGCATTGTAAAGGGTACTGAAACTCACCTGATGTTATTCCATCAACGGCATGCATGGATCTGTATTTTGTTGTTATATTCAAATAAAGTTTTACATTTCTGTACCTTGAATCCTTCATGACTGAACACAATACATTTGTAAACATCAACATTGCTGAAGGCAATATCATGCTGTGCAAGAACATTTTTATATGTATTGTCATATACACTAGTGTACATCCATCCCTTACATTTCTATATAGAAACATTATTTCTGTTTGAACTCACCCAGCACAAGCCTGCTAAATATATGACTGTCAGTTTATTTTTGCATGCACTTTGATTTTCCTACATTATGTCTAGTAATGTTTGTTACTGTGGGATAGCACCCTATGCAGCTGCTTAAGTTGGTAGTACTGTAACATTCTAATTTTAAAATTGTAAAAGGCCATCATTTACAAGAATTACGTCCTTTTTGAAGCAATGGGCGTAGCCCTGAAAGAATGCTCTACCCCATTGGCGAAACGAGACTCGCCAATCGCAAGACTGCATGTGAATTGGGCCAATCTCTAGCCTCGAAATAAGGCAAACAACACCACGAAAGCCAATCACGGTCATACACCGCGAAACAGCATGGCACTAAGGCGTGGCTTATCGGTATAACAGGCGGTGCCACGGCCGCTCGTGGGAGGATGTTGACAAATCACTATCAAGTTAGAACCCAACCAATGAAAGCACGCCAATAAGCTTGTACGGAAACACCGTCCATTACGGCTTCGCACGGTAACCAATTACAACTGTAGATTGGAACCAAGATGGCCGAACAAGGAAAGCAGTTGCATTCGACGCCAAACCTCTGTTTGATAGACCGCTCCAACGTCCAGTAGAAACGTTGCTTTTTATTTCCAGTACCCAATCACATCGCAGTACAATCTTTATGGCAAGTACAGTAGCAAGCTGTCGCTCCGATCAACAAGCCACTATTTTGGAAGCAGATTTATAAACACTCTTCCTCCTAGTTGATGTCAGTCGCTATCTGCTTTTCCAGCCGAGACGTATCACGCGTGATTAACTCAAACCAGCACAAAACCAGCCAGCCACATATCTCTTAATCGATACGGTTGGATGTCATCGATTCGACGGTGGAAGTTTTAGATAGCTGACGCTCATTTTTAATACATTTACTTCGTGCAGGCTAATGACAAGTGAACCAGCCAGCGTTTAACTTTATTTAATTCGCATATTCTTAATCAAACGAGCTGTCATCGATCATCTGGCAAGTTCTTTTTAGCCAGCGTTTTCTTTCCAAGCAGAACAATAGCCTACTTGTTTTTTTTAAAGAACCGTCCAACCTGCTTTTAGTTTGTCAACAAGCTGTTTTTTTTATTTATTTTGTATATCCTTGCCAAGTACATAGGCAACATAGACTACCGATATCCTACTGCTAAATTGGGATTGCCCAGCTGCTTTACCATTTAACCAACCTAAAATAATGTATCTACATTTTATGCTCAGTTAATTGTGCTATAACACAATCGTTCGACTTTTATATTAAGCTCGTTTCCTACATTGCAAGCTGTCTACATATCTCACGTTTAGTCTGACCAATTTCCATGACAATTAACTGAGTGGCAAGCAACCTGCACACAAGGCAATCGAACCAGCTGCAAGTTGGAATCCGACACCGGATTGTTTTAATATCTGTTATTTGTTGAAAATGGCGGCGATCGAAATGGTGCAGATGTTGATCGAAGCAGCCGAGTACCTTGAACGTAGGGAAAGAGGTACAGTATGATTGCATTGTTGTGGTTCATTTTATTCATGGGTTATTACCATGTCACCCTTCCCCCAATTACACATAGCATTGCATCTGCCATTGGAAAAATATATTTTTTAGTCTAATATATGCGATCTGATTCTCTCTGGCCTACATAATATACAAAATGTTTGTATTTATTATAAATACATGGGTCATGCATTGAAGCTAGCTAGTGTGGATTCTGCACAGTAGAACAGAGCGTGTTGCACGTATCGCATACAGCAGAACGGGTTAAATGTGTATTGAAAGTGAAACAAAAGAGGTAGCCTACATAATGCAATAGTATGCATTCGTCATTAATGAGCATGTCAAATGAATGGGGTGTATGTCTGCCAGATGCAATCATCATGTGTGTGTGTGTGTGTGTGAGAGCGACATTGTTTTCGTGCTGGGTTTGATGCAGGGTAGGGTGCCCCCCCCCCTTTCGTCTGTTGTGGTTCGGCTACTGGGGTTTACTCCAGTTCAAGATGACATCATTGTCCGGGCTTGCAGGAAGAAGAAAATATGTATAAACACATTGGAGAAAAAAAAGAATGCATTTGCACGCTTTAAAAACTTGCATTGAAAATGTTATATATTATATACTGTATAGAATATATATCATGCTCTGATCACCTTTCCCTTTCTCCAGTCCCTTAGCCTAGAATATGTTTAACTGTTACTGTATTTCCCAGATGAGGTGAATTGCAGTAGGGTCTGACTGATTTGTCTTTATTCGCTTGCAGAAGCTGAACATGGCTATGCCTCAATGCTACCCTTCACCAGCAGTAAAGAGAGAGACAGCTTGAAACGGAAAAGCAAAAGCAAGAAAAACACAAGTAGCAGGTAAATGGTTTGACCCAATTTTGTGTCCCACCAAATGAAACCCTCGGTCCTCAGTTAACCTCTTGTAAAGCTTCCATTTCCCCCCTTGTTCAGTACTGCAGCACGGAAGGTTTTACTATATTTACTATTTTAAAGTGAAACAGTGATTTGTTTAGCAGGTTGAATACAATACACTGCCATTACCAGACTGACATTTGCTTCTGCATTTTCAAACCAGCATATCGGTTTTCAAACCAGGTTATTCAACCTGTCAGAAACATGTATACACCTGATTCATGCATCCGTGCCTAAAACTCGGGCCAGAGGCCGACCCTGGCCCATGGCTTTCATGCCTGGCGTCAACCCGACAAGAGTCTGCAATTTATTACCCTACCTGAGACCCAACACCAATCTCTCTCTGTGCTTTTTAAGTGGTGCAACCACTCCAAGGAACAGCAATGTCCGTCTTCACCTATGTGACTATGAGTACCATCTTCACCTATGTGACTATGAGTACCAGTAGGGGCAAAAGTGGCGCTGTTGTGCCAGAAACAGAGAGAGAGAGAGAGATAGTGTTGCACTGTTGCCTGCTAATTACAGAGAGAGAGAGAGAGCGAGAGGCAAGGGGAGAGGGGAGTTGCACCACTCAGTTCACACGGGTGTGATTTTTTTGATGCATGCAGCATGCAACATTTGCATGCATGCAGCATATGATTTGCAGTTTTGAGCTTTTCTATGAGCGTGTGTGTGTGTGTGTGTGTGTGTGTGTGTGTGTGCGCGCGCGCGCGCGCGCGCGCGTGCGTGCGTGTTCATGTTATGACTTCGGGAATTCTCTGCAGTTTGAGCGACAGCAGTAAACACCAGTCTGACTCCTAGTGAATGGCCACTTTTACAGTATCAAGGCCAGGTCAATCCAAGGTGGTTGCAGGAGACTCTGTAGTGACAGACAAGACCTGACTGCTCAAGTCATCTGACTGGACAAAATACCTTGTGACATTCATACACACTGTAAACACACACACACAATCGTCCACCGTGCACATATAAACATGCCTCAGCGCTGATACAAAACAAATGTAAGTCACACAACAGCAGAAGTACCTAAGTAACTTACCCAGTAACTCAGCCACATACTATACCCATTGACAACTGTATTATCCAAATTACTAGACATGCAGAAATGAAGTGTAACCTTGTGTGTGTGTGTGTGTGTGTGTGTGTGTGTGTGTGTGTGTGTGTGTGTGTGTGTGTGTGTGTGTGTGTGTGTGTGTGTGTGTGTGTGTGTGTGTGTGTGTGTGTGTGTGTGTGTGTGTGAGTGTTGTAACTTTAGATCATTGGATATTAAAGCTGGATAGACAAGAGTTGAACAGGGGTCATGTGCCTATATATATGCACCTAAGCCTGCCTTGTAATAGGAACCTGATGTTATTCAAATATTTGGTTTAGCCTGTTTGCCAGACCCTGTTCTTTCCAGTGATCATTGACGTTGGATGCATTGACAAATGCATTGCGTCGGATTTAATAGAAATGATTACCTACTACTCCATACGAACTTTTAACTTTTAATTCTTCCAATTTTACTGAGGATAATGTAGCTGCTGCTAACCACAGCAGTTCCGTCCCTGTTTAATAACTCATAGAATCTGTCTATATCGTTGGATGCAAAAGCTTCACAAGCAGGCACGCACTTTAAACAGCACTGATATTGATTGTATTTCTCAAGCCACCTCTTGATATTCCGTTATTCTCTTTTTGGTCCTCCATTGCCGTATCTCATGTTGCCGTATCTGCCGTATTGCCGTATCTCATCTCAAAAAATCTCATGTTTTTTGCTAATCACTTGATTTACGATGTATCCTATAATAATGATAATGTAAATTATATATTTTTATTTTATCCCAAGAACCCCAATTTGTTATTAGTTAGGCTCTGCAGCAAAGATGACTGCATACTCTATGGTTTTTAACCCTCGATGACCAGTATGCCAACCAGCAAAATGGCACAGTGAGTGATTTGGCCCTTTTTTGTGAAGGGAAAGGGTGGCATTTCGCCTGGGAGAGATAATTATAGGTGAAAAGGCATTTATTGGGTTTTTGTTGTTGCTGCCGAACCTTTGTGAAATGTAGGGCAGGCAGTCATGTGACCCAGTATGTACATCCAGCACTAGAGCCAAGCCTCCATCTCCTGTTGTTTCCACATGGTGTGATGATGATGTGTGAGTGGTGGGGGGAAGGGAGGGAGTCGCTGTGTTTCTGGTGTGTCAGTAGTAGTGCTAGTGCCTTCCCCCTCACCTCTTGTCCTCTTCTTTTCTACACCTCCCCCTTCCTTTCCTCTCACTACACCTCCTCATCCCTCGCTCTGGTGAGGTCTCACTCTTGGCAAGCAGGGGAGAGCTACCGGCTCTCCTCCATTACAGAGAAGGAAAACATGCCCCCCCCCCACTCTACCAAACCCTAGTACCCTACACAGAGCATGCATTTGTGGTGCATTATGGAACCCATACAGTATGCCATGCTTGTTGTGCAAGATAATGTAGTGGTCCACCCATTAGCCCACGCGTTTGTTCTTTTACTCTAGTGTTGCTGCCTTAGCTGTAGTTATTAAAGCCACATAAATAAGGCTCCTCCTCACACCTGGATATATTCTATTATTCTTTCCTTCCTGATACATGAACTTGTGTGATTGTGACAGTTAATGCAAAGTATAAAAGGAATTTATATACTGGTGTGTGTGTGTGTGTGTGTGTGTGGGTGTGGGTGTGGGTGTGGGTGTATTGCTGTGTCTTCGTGTGACTCATTACTCAACAAAAACTGTTACATTTAAACATAACAAGTTCAAAGAGAGAGTATAGAGCGTCGCAGTCCCGCCCCCTTTCATGACGACGCCAGGCCCAGGAAATAATTCCCAATGCATTTTTCCCATAGACATTTCGAAACGTATTTATTTAAAGACCTTATAAGCGTCGTACAAAGCCAACTCTTGTCGTGACAAATCATGACAACAAACACAATATTTTGGACTAAACAAATAATTACAAAGAAGAAAAACAACAAAAAAAGTGTTGTAACCTGCAGTTTTTTTCTACTTTCTAATTCTTTGTTTTGCCCAAAACATTGTGTTTATTGTCATGATTTGTCACGACAAGAGTTGGCATTGTCCGCGGCGTAAACGTCTTTAAATAAATACTTTTTGTTGTAGAGAGGCTGGGGAATTGGGAATTGGCTATACTAAATTGGGACTTGAAGGGGAGAAAATGTTTTTCTTTTTTCTTGAAGGGGCATGTTTTGCACAATAACAGTCTTTTCATTATGTCTGCCAATGATCTCTGTGATTCATACAGTAGGCTACGTTTGTTTACCTCAGTCACTGATACTAAAATCTGATATTTTATTTTTATTTTTTCTATGAACCTGTGACTTGACACCCATACTGTTATAAAACGGAAATAAAAAGATTTTGAAAAGAAATAAATACTTTTTGAAAAGTCTATGAGGAAAATGAACAGCGATTTATTTGGGTCTCTCGAGGGGGCGTGACTGCGGTGCTCTATATGTGTCAACATTGTTATGAAGAAGGAATCCTGTTTTGCAGCGTCTTCTGGGAGAATTTGAGAAGGCTATTGGCTAGCATTACAGCAACTGTACACTCAAGACACGCTTCATATATGGCCAGTACAGAATTCATTCCATATGTTGATCTGACCCCCCATGCCAAAGCGCCAGCGCTCGCCCAGCAGTCTGCCGTCACCCAGGCGGGTGCGTGCACGCAACCTCGCCATTTAGGGCGTCTTACTGGTGTAAAAGAAGAGTGTCTCAAATCAAAAGCAATCTGTCAGACGTTCTGCAGAAAAGGAACAGCTGTCAGCTTGTGTTCCTTTTCATGTTTGACGTCATACAGTATTTGGTTCCCAGAACAAAACCAGTTGAAACTTCTGGTCTATGGTGGCTTATTACAACGCTTGGAGGCAAGAAGAAGAACCCAACCTTTTGGCTGGAAAAACAATAAATACTTGAATCTACCTCCAGTCTAGTTTGACAATTATGTTCTCAAACTAGACATCCTGCCACCCTGATATTGAAAATCAGGTCGGGAAATTTCAACCAGTAATCTGCCAATTGCTTTTAAACTTTGATATACAAATGTATATTCTTCAAGCCAATTTGCCAAATAACCTTCCAGTCTCTTTTCTTATATTATAAAAACTGTGAAAACAAAGGAGTGTTTGTATTGGGCTAATTGTTTTTTGTCTTGTTATAAAACAGCCTTATTGCAGCTCAATATTAAGCAGTACAGAAATACACATTGCACAATATGACTGATCACACTCTTATATATTATATATATTATTCACTTTGGAGTGCCCTATATTGCTCAGTGTAGAAATATGCATTTCTCAATATTATTCAATAGAGCACCTAGACAGATACTTTACCCAGTTAAGGCTGGTTTATACATAGTATTGCGCCAGCGTTGAACTCAGAAAATAGCAGATCTATAAGCTCACATTGTTAGCTTATAGATCTGCTATTTTTGACTTGTAACTGAAGTATAACTCCGGCTTCACTAGGTGTTCTGTTTCAGCCTACCAGCTGACTATACTCTCCACTGTCAGGTCATCAGTTATAGTTTTAGGGGTCATCATGTAGTGAGCATGCAGAAGAGAGGTGAGTGCTGGGAGGAGGTCTGAGCCTGTCCAACTGCTAACCCTGATTACTGGGATCATTTCCCTGTTATGTCAGCAACGGCTGCCTGCCCCAGTGGAAGAATGTGTCCCTGGCTGCCGAAGTGACTGAGAGAGGAATACAGACAGAGTGAGACAGACGACTGGAAGTGCGTCTGTCTCATTCTCACTCACATAGACACTGAGAGGGAGGGAGGGAGTGAGAGACAGAGAGAAAGATGAGAGGGATTGACGCACAAGGACATGGCTGAGGGAAGTAGGGGTGCTCCCCCCAGGCACAGCCCTCCCCTCGGACAGGAGGGGGAAAATAATAATAATTTTAATCAAAACAGATTTCTGTTACTAGGCCTAATAAATATGCTGTATCACAGTATCGGCACCTTAACCTGGTTAATTGCCTGTGTCAGTTTGCTCATGCGTGTGGTGAGGGGAAGTAAAAGCCACTTTCCCGCATGAAAATGAACGTTCTTACTGTAAATATCTCCCCGCGGCCATGCACAAGGAGTTCGGTAAGGGTTAGAGACAGTAGAGGAAAATGTTAGGAGAGTGACAGATAATGGAGGAGGCAAAGGGAAACAGACAGGGAGAGGTATAGTCCAAGAAATGGCGAGACACCCTGTTCCACATTGGCATGCCACCACTTCAAGTTCCACAGTCAAACCACACTACACATGGGGGAAGTGTTACACCCACCCCCTTCTCACTACTGTATGTAGGAAACTCTTCCCTTTATGACTGGAGGTATAAGGACAGAGTTTGCCCACATTAAATGGGTGCATGTGAGGTCCCATAAAGTTTTTGGATCTGTGCCACACATTAGCATGATAGATATGTGTGTCTGGGACCTGGGTGGGGGTGATGACAGAGATATGTGTGTCTGGGACCTGGGTGGGGGTGATGACAGTGATATGTGTGTCTGGGCTGGGTGGGGGTGATGACAGTGGGACCTGGGTGGGGGTGATGACAGTGATATGTGTGTCTGGGACCTGGGTGGGGGTGATGACAGTGGGACCTGGGTGGGGGTGATGACAGTGGGACCTGGGTGGGGGTGATGACAGTGGGACCTGGGTGGGGGTGATGACAGTGGGACCTGGGTGGGGGTGATGACAGTGGGACCTGGGTGGGGGTGATGACAGTGGGACCTGGGTGGGGGTGATGACAGTGCAGGGCAGCCTGTGCTGAAGGTGCAGTAGGGGCTATTCTGGGAGCAAGAGTGTATGTCCCCAAGGTGGTGTCCCCTCCTTTGGGTGAGTGTGTGTGTGTGTGTGTGTGTGTGTGTGTGTGTGTGTGTGTGTGTGTGTGTGTGTGTGTGTGTGTGTGTGTGTGTGTGTGTGCGTGTGCGTGTGTGGGTGCGTGCGTGCGTCTGTGCGTCTGTGCAGCTTACACTGCAATGCAGGAGTCAGGATCGCCACTGGCACACCTCTGTCTCTATCACCTTCAGCTAGTGTTGCTCTCTTGCTTTCTCTCTCTCTCTCTCTTCATCTGCCCTTCTGCAGACATGCATGGCGAATGATCAGGTGGTGTGTGTGTGTGTGTGTGTGTGTGTGTGTGTGTGTGTGTGTGTGTGTGTGTGTGTGTGTGTGTGTGTGTGTGTGTGTGTGTGTGTGTGTGTGTGTGTGTGTGTGTGTGTGTGTGTGTGTGTGTGTGTGTGTGTGTGGAGGTCAATAGCACTCCTCCTGTATGATGTTTCTGGTTACTGTTGCTAAGTTTACCCATTGGACATTTGTGTGTGTCTGTGTGTGTGTGCGGCTGTGCGCGCGTGCGTGCGCGTGTGTGTGTGCGGCATGCAGACAGGCAACCAGCAGTTACTGTCCATTGTTCATAAGCCTGGTTGCCTGGTGGAAAAGGCTGCCTCTGCTGTGTGTATGCGATACACATGCACGTTCATTATGTGCCTGCATGGTACTCAAAAAGCTCAAGATTGATCCATAGAACATGCCTCAGGCATTAGAATATCATTTTCTGAGTTTTTTTTGTCAGGCATTCTGATGGCTCATATACACCGCCTCACACTCCACAGCCCACACACACACACCCCTTCCTGCAACATGGCCTTATACTGCAGTGATAGCACATAGACGAGGATAATCTCAGTCACTCAGTGCTTCAGTGTTATTATGTGTACGGTGTACCACTCATTTGTAATGACATAAAATGTCTTTTGTGTGTCCACAGGTCTACACACAATGAAATGGAAAAGAACAGGTATGTTGGAATTTCTCATCCTGGTTTGTATGCTTGCAGGGGTGCACTTTATGTGTGTGTGGTGGGTCTGTGTACTACTGTATGGGGATTGTGTGTGTGTGTGTGTGTGTGTGTGAGTGTGACTGTGTGTGTGTGACTGTGCGTGTGCGTGGGTGCATGTCGTTCAATAACTAACAACTATGTAAAAAACTATCAATCAAAAAAGGTAGATGGAAAATACTAAATGTCAACATGGAGGAGAAATCAGTGTGGAATTGTGCTTGTTTTCAGTTCCAAGTGACTTGTTAATTAACTAGTTTTCACTCATGTATACATGTCCAATTGTCCATGTTCATCTTCATTTAGGTGAAATGCCAGATGGTTCAGAAAAGGAGAATAGAAACCTTAACCAAGGAAGTTGAAAACAGAGATAGGTCTACTATTTGGAGGACTTAGCAGTTTCATCATAGACAAAAGGATGAGAAAAGAGTGGCAGAAGGTCACTGCTGCAGTCAACATAAGACAAAAAAGAGGGTTAGTGTGTGTATGCACCATTTAACCTTATATTTTCTTTTATTTCATTACAATCCAGTGTTATTTACTATTAGTATCTTGTTTTTTTTAATCATATTCGTCTGAGGACGATGTAGAAAGTATTGCTGCTGTTAGGAAAGTCTTACAAAACATACCTTACCCACATTTCACTGCTTGTACCTTTATGAGTGTGACAAATAAGCTCTTTTGAATCTTGAAATAAAAAAGTACGTATGCCCATACCAAAACGTTTGGCTTCTCCAAGTACTGTTTCAAGTACTGACATAAGGTGCACTATACAATTGAAGTGAAGCAGGTGAGTCTGAGGCTCACGATGTGCACTGCAATGTTATTTGTATAAATAATTTATTTATGATGTTATGCGATGGTTAACTGCCGATAACCTCCAACACTCTCCAAAAAATGACCCAACACCCATCTGTAAGGCTACAAGGCTAAGGCCTGACTCACACCTTCACAACAGATTGATGTATAGCTGATGCATGAGACTTATTGACTGATGCAAGCTCACAATGCATTTCCAATGGGAGTCACATGGTTTGACACAACATTTGTGTTGTATGAGGGGGTGGGGGGGCAGTCGAAACACAGCCGAAAGCCGTACAACACAAATGTTGTGTCAAACCATGTGACTTCCATTGGAAATGCATTGGGGCAAGATGTAAACAAACCCTTTCTTTACATCTAGCATGCATCAATGTTGTATGCTAGATCGAAAGGTGTGAGTCAGGCCTAAGGCTTAACATAACACACACACACACACACACACACACACACACACACACACACACACACACACACACACACACACACACACACACAGCTGTCTCCTGCCCACCATCGTGGAAACTAGGATTTGACTTCTCTGCAGTGTCTCTGGTTTTGGCGGGCACTCCCAACTATCACAATGTTCGTGGGTGGGCACTAGTGACTCCCACAGGTTGGTTGGGGCACTTGGTGAAACTCCTCTCTCTGTTAGGTGAAAATATATTAAGCGACTGATAACTAACAGTAGGGGTTCGCAGTGAGTGACAAACATAAAAATTGAATAAAAAATAAACATATATGAATTTCTGCTTGCTTGACAGGCATAATCCATCATTGCGGAGAAATGGTAATGACTTCGCTGTAAAATGCTAATATTGGCCTGTGTTATGGGAAGACTGTTCCCTGCAGCATCTTTATTTTCTGTTGGACATTGAAAGTAAAATTTGTAACATGCTATGTCCATAATTTTGAATTTCATACTTTTGTATTGTTAAGTAAGATCTTGTTTAGCTTGTGTACACTGCTGCTGAACAAAGTAGTGCCAATTGACCCTCCAATGTAGGCTCATAGATTATTGGAAGGAAATGTAAAAATGTGATTTTTGATGCCTTACCGTGTTGAAAGTGTGTGTTTTGAATCTTCATACGGTTGATTCATTTGATTTGGCCCTATACAATTGTGTTTAGATAACAGCAGTGATTCAAGTCTGTGAAACTCAACATTGAAAAGAAGTGAAAGAAAGGTATTGATTTATTATTTTATTGCCATACCAGTACCTCAAATGTCTGTCTGAGAAATTAATAAAGATTGAATAAATGAATACATTTAAAGTGACAATCATTATCATAGCTGACCCAAAATTAGGCCCAGATTGGAAACAAAAAGCAGACTTACTTTGTCTACAAGCTCCTTCTCTAGACCGGTTATGTACCTGGGTTAAGTGTTGGTTCCGGATTGTACTGTCTCTTCCTGTCCTGTCTCTACTCCTGCCAGTGTGTGCTAGTTGATTCAAAACAGTGGCTCAGTGGGCAGGCTGTCAGACTGCCTACAGCCTGAATAATGCATGGCACTGAGGCCTGGGACATGAGAGAGAGAGAGAGAAGAGGAGAGAGAGAGAGAGAGAGAGAGTGAGTGAGTGTACTGTACCCGTGCATGTGCCCACATGTGCAGAAACTCCCGAAAAAACATCTCCTACTTAAGAAACAACACACTCCATCAATCATCATACTATAATTCACTCAATGTCTGAATAAATGTCTGTCTGAAACACTGCCGTAGCTCCTCACTGGCTGCACCAATCGCTCCAACTTTTCACACAGGCATTGACCAGAATATTATGGAGGTCAATTTAACAACGTATTAATTAATAAGTAATTTATTACTGAATAAAAAATTCCCATCGACTTACATGGGAAAATGCTAAAAATCAAGTATTTTTCTCTCAGAAACGGACAGTTACAACACTTGGAGGGGAAGTTCATAATAATTATTAAAATTAATGTAATACATAATTACATCAGTCGGTCTCATGGTGGCGCTATAACAACCTGCTTTACATTTCGCCTTATAACTCTTGAACCGTAGGTCGTAAAGTCAAAATCATGCCGCATCTCCCCATACAGGCCACGCCCATTTGCGTCAGGATAGATTTTTCGCCATTTTGACTTAAAAACACACTTTTTGCTTTTCCACCTACAGTTTTTGTGCAAATCTCACAAAAATCGGTACACATGATCTCTGGACCTATCTGATTAAAACACCACAGGCAGAACTTTCATAGTCCGTATCGTTCGGCTGTAATCGTCTTCCAAAGTTATAGTGGGAGGGGCCTGTGTCAATGACACAAATCACGAACGGAATGTCCAATCCACCCCAAATTCTACTCACATGTAGAGGGTGGTTTAATCAACGGAGAGCCCAAAGCAATTCAATTTGCATCCATAGGGGGTGCCGCAAATGCGGAATTTTCGTATCTATTTTTTATTGCAAGAACATGCTTTTTGTTGGATACATCCGCTATGTTTGCGATAGCGTAGCCTACGTGCGCTACGCTAGACGCTAGACAGGACAATTCCCTCCCAATCAGTAATGTGATCTATTACATCGCATCACCCACACACTGTACATCATTTGGTGTTCATATATTCAGAACGGGTAAGGTCTAGTAAGTTCAAATTAAGGTCTTGGCACACTATTTTGTCCAGTGTGTGATCTCTTTTAGTATATTTGTAAAAAGTCCCCTTTTTATATGGCCTTGAACCTTCCTCGCAAGCTACAAAGTAGTGTTTGCAATTGCATTGCACGTAACATGATTCCAGCCCTTGCCAAGACCCTGTTTCATGCAAGTTTACTCATGCCAGTCAGGGGGGGGGGGGGGGGGGGGGGGTGCGTTATTCCTTGGGGTCAAAGGGCCAGAGAGCTGCCACATAGGTCACAGTTCAGCATGTTGGCCTAGTTGTAGTTTTTAGCAGCTAGGAGGCCAGTGTGAAAACAATTTGGGTCTGTGCACCCCCACGCCCTCCCCCTCTGCAGCGAGACACTCGCTGTGTGATGTAACACAAGTTGATGTTCCACTTGCACGCCTTGCCCCAGTTAAAAACACTGTTGGACAAAAGAGGTAGTCTAGGGCCAATGCTGCATGTTCAAATACATGTAGGGCCCTGAGGGGCAGGAAAGGTGGGGGAATTGGCACACAGAAGTGTAGACTCTGGCCGTGGGCCAATAACACATAACTACACCACATAGGCCTACATACATACTTACCTATTGACACACTAAACTACAATCACTCTGAACAGGAATAACCTGGTGCTAAATTAGCTGCGGTCTCTCTATATACTGTATCTCTGCCCCTTCTCGTATCTCTCACTCTGCCACACCACTCATATCTGCACCCCTAGGAGACACACCAGCTGAGGCTGAGGCTGGTGTGTGTTGACTCCTCGGTGTCTAACAGACATTAGCCAGCCACAGTGATCCTGTATTATGTCAGAACATTTTCCTGTTATGTAATAACAGTATTTTGCCCTTTAGACTGAGTCAGGCGAGGAAAAAAGCCACCTGGTCCCTCTGCACCAGACTACTTTGTCTCCGTGCTAAGTGTGCACTTCGGAAGTGTGCGTCCCCACAAGTATATTAGAACTTGAGAAATCAACCTTGTGAGGACCATTTTCCTAGACACCACAAGATAAATGTTGTTTAAAAGGAAAATGTCTGTTTTCATCTTCATATAATTGGTCCTCACTAATGCTCATTACATTATGGTACCATTTGTTTGTCTACTCACTCTCTCAGAGGAGAGATGTGGACTGTTCAGAAACTCGCCTACCAGTGATATCGATTGGCAATACAAGCTAATAGAAACTGCAGCCTTGGGGGCACGGTGGCACAGTTGGTAGTGCTGTCGCCTCACAGCTAGAAGGTCCTGGGTTCGATTCCCGCTCGGGACGCTGTGGGTGCTGGCGGCGTGTTTCCTCCGCGTCATCAGTGCCCATACCCGAGGTCCCCTAGGGTAGGTAGTACCCTCACAAAAAACATGCAGTAATCCTGGTCTCTAAACTGCCTCCCCCTGGCCAGCCGGGGTGCCTGATGGAGGGGACTGGTTGGAATAACGTGTTCCTTCCACGCGCTACGTCCAACCAGGGAAACTCCCCCCTGTCAGGTGTAAAGGAGCAACTTGGACACTCAGGCATGAAGGAAGCATGAGTTCAAGTCTGTTGCTCTCCCCATGGCCCCCATATATGGGGACTAGGTTGGCGGAGGATGTGTAGAGCCCAGGATCACATTCGATAATTGACACAGGGGTGAAAAATGGGTTACAAAATCGTGGGATAAAAAAGAAAGTAAAAAAAAGAAAGAAACAGCAGCCTGTTAGCGAACTATAGAGTAAGCCATTGTTCTTGCGTTAATAAAAAACAATGATGTCACTGGTAGGCGGGTTTCTGAAGTGTCCATATCCCTCCTAAGAGACACATGCAGAGTCGTCTTTTTTTACCATTTTATCATGAGCATTAGTGAGGACTAATTATACGAAGATAGGTTTTTGTACTGTTTTTGTATTGTGGGTTAAGAGTCAAAATGCCATCTAACGACAAATTGCCAATGAATATCAATGCGACTGAACTGATTTGTTTGCTTGCCTTTGGTTTTACTTGGGGAAGCTATGTTCCTGCTTTGAATGTGCCTGTGTGGGTCTGGCTTGTGTGTATGTTAAAGAGGAATGAGAGTGCACTTTACATACTTGCATTGCATATGGTGCCTCTGCGAGTCTGCCCACAAGAAAATCATTCCCTCTCCTCTGTCCTTTGACGCATATCGTCGAATAACCTTTTGACGATATGTGTACGTCATTTTACTGCACTACTTTAGTCTACGTTTAACAGTATTTCTCAGAGTACACAATAAATGAACTACCTTGAAACCTATGGATTGCTGTAGACATCCACTCCAGTAGAGAAATGTGTGTATATATAACACCCACACACATAGTATGAACACTTCCAATAATGCTGCACTGATGCATATAGACATACTGTACACTTGCACGCAGGCAGGAGTTGGAGGTGTGTGTTGTGTAACAGAGTGGTTATGTGGTCATCAACACCCACCATACCCCTGCAGCTGCCAAGGCGGTCCGTTTTAGAGTGGTAAAGAGAACACAACAGAGCAATTTTCAGGAAGAACAGGGCAGAGGAAATAGTGACTAGTGAGAGAGATGGAGTGAATGGACCAAAATAATTCACCAGAGAGGTCATTCATAATAATATAGCAAAACATTTTTTTCTTTTTTGTACGTATGCAGCACATCACACTGCAAAGGCAGTACATACGAATTAAACTAGTCATAGATAATATAAAGATGGATCCACTGCCTCGTCCAGAATTCAGATCTGTTCTTTGGGAGCACTAGAATCAAGCTAATAAGTGCGCAGATGGAAGTTGTAGTGGGTCAAGCAGCACAGCGACAATAATGTGTTACATGTCTTCTGTTATTTGCCAGAAGCGATTGCTTTACAAAAGATCTCAGTCATTCAATCAGAAATAGTGTTTGTTCATGAGCTGGTCACTGAGCTCGGCATTCTGCCGAACTTCCGGGTGCATGGAGCCAAACTGCACCCCCATTTAATATACCTTGGGTCGAACCACCCTGAGGTTACCATCAAACCATGCCTTGTCACTTCCTGGTGTTAGTACTAGTAGTATCAAATGCCTTGACAGGAGCTTTTCCCCCTGCTGTTTTTGGAGACATGTGCATGCATTCAAGAAGAGACTGAACAGATATCTCCTCAGCATGAGGCTGAAATCCTAAAACTCAAGGACTTCTAAAAGTAGACAAATCAGTTAATACAATATCTTCATGAATAACTGCAGAACAGTGGCTCTGAATGATATGACAGTGCTTAAAACATGGTGTGTCATGTTTTTTACATACTGTATGGGGAGCGTACCTATGTTAACAAACATTCTTTGTTCTGTACTTATACAGTACATACAATTGTATAGTACAAAACACTCAAGTCCTTAAGTCCCTGCACTTACCTTAGGCTTAGGGTAAGTGGGGAACATAGAACCTGGGGAACATAGCGATGACCCCTGCACATTATGCCAAAAAAAAGTAAAGCAGTGAACATAATGAAACAAAATATAAACAAGTATACGGGAACATAATACTTATATATATATACTCTATATATACGCACGCATGCATGGACGCACACAGCCACACACACACACACACACACACACACACACACACACACACACACACACACACACACACACACAGAATATATGTCTTATTAATATATGTAATATATTTCATTGCCAACATTGTTGCTACTAGCTGTATTTTATATGTGACAATAAATACCCTTGAAATGGGTAATGTTAACAGCATAGAAAACCAACTTAGTACCTTTCATTCTTCAACCAGCTAAAATGACTGGTTGAAGAGTAAAAAGTAAAACGCCTTTTGCCATTATTATTTATTTATATAAATAAATAAAACTCTCCAAACATTGGTTGGTTACCTGTTTGGTGGAGGACAAATGACGTGCATTTTGAATTCCCAATGTGTATAAAATGGATTAAAATCTAATTTGCCTTGCCTTACCAACCACAGCCTAAACATGCCTGCATCCCCCACGCTGAATGTACAGTGTGTGTATGTTTGAGAGTTTAAGATTTAAGATTTAAGAAAATGGAGTCTGTCTCTCTTCTCTCCAGGCGAGCCCACCTACGGCTGTGTTTAGAGCGCTTGAAATCCCTTGTTCCACTTGGACCAGACGCCAACAGGCACACCACTCTCAGCCTGCTGATGAAGGCCAAAGAGCACATTTCGGTGTGTGTGTGTGTGTGTGTGTGTGTGTGTGTGTGTGTGTGTGTGTGTGTGTGTGTGTGTGTGTGTGTGTGTGTGTGTGTGTGTGTGTGTGTGTGTGTGTGTGTGTGTGTGTGTGTGTGTGTGTGTGTGTGTGTGTGTGTGTGTGTGTGTGTGTGTGTGTGTGTGTGTGTGTGTGTGTGTGCGTGTTTGTATTTGTACCAGTATGTGTGTGATGGGAGCAGCCTAATCAGTGTGAAGAGGGTAATTTGCTTGACCGCTGTAGAGGATAAGTGTGTAAGTGTTGCGTACCAATGACTGACCTTAAAGTTTTAGATAAGCTGCACACTCACAGAGCCAAACATTTGTGTGAAGGTGCATTTGAGTATTTCTTTAGGATGCATTGTCCAAGGAGAGGTCTCAACAATATTCTATCAGTTACACAGGAACTTGCTGTTGACTGTGAAGCTTGCATTTTTCCATCTTTCTCACTTTAATTCCCGTTACAAGGCAATTGGCTTTGTCACCCAAAGAAGGCAGATGATTGCCCACAAAATGTATCATGGGAATTGTAGGAGCACAGAGAAAGGCCAAAACATAGAGAGGAAAATGGCTATCTATAGTTCTTACATTGTAAATATTGTTTCAATAGCTATCACAATCACTGAAATGCACATAAAAAGCAATATATTGTCCCTTTAAGACCCCCAAATCTGAACTAACACTAAATGCTGCTTTTCTCTCTCTCTTTTCCCCCAATCCATGCATCGGCTATGTAGAGGTTGGAAGACAGCGACAGGCGAGCCCTGCACACCCTGGACCAGCTGAATCGGGAGCAGAGACACCTGAGGAGGCGCCTGGAGCAGCTGGGGGTGGAGAGGATACGCATGGACAGCACAGGTTCCACCCATTCCTCAGACAAATCTGACTCGGACCAGGGTGAGTCCTGCCTGCTGGCCTCATACACACATGCGATTTCAGGTAAACCACATGGACAAAATATTTGGCCATGAATTACTGTAGGCCTCACCAGGTGTCCGGGTAAAATATTCATCCAGCACCACAGAGGTCTGACTAGGAGACTAGTGTCTCCTACTGGTTGGTCTAGGCGCCTGTTCAGAGTGGAGGAAACTGGGAGAAAATAAATGGCTGGTGACCTCGAGCCATGTGCTTGTCTACATCCTCCCAACAGTGGGCTTTGGCATGACAGACCTTGCAGTACACATGGGGGGAATTGGCAGGAAGAAAATGATAATAGCAATGGCTTGTTTTAAAATAACTAAGACATGGTCTAATAACGGCATGGCTTTCCTGTGGATCTCTGATGTCATGCCTACAGTGTATGGCGTCCGTACTTCCGTACTGTGATTCACTTCAAGGGAAAGGCTCGCTCAACTCAAGGACAGTGTGGAAAGGTTCAGGAATATACTGGGTGGAGTGGGTGCATATTCAGATAATAAGTAGAAAGGAATATATAACTCTCTGTAATAGTCTTAGGAGTTTTGTTTAATAATGATTAGGATGCGCAGCAGTTGAAACGGGTCTGTTTGGTAGACTGCATTATTAGATTATCCACAGTCAGTACTGTGATGTCAGACATCTCCATATTTGGGCAAAGTTTCAGCCCAATCATCGTCCTTTGACTTCCAGTCTAAAATGTTATACAAAAATCACACCCGTGTGAAATGAGGGGCGCTCTTGTCATCGTACATCAATTTATCTCTGCTGTCCGGAGGAAACCTCATAACTCCAAAATGTTCATTTTTCAGGAAAAGAAAAATATACATTTTTAAGGAAATTAATAAAACCTTATATTTTTGAAATACTGCCTCATCAAAGTTGGTGTTATGACTTTAGATATTGTCAATTATAAGGAGAGAGGTGGTGGAGTTAGTTGCTTTAGCAGACAGTTTGAGGGTCCAATGGAGTTAAGAGGTTTTGTTCAATGCGTTTTTTACTTCTTTTCATTGGTTCAATATTTTCGGAACAACACACAGACGTAAAGGGTGTTCAATAGCACTGATTTATGGAAAAAAATATCAAAAACCTCAAAAATTGAGTTTTTCTTCCGGACAGCAACGTTATGTTAGCGGACAGTTGACATTGCTACGTTTCAGTAGGAGCTTTGTCACCTCAGCCATCGCGGCATTAAACAAACTGCCCCGCCGATAGGATGGTTCTGTACACAGTGGGGAACTCATGTTTTTGTATTGTCTTGGTGTAATGTTTTTCTGTACTATGTGTTGTTGGTGCTGAACAGACCTGTGAAGATGAATATCCTTCGGGACAATAAAGATTATTATTATTATTATTACATAAATTACATGGTGGTCCCTTATTGGCCAAGCACTCCCACCAACATGTGTTAGCCGATTTGCTCGTTTACATACGACAGAAGTTTTCCCTTCAATGTCAATAGCGTTTAATGTTTTGATGATTCATTTTCGTCATATTTAGTGGAATTATCAGCTCTTATCATCATACATCATCATGCATCATCTCATACTGGCCAATCAGAATGCCTGTTGCCTGTGATTGGTTAGCTGATTTACTCGTTTACATATGGCATACATTTTCCCTGTCAATGGTGTTAATGTTTTGATTTACATCATATTTAGTGGAATTCTGACGTAATTTCTCTGTTCATTGACGTGTGGGGACAAGATTTAGAGGACATTTGACCTGAATTCCCCTTTCATTGTCATTGTCTTGAGACGTGTGGGGACAAAAGCTGTTTATAGAAGGGGCTAGCCCCCCTTAAAAATTGGCCTACTGGCAGCATGCATAAGAAATCTGGCACTATATGATCGTGGTTTACGATAATAACTGTGGACACACACCAACATACTGTAGACCCTATTCCACACTAATCCATGTAGCATTTAGAAAAAACAACAGCAGAAATGTATATAGTATTGGGAATTTTGGAGGTGTCACACATTTTGTTCCAATACAGTACCTGGGAGGGACGGCCTCTAGATTTACTAAATTAGTTGGTTGGTTTTAATGGAAAGACCATTAACAATTATGATTTCCCAAGGAAAACAAACAAATGAACGGAGCTGAACGTGAATCCCCCCCACCGCCCACCCCTTTTTTTCCCTCACTGTATATGTTTCTTTTCCCTTTTTACCTCCTTTATGATGAATTCCTGTTCTGTCCTTTGTCTATATAGAAGTGTCTATTTGTACGTCTCTAAATGTTTTTGATGAATTGAACATGGTGGACCCTATTGGAAACAAGTGTAATGCTTAATTGGGTCGTCCACTCACAGTTAACAGCCTTTGTATTGAGTTTGTGCTTGAAATGTACTGTAATTCTGCAAACTGTTAATACATTTTTCAATCAATCAATCAATCAATTAATTTATTTTTTTATTTCTTCGACCAACAGAAGACCTGGATGTTGATGTGGAGGGGACAGACTACCTGCTGGGCGACCTGGAATGGAGCACCAGCAGTGTGAGTGACTCGGGGGACGAGCGAGGCAGTCTGCGGAGCAGCTGCAGTGATGAAGGCTACTCCAGTGCCAGCCTGCGCAGACTGCAGGACTCTCAGGAGCCGGTCAAGCAGCTGGGCTGCAGCCTATAGAAAGAGCAAGTAAATCCCCACTGAAATCCATCTCCCGCAATCACCCAGGTGTTTTTTTTTTCAAGATTGTACCACTATTTCCTGGTTATAAACCTCCACCGCGACATCTAGTTTCTGCCAATCACGTCTCTAGTTTTACGCTCCATCCTCTCCAGCAGGACTGACCAACTTTGAGGCCTTTCCTTCCCGGCCAACAACACGGCATCTGTTAATTTCCTCACACCCACACATTGACTTTTGTTCAGACCGGAAACACCTTTCAAGAAATCAAGACACCTGCCTGCCCACCGTCCATCTGTCAGGATCTGAGGGACAGTCCTCCAAGCATTGCATCTGCTCCTGTGCTCTTCTCCAATCAAACAAGCAGGGCCTTAGAAGAAACTCTTCCCCCGTTCGGTGCTCATCTCTTCCCTGTCTTGCCCCAATCCTTCGTCCATCATCAACCTTCAGCCAGAGATTGTTACCACATGATACCCCACTGCCTCTTTCCCTTTCTAACGCCTCAAAAGACATTGAAAGCTGTTATGAGATTCAACCCCATACACCATACACACACCTCCCCCTTCTTCTTTCCTTGTTTAGCAACAGAGAGCGGAATCCTAAAGCAGTGACACACACCTGCCCCTGGTGATTGCCTGTTGACCATCCATGGGTGGTATTTTGCACTTAAATGGGAAGAATCCAATCCAATGTCCCAACACTGTCTTAAAAAACAACTATAGGGTCCCTGACTCAGCCTATTATGGCTGTTCGATTATCAGGCGAGAACTACCAGTGACATCATCAGTGATCAGATTAGAAACAAAATAATAAATCAGATGTATGCCTGCATTGTCCACTACAGGCCTCCTTTTTAGGACATATTAGCATGAATGTGGAGATATGGATTGTTATCAAACTGTGGTGGTCAGCAGCAATACGTCCCATCTTTTTCATACCATGTACTTGTGTTATGTCTCACACCTAGCGTACAGAATACTTCTGAGGAAAATAACAAAAAGGTACCAAATAATTGTGTGCAGCATGAGATTGTGAAGGGGTGGGGATTATGAGAGTAGTTTGCCTCTCTCTGACGACGGTGGCAATTTTACAGCAACTTTTAACCTCTGTGTGTGTGTGTGTGTGTGTGTGTGTGTGTGTGTGTGTGTGTGTGTGTGTGTGTGTGTGTGTGTGTGCACGTGCGTGTGCGCGTGCGTGCGTGCGTGCGTGCGTGCATGCATGCGTGCGTGCGCATGTTCGTTGTGTGTGTGTCAGTGGTCCCGTCTAAGCTGAGCTGACTAGGACGTGGTTGTAAGGGGGATATCATTATTGGAGGATGGGAAATTAAACACCAGCTACTGGTCAAATGCTGGTGAGTTTTTGGCCATGACTGGGATGTTTGTGTGTACTCTCCACCAGCGTCTTGGCAAGTAAACCAACCACCAATTTTTGTTAATACTTATTTTGTTTGGTGAAATAGTGAACTCAGCCTGTTTCACTAGCCACTGTGGCCTATGGTAAAAAAAAAAAAAAAGGTAAAGTTTCATGGCCATTGGCTGCAATATATCTGAGAACAGTCAAATGACTGGAGCACATTCCACTAGATCTGTGGAGTCCCATCATGTGTCTTGGAGGGCAGAGTATATTCAGGTTGCCATCCACCTAACCTAAGCACTAATAAGCACACTTCCAACCAGAGGGGCAGAACCAAAACGGTGAATTCACCCTTTGTAGTGTTGGTTGGACATTATTGTCCAACTAACACTACACAGTAGTGTAGTGTTAGTTGGACTCCGTGCACATTATTGGACACCACTGCACCATGTAGAGGAGAGGAAGGTAGGAAAGAGAAAGACACATTTTCAGGAGTGATTGTTGTTGACCATTATTAATGAAGAGAGTACACTTCCCTGTTTGTCTGGTGTCCCTGAAGCCGAGAAGCAGAATTTGCTGACTAGCTTTTTGCCTTTCGGGAGTAACATGCTCAGTCTCTTGCGTGTTCCAAGCTGAAAACGCTAACTGAAATATCCTAACTGCAGATTCACTCTCCTCCTCGCCTTCATAGTTATTTATTGTTTCAGCAGAAATGTAGGTTGTTTGTAAATAGGACAAAAAAATATTTCTATGTAAAACAAAAGAAAAAAGTATTTATTAGATCTAATATAATGAATATATAGATGAATATATATATATATATTTAATTAGTAATTGGTTATGTTCTTCTTGTGAGGTTACAGTATATTGAGATTTTAACTGTGTAGTTTGTTTGCACAACATAGTCCAATCCATAGCTTTTTAGAAACAGTCTCTTGTGCCTCTAGGCTTTTGGTGTCTATGCTGAATTTGGCGCAGTGCTCCCTGCAAAAAAAAAAGTTTTATTCTTTGTTCTTTGTGGTTAATTCTGACTTTTATCTGTTTGAGCTATCCTCCTTGTTCGCAGGAGAATAATAAGACATAAAATAAAAATCTTAATTAAAAATGATAAAAGTTGAAAAGGGGAGCGTGTGAGAGGTGGGGGTTTGGTGGCAGTGCGCAAAGCCACGGTGTTGTGTTGCTCATTGTTTGGCTCTTTGAGCTTCAGACAAAATGATGGCTCCATCTGTAATAGATTGGCCTTTTTTAGGAAAAACCATGGGCAACTTCAACTTCATTTTATTATCACATCAAGTTTACAGGTGTAAAAGAGTGAGTGACATTATTTGCAAGCTTCCCACAAATTTCATTTACATTTTAAGTAAAGTTTTGAGTAAAAAATATCAAAACAAATATCAAATCTACATAATGTGTGAAATAAAGACTTCAGTGTGTTGTACAAATATGTACAGTCGTACAGTATATACTGTACAATAAAGTGATAATACCAATGTAAAGGCAGCATGTAGATTTGGAGGGGGTGGCTGTGTTTTGAATGCAAATATCCTCACACCCTTGTGTTTTACAGTGCAGTGCTAAAGGAACCTTCCACCTCTCAACCCAACGCCACACAAACACAACAAATCCTCGTTAGAGCATGAAGATGGTACACCAAAAAAACAAAAAGTCAAGAATAGGTTTAAGATTGTTTAGTCATTTATTGTGGAATGCTGCCCTTTGTGTCAAATTTCAACCTATCCAAAATGGAAAGGAACTATGTAGCCACTAGCCACACTAGAAAGGAGCGTTTGATGAGAATTGTACAGAAGAACAGGTGTGAGTGGGCAGGTGCATGTTTACGCACCAGAATGCCATCTGTCAAATGTGTGTGCTTGACTGTGAGTGTTTATTTCGTCACTGTCATCAGAGAGAAATGTCTTGGAAGAGGGAGGGTGGGTACTGTCTAGATTGAAAACAAAACGAAAAATGCCAGGTATGGCTATGTTTTTTGTTAGCTTGAATTAATTTGTTTACAAGTAAAAAGGTGCATCAAAAAAAAAGTCCATTGTACAAAGACCTCATGTATCAGTGTCTGTCTGAGGGAGTCCATGCCTATCCACAACTCCATTGCCTTTTCTGTCTTCCACGACTCTGTGCGTGTGTGCACGCTTGTGAATGTGTGTGACTCCCTCCTCCACATGCTATGTTGGCAACCATGGTGCAGAGGGGCTGGGGGCAGTCTCAGCCAGAATACTAGATGAGTCATGTGATACATGAACTAAAATCGCTCTGCCCCGGCCCTTTCTCTCTCTTGTGTGCCCCCCTCTACAAAGACCCGGTGCTTTCAGCATCTGCCTTAAGAGAAGCAGGTGTGGAAATCCTCAATGAACAAGACTTAAGTCGGTCTCTTGCCTAGTCCAGTTGTTTAAGCTATTGGTTTCAACATCAGGAGGAATAATGACTCCCTCATTTTCACGTGTATATTTGGGTTGACATTCATCATTTTGGTTGTACAGCGTTGGCTACCTGCCTTAAAACATGCAGAAACAAATGTATGACATGACAGAAGTATATTATAGATATATATGGGTGTTTATGATATAGCGACATATATCAAGTTCATTCCTTTTTCATCGGGGCTGCCTCAGATGTGGTGCTCTCATGTAATACACAACACAGTGCACTCAGTGACTCTTAACACCTCATTCTACTCCTGCACATAAACATGATTACTATTATCATTACCACATCACATATTGCCTTTCACCACAGAAAGGACAAGTGTTTATTGTTGAACAATGAGGAGAATAAATGGTGGACGTTTTGTGCACACTTTTTAGAATTTGGAGAATTTGGACATTCACTTCTAAAGACATTTTACTTCAAATGTGGTTAAAAGAAATGAGAAATGATTGCTGTAACAGTAATTTATATTTGCCAGTGATACAAAAGGAATAAAGCATTTGAAACCCTTGTTTACCTATTTATCAACCTTGTCTTTGTGTTTATTGGTGGCGGCGAGTGCTGTTATCTCTGCAGTCACGTGTAACGAGACAAATCTGTGGAATAATTAGATTCTAAGAAACAAGTTTCCTTTGGCACAGGAAACCAACGCCCCTAGTTTTTCATAATGACTACACTTTATGTGCAACCTTCAACAGGCAATAATGAGGAGGGGGGTTTCTGCCCTTGGAGATAAAAGAAAGCCTCCATGGGTGGGTTGATCCATGCCAGCCATCTCGGTGTGTTTCTCCAGATTGTAATCTGCCCGCCAAATCCTAGGTTTGCATGATCACAGCCATCTGACAACTGTTCAATAACTAACACACACAAAGCCTGGGATGGAGAGGAAGGGGGTAGGGGGGATGGGCATCTTGAGCAGCATCCATTCCTTACATCCTTTCTGGAGCTAGCTGACTGCTATAGGGGGAGGGGAGTGAACAGGAGTGTGGTAGATATTCTAGGACAGGGAAAGAGCTGTGCAACTACCATACCTCAGTACAATTCCATTCTATAGGCATTGCTGTTGTGCTCCCAGAGGAATGCACATGAATTTGAGGAGAGTAATGTAATATACCTCGTAAATTTTCAATGTGGGACACACCTCTGGGATTTTCAAGCTGCTACCACCACCCCACCTTCCCTCCTTCACCAAAGCCTGCTCCACTCTACCAGAAGAATATTGTAGCTAATATTGGTTTCAATCACCCCGTCAGCATTGTTGAAAGTGAAGACCTGCACATTACAGTTAATACCCCCTTGTAGAATATAAAAATACCTATATCTATTAATGTTAGACTTGACCAATGTTGTATAGCTATTGGCCTGTTACAGTAGGCCTACATGTAAATAGAGTAGTATGAGTACATGCTATGATTATCCTATAAATTCTCTCCTTGTCACTTGATTATTACAAGGGCCTCTCGAGCTTAACAAAATGCACTGCCCTCATAATACATTCAGATCATCATCATCATCATCATCATCATCATCATCATCATACTATAATTCACTCAATGTCTGAATGAATGAATGTCTGAAACACTGTCGTAGCTCCTCACTGGCTGCACCAATCGCTCCGACTTTTCACACAGGCATTGATCATAATATTACAGAGGGCGTAACGAAGCCCTTTTTCCAATTTAACAAATTATGAATTAATAATTAATTTATTAGTGAATAAAAATGTCCCATCGACTTACATGGGAAAATGCGAAAGCTCACATCAAGTCTTTTTCTCTCAGAAACCGTCGGAGCTACAGTTACAACACTTGGAGGGGAGGTTCATAATAATTATTAAAATTAATGTAATACATAATTACATCAGTCGGCCTCATGGTGGCGCTATAACAACCTGCTTTACATTTCGCCTTATAACTCTTGAACCGTAGGTCGTAAAGTCAAACTTTTACTTTCCCTGGATTCCTTGGGTCATGCCGAAAATCTATCCTGACGCACATATGCCATGCCCATTTGCGTCAGGATAGATTTTCCGCCATTTTGACTTTTCTTCAAAACACACTTTTTGCTCTTCCACCTACAGCTTTTGTGCAAATCTCACAAAAATCGGTACACATGATTTCTGGACCTATCCCATTACAGGCAGAATTGTCATAGTCCGTATCGTTCGGCTGTACTCGGCTTCCAAAGTTAGTGGGAGGGGCCTGTTTCACACAAAATTACACAAATCATGAACGGAATGTCCATTCCGAGCCCAAAGCAATTCCTTTTTCATCCATAGGGGGCGCCGCAAATGCGGAATTTTACATTTATTGCAAAAACATGCTTTTTGGGGGATAAACTCTACCTTCCTCAAGTATGAGGTTCATAAAAGGAATTTGCTGCCATAATGCATGGGTCTACAGGGCTATTACTGTAACAGAACATTGTAGGACATCGTATACAATGACATAACCTACCTGGTGGAATGTATGTATACAAAAGCGGCATTATCAGCTGAGTTATGCAAGTGTCTGTATGCTTGTGTATGTACACAGTTACTGAGAGGGGTCAGACCCCAAAAAAAGAAAAACTGCCAGATTAGTAGACTGCAGATTGTAGGTTTATCCCAACCTTGCACACCCTGCTCACAACTGACTATACACACACACACACACACACACACACGCACGCACGCACGCACGCACACACACACACACACACACACACACACACACACACACACACACACACACACACACACACACACACACGCACACAAAATGTAAAGCATACCATCATATTGATAGAGCTAGAACTCACACAACACAACCTCAAATTACATGCACTATGGAAACTATGGGCATGCACTACTATGGTGTGTGGGAGAGAGAGAAAGTGTGTGCACACATACTTTTGTGTATGAGAACTAACAGATAGAGAAAACGGTCTGCATGTGGAATGGCGATCTCAAGGGATGAGAGGGAAAAGTGCACATTAGATAAGATTAGTGCATCCCAAGTTGGAGAGAAACACTGGCTTGCATGTGACCCATAGTAAAGAAACAGCTCAATAGAAGTCCAGAACACCACCTAACATATCAAAGTAGCCTTGTAAAAATGAATTTCAAAGAAGGAACTTTACTGGTCGTGATTGTGATGGGAGGAGATGGGGACATTAGGCACTATTGGACAAGTGGACACTCATGGATTGTGTGTCAAATACACATAAAAAGAGATGCCAGCAGTGCTAAACTGATATTTGCCTGAATTCAATTTAATTCAGTACAATTCAGTTAATTACAGACATCATTCTAGGACAGGTAATTCAATTCAACTCAGCTCAACAGAATAATAGTCAATTTGTATACAGAACATCTGCCGTTCAATCCCTTTGTATGTTTTATTTATTGAAACAATAGGAATGTTGAGAGAGACATGAAGCATAGTGGTAAATGGAAAAATGGACTACATTAGCGGAGCGCTTTGCATTACATGAATGTATACATTCACCCATTCACACACTGATGGCGGAGAAAACCATGCAAGGCAGTGAAGGCACCAACCTGCTCATCGGTACCATAGAGGTTCTCAGTGTCTTGCTCAAGGAAACTTGGTTAGATTCAATACTTGGCTAGCAGGGAGGGACAGGTGTTGTTCGGGAGACTGGCATCTTACCCACCATGTCATTATAATGGAAATGTGACTGTGAATGTTGAAATTGAAATTGGGCTGCTGTCCTCTTTTTATGTTGTTTTGACAGACAGACAGACAGACAGACAGACGCCTCATTATGACAGGAATATCTGCCTATACCTACATGTCAAGTCCTCTATTGCCACTCCTCAATAGGGCCTTTTGTTGTCTCCACCAGGCCGAAGGCATGGGGAAAGAGTATGTTTTGCACTCCGTCGGTCCGTGTGTGTGTCCGTCCTTCCGTCCGTCCGTTACCAGCTAATCTCCGGCACCGTTAACCCGGTCGATGCCAAACTTTGCACACACACTCCCTGGATGCCAACGATGAACCTCTGCCCCACATTTTCCAGAACGGCCTGTTATAGCGCCACCATGAGGCAGCTTTTCACATGTTTTACCTAAAACTGCACCGATCTGCGTGAAACGTTGCATGCACACTCCCTAGAGGCCAAGGACAAACCTTTGACCTGCATTTTCCGCATCTGCCTTTTATAGCGCCACCAGGAGGCCGACTTTTGTACAACACATTTTTTGATATTACTCCTTCAGATTCTGTCCAAAAATCTCACAAATCGTTACACAGTATCTCTATGGTCATGTGCGCAAGTCGGATCTGTCCGATATTTCATATTCCATCCTAATTGGCTATAATTGGCTTTCACAGTTTGCAAGATTGCCCCGTTTTGAACAAAAGCCTCAAATCATGAACGCAGCGTGCAATTTACGTGAAATCTTTCACACATTTTCTTACTAGGCTGAGGAATATATCCCACCCTTTTCACATTGGCCTGTTATAGTGCCACCAACAGGTTGATTTTTGCAAAACACATTTTTGGAACAAAATGCCTCAAATCATCCAATTGCCATCAAAGGCGTATGAAGAAATGGCACCCTTTTCACATTGGCCTATTATAGCGCCACCAGGAGGCCACAACCTGACCTGCCCTGGTGGAGACCTGTGCCCCGAGGGGCACTTTTTCTAGTTACCTCTCCTTCTGCTCCCAAGCTGCTACAATCCACTTCTCCCTGACGGCATCAGCCAATGTGAAGTGCTTGCTGCAGTTTGGCGATATCACACAAACTATACTCTCTCACCTAAATCAGTCTCAGACAATGTTATTTTTCTTTTCGAAGATGGTCTCTGTTCACTTTATTCAGTGTTCTATATCACATTAACTCCCTCATCCCGTGTGTGTCTCTGTGTGTGTGTGTGTGTGTGTGTGTGTGTGTGTGTGTGTGTGTGTGTGTGTGTGTGTGTGTGTGTGTGTGTGTGTGTGTGTGTGTGTGCGTGCATGCGTGCGTGGGTCTTTCTGTCAGCAAATGTCACTGTGCAATGTGCATGAATATTTCTGTGACTGTGTTGGGTTCAAGTATGGTGAGAAGCTAAGACTGCATTGATTAAATTCAGCTCATGTTTCATGCCTGCTGAGTATGAGCCTGTTACAGTGTTACAATATGAATGTGAGAGTACTTCACACTATCTCTATAGGCTGGTGTGCATTTTAACCTTTATTTATCCAGGAAGCTGAAATGTCTTCAACATACCTTACAGGCTACTGCACATTCATAGCCATATGGTGGTGAGGTTGAGATTTTGTTGTACTTCACCCTCCAAAACAAGTGGAGAAACCAGGCATCATCATCATCATCATCATCATTATTATTATTATTATTATTATTATTATTATTATTACTATGTGGCGCCCTCTAGTGTTTAAATATCAAAAATTAAATTGGAGCAATGCGTCAAGAAACAATACTCGTCAATGGGGCCGCCATGTTTTGTCCGGTCAGGTCAAGAGTCAAGACCTTAAATATAAGCCCACATCACGTCACTGCGTTTTATAGTTTTACTGAGGTTAGGGTTAGGTTTGGACCAGGTTAGGTTTTAGTTTTACTTTGTATGTATTTTACTTGCATTGTAGGCCTATGTATGTATCAAGCAAGAACAACCTTTTCTTTTTAACCGAATGTGTTCCCACTTCCCAGATTTCAAGTGCCCAACTGAACTGACATACAGGAGGTGAACTTCTTAAAATTATGTGGTTTTATTTTGTCTTAGTATTTACCCCACTCGTGAGTCACATTTTTGAAGTATGAGAACGGACGGACATTCGGCCAATGATATTTGGCCACATGATGATAACATGACCACATGATCCACATTCCACAGCAAAGAGAATCTCTACATGCTGTTTCCTCCAAACTCCCCAAATAAAAGCACTCGGAGTATGCATGCAACGGTTATAGACATATGGACGCTATTCCTTGTGTGAGAGTAAGCATTCTGTTGAATGAAACTTGTAAAAGAAGATTAATCAACCCGTTAATTTGGGGAAGGGAAAACAACAACATAAATCATGCTGTTTCGTGTTTGGTGCCGAGAGAGCGCACCGGTTGGCTAATATTGTTTCCGTATGAGATTTTCATATGAGCATGCGCATTAGCGCTAACGCGTGTTTGTAGCCGTAGCTACAGCGTTAGCGTAGCGGAGAAAAAAAAGGACGATTGCGCGCTCTGCAACAATAACATCTGCTAAAACTAACGCTTCATGCGTAAAATGTACGTTTTAATTGACAAGACTGCCGTTTTAAATGTGTTAGGTAAACATTCCCACGTACCGGGTTTGATTTGTTAACAAGCACGTTATTAACTGAGAAAGCAAGATGTTTTGGTTCAAATAACAAATAGGCTAACGTGGGTGAGTATACTGTTTACTTAACTCTAGTATGGCTCTTATTGTGTTGTATGTATTCAATTATATATTATACACCATTCAAAAAGTCTCAAGGCTCGTATATCTCGATCGAAGAAGAGTTTTCCCACTAAAGCAAAAAGTAAAGGGCATTGCGTCTCGAACCTATTCCCTTTAAATTTATTTCACTGCGCTTGAAGCTTAGCAGCAGCCCCAACATGGGATGTGACACCAAAGCCGCAAGCAACTTAGACGCTATCTGCATTTAAGTTTAATACAATCATATTCAGACTTCCGTGTTATGAATGAAATGAAAGGGCCCCCGTAAATCTGAATCACCCACCCACCCCCTCACTGTATATGTTTTTTCCCTCTTCCTCTATGATGATTTCCTGTTTTGGGCTATATAGAAGTGTTTTTGATTGATTGATTGATTGAAATATTTATTAACAGTTTGCAGAATTACAGTACATTTCAAGCACAAACTCAACTCAGATTTTACGGGGGCCAGTTTCGAATTGCAGCCGTCTGTAGGTGCCCTTTGAGAGCGGTTTTGAAGGAGTCAAGGGATTCGCATGTCTTAATGACTGTTGGTAGGGCGTTCCACATTTTGGTGGCATAGGAGCGAAAAGAATTTAGTCCCTTGTTTGTGCCGAATCTGGGTTGTACATGGTTCGTTGCACTCCCTCTGGTGTTGTGGGTGTGGACTTCGTTAACATTAAGGAAGTATCTAGACAGGTACATGGGTATCTTGGTGGTGTATCGAATCTTGTGGACCAGACCCATTGCAAGATGCTGTACTCTGTCGTCGACCCTAAGGGCCGATTCATACTCCTATTTTACCGCTGTTTCGGCGCTGTAGTGCCGAAATGATTTCGGCTCGTCAGACATTTTCAGTAGCACCGAAGAGCCGACTTTAGGACGGTACCCGCCCCCCCGAACCTAAAATGACGTCACATTGTAGGCTCTACAGAGCCGAACCGACTTTTATTCGGCTCTAAAATAGGGAGTATGAATCGGCCCTAAGCCATTCCAGCCTGTCGAAGTGGGCAGGGGTGGGTTCGGGGGCGAGGTCAAGTAGGAGTCTGACCAGTTTGTTTTGGGAAGTCTGGATCCTGGTTTTAAGGGCCTTTGAGGTGCTGTGGTACCAGGAGGTGCATGCATAGTCAAAGAAACCTTGTACAAGGGCTCCTGTTAAGGTCTTCAAGGTGTTTTTGTTGACCAGTGAGGAGATCCTGTAAAGGAATCTTGTTCTTTGGTTGACCTTTTTGATTACGTTGGTGGCCATTTTATCACCGGAAAGATTAGCCTCCAGGATGGAACCTAGGTAGGTAATTTCATCTTTACGTGTGATAACATTGTCACCCACTCTAACCAAGAAGCCATTTGCCTTGCTGAGATTACTATTAGAGCCAAAGAGAATGGATTCAGTTTTTCCCAGGTGTAAAGATAGTTTGTTATCAGCGAGCCAGGTGCAGATTCTACCGAGTTCAGAGCTGAGGGCCTTTTCAACCTGCAGTTTGTTCCTGTCCGAGACTAGCAGTGCCGAGTCATCTGCGAACAGGAACAAGTTGCAGTCACAAGCTGAAGTGTATATTTGTACGTCTCTAAATGTTATGATGAATTGAACATGGTGGACCCTATTGTAAACAATTGTAATGCTATATGGTGTCGTCCACAGTTAACAGTTTTCTTTTGAGTTGTGCTTGACATGTACTGTAATTCTCCAAACTGTTAATAAATACTTCAATCAATCAATGGGCGTCAATTTTAAGTTTCTTGCGGCTAAGAACACTAAATTCATTATCGGCGGTAATCCAATAAAATATCTCCACTTTCCCTCCACTTATTCATTTGCACTCTATTTATTGAACATTTTACCATTTCATATGTTTATTCTCCATGACCTTTACTCGGATCAGGCACATTTTTAGTTGCTCAGTCTGCTAAACACCTAATTTGAAGCCAAACCTAAACATATGCAGTGTGTGTTACAGATTGGGAAGATTTCACTGAGCAATTGAATCCACATCATCTCAACCCAACCGCCTTGGATTAGGAGTCAGGTGCCAGGTTGTCACAAATGTTACAGTCGTGATGGAGGGTGATGATGATAAGTTGGTTATGACTCGAGAGGAGCTCCGAAGATGGATCAAGGAGAAGATGAAGGAGAAAGTGGACTCGTCAGTGGTGCAGGGCAGCCGGCTACAATCCCTGGTGGACATGACAGAGAGGCGGCAGAAAAAATATGAGGATGTCCGAAAGTGAGTGCCATGACTGACACACACACACACACTCACGCATATATATATATATATATATATATATATATATATATATATCAAGCGTAAGCGATAGTTCATTGAGGCACGGAAGGAAGAAGGTTATTAGTTCCCCTCATTCATTCCCCCCTAGTAATTACTTGCGCAAGCAGAGCACGCAAGTAATAGTTTTCGTCCAGTGCTTCGATGCGTATATCGTCGTTTGATGTGTATGCGCCGTGCCAGCGTATGACGTAATGACTACTTGTGCTTGATATGGCAGTGGTGTCACATCACATACATGTATACATAGGGGCATTACCTTTAATCCTCCCGACACTAAAACATATCGTCATTACACCATCGAAAACCAATTACACCCTGGCATTGGGTCCTTTAATCCACATCTTTATTACGTCATTGAGAGCTAGTTGTACCAGTTATACCCTGACATCATATGCTGCTACGATACATACGCATCAAACGGGGCATACGCAAAGTAACCAAAGTATACCGCTAATCAACTTACAAATTACATATACATAGAGGCATTTCCTTTAATCCACCCGACACTGATCGACATATACGTCACCATCGAAAGCCGTCACTCATCCGTATTTATTACAACATTTCTTTTCATCAGATATCGATGATTTATTTTTCTTTGAGAAACTAAAAAGGGATCCAGGACACTTCTAAATCGATAGAACTGTATTTATTTTATAGATATAAACTTTTACCATACTTCACAATACTACTTTTTTACCTCCAAAAACTAGGTACGTAGTAAATAGCTAAACCTAATAATTTAATATTTCAAATGTCCTTTCACAGAGAAGCTGAGATTTGACAGTTTGTAGCGGTCAACAGTACTTGCACGCTCTGCTTGCGCACTAGTAGGCCATTTATGGGCAAGCAAGTAGGCACTCGACAGAGTGCAGTTCTAGTTCATTCTGCTTCTTTAAATCAGCTCCCTCTCCAGGCCATTTCCCTTCTCACTCATTCGCTACGAGCTATCTCATCCACGCCCTCATTCCCACAGTGCAATTCAGAACTTCTTAAGCAGCCTCAGCTCACTACTCATTCTCCATGCTGAGCTGTCAAAGCAGCTCATGCGGCGTCTGTGTGAAAACATTCCCCACCTCCCCGGCCTCCTCCCTGTAGTTCTTAGTCCAGGAGTTATTGTATTGTTTGCAATTGTGTAGATTCACTGTGTTGAATCATGTGTTGATGTGTTATTACTGTGTATTGTTGTTCACAGATTATTGTATCTTTGGCTCTGCTCTGGGGGGTCGTTGATATCAGAACTGTGTCTCGGTGCACAGATAATCGGATATATCAAATGTGATATCAGACCTGTGTCTTGGTACGCAGATTATCTGATATCACATGAGCAGAGCCACACCGCCATACTAACATGCAATAGCTTTGCAATAAATGGTTTATGGTCAATCTGAGCTGAAGTGTCTCAATGAAATATATAAAACTGAATGGGACAAAATATTTACATCCTTGATTGTGCCTGGCAGGACAGTGGACGAATGTGAGGCTGTTGTGAAGAATCTGTACAATACAATAGATTTGGAGTACAGAGACACTGACTCAGAGGATGAAACACACCGCACAAACACTGATGGAGCTGCGGTGAACAGACTCGACGATGATGATGCTATAGACCGCAGTAAGGATGTTGTTTAAAATATAAAATGGAGCTTTATATGTTTTTTGAGTGGTGTAAACCACTCCAACAACTGGCTTTGTACCCGTGTCTGTTCGTACCAAAAAAAGCGATGTACCCGTGTCTGTTCGTACCAAAAAAAGCTATGTACCCATGTCTGTCCGTACCAAAAACAATCACACCCGTGTGAACTGAGTGGTGTAAGGTCTTATATAGCCTGATCAGCTCTGATCTGACGTAATGAAATCACACCTGGGTGAACTTGGTGCCCGTTGCAACCATGCTCATTTTTGGTACGAACAGACAGACAGACAGACAGACAGACATGTAAACTAACAAAGCCAGTCGTAGGAGTGGTTTACACCACTCAAAAATGAGCACGTTGCTATGGTTCACACGGGTGTGATTTCATTACGTCAGACATTACGTCAGACCACAGCTGATCAGTCTATATAAGACCTTACACCACTCAGTTCACACGGGTGTGTATTTTTTGTTACGAAGAAAATGTATCAAGTTTTCAGATACCTTTCTGTTATACAGTATTACAGAATACTGTATGTGTAGAAAAGAGTCATCCTCAACGGCAACCAGAGACGAAGAGTTCTTATTCATTCAACCTTTATTTAAATTCTCGGAGAATCAATTGAGGTAGACCCTCATTTACAATGATGCCTTATAATTGTCACGGTGCTGCCTGTCCCTTCAGTCATTAGTTTAGCAGCAGCAAACCAGTCTAAAACCTAGAACTCTACCTAACGGTATGCTTGAGCAAATTTATATTATAAAAAACAATCTAGTGTTTATTCAATTTATCAAATTGTGGCTACTGGCTGCCTATGTCAGCAATTTATGTTTTCTTTTAACCAGCAATGTATTGGTATTCCAAGGCAAAGGCCATCCAATTGATGACATGTTATGATTTCACTAACAATCCAAGTGATGACATGTAGAGTTTCTTTTTTTTTTCTTTTTACATTATTAACATTTATTATATTTTCACACTTTTCTCCTTCCTAGGCGGTATGCCTCATTTAACGCCATATGACGTTATCCCATCTGAGAGCCTGGTGACTTCTAACAGTTCTGTTTCCAAGTCACAACACCTACAGACTACCGGGGTTCAGAATTCACACAAACCCCCACAAAAAGATGAACCTTCTACCTCAGAAGATGAAACACTCTACACAAACACAGATGATGATGATGATGATGCTGCTGCTGCTGCTGCTGCTGCAGATAACAGTAAGGATGTTGTGTCAACATGTTTTTACTTCACTAACATGAAGGCATTTCGTCATACTATCTGCTGCTGCAGATAACAGTAAGGATGTTGTGTCAACATGTTTTTACTTCACTAACATGAAGGCATTTCAGTAACATAATCAAAGTGATGGCATGAAGTGATTTCAGTATTTGAGTATATTATCATTTATCACATTTTCACACTTTTCTCCTTCGTAGAAGATATGCCTCATTTGTCTCCAACTCAAGACCCAGAAAGAGATGAGGCTTCCTCTACTTCACAACCGTTGATCACTCGCCGTTCTCTCCGTACCCGGGTGTCAGTGAAGCAAAACACCTACAAGGAGGTAGACGAAGAGGACAGTGACGGTGATGATTCTGAAACGCAGTGGGAACCAAAAGAAGACAGCAGCAGTGGCTCTGATTGGATCGACTCTGACTCCGAATCCCGGTCAAAAAAGAAAAGAGACGAGCAGACACTGATGCGAGTGAACGCCAATATCACAAGACACTACACTGCAAGCCAAGGGACTCTGTCACAGACGAATATTGTGACAACCCATGGACCAACAACAAATACATCCATCACACCGCCAAAGCTAAATGGAGGTAAACAATGGATTTTCACTTTTCATGCATGTTTGCAACTACAGTGCTTCAAATATAATCCTCATTCACTGTAGTCATATGGAAATGCTGCAATGTTAATGTTTTTTTCTTTGAATCACTGATGTATTCACTGATGTGTATTTAAAGCTGTTTATTAGAGAGAAAAAAACCAATATATAACGGCCATATACAATGCATCCCTGTGAACTCGTATCATATTCCAAATATATATTATCTAATATTATATTATCTATCTCTTTAAGTCATCATCGTCATACTATACTATACTATATCATCATCATATAATATAATAATACTATAATTCACTCAATGTCTGTCTGAAGGTCTGTCTGAAACACTGTCGTAGCTCCTCACTGGCTGCACCAATCGCTCTGCCTTTTCACACAGGCATTGACCATAATATTACGGATGTCTTAACAGCCCTTTTTTCAATTTGACAAATTATTAATTAATAACTCATTTATAAGTGAATTAAATTTCCCATCGACTTACATGGGACAATGCGAAAACTCAAGTATTTAAATCTCAGAATCTGACGGACCTACAATTACAACACTTGGAGGGGAGGTTCATAATACTTCAAATTCATGTAATAAATAATTACATCAGTCGGCATCATGGTGGCGCTACAACAGCCCACTTTACATTTTGCCTTATAACTCTTGAACCGTAGGTTGTAAAATCAAAATGCGCCAGGATAGATTTTCCGCCATTTTGACTTTTCTTCAAAACACACTTTTTGCTCTTCCACCTACAGCTTTTGTGCAAATCTCACATAAATCGGTACACATGCTTTCTGGACCTATCCGATTAATACACCACCGGCAAAATTGTCATAGTCCGTATCATTCGTACAGTGCTGTAATCTGCTTCCAAAGTTAGTGGGACGGGGCTGTTTCACACAAAATGACACAAATCACAAACGGAATGTCCATTCCACCCCAAATTTTATTCACATGTCAAGGGTGGTTTACTCAACAGAGAGCCCAAAGCAATTCCATTTTCATCCCCATATGGGGCGCCGCAAATGCAGAATTTTAAAACGTTTATTGCAAAAACATGCTTTTTGGGGGATAAATCCGCTATGTTTGCGATAGAGTAGCCTACGTGTGCTATAGCGAGACAGGACAGTAATGTTATCTATTACATCGCAGTTGTAAAAAGACATTTGAAGGCAATACAATTATTATTTTGCATTGTACAGTGATCTCGATGAACAGTTATTTTTAACCAGCCATGATTTGTGGTCCTCTATGTTGCAGTAAATTCCTGTGCACGGGTGGCTTCCTCCAACCCAGACACAAGTCACACAACCCGCCCCGACTTCCCAGAAGAGGAGATAACGGTTGGCATGGATATCTTAGCCAGGAGGAAGCCCAGCTTCTGGGATAAGGGAAAAATATCACAAATCATAACGGAAGGTGTGACAATGTTTTCAGCAGGACTTATGCTTAATGATTTAGAATGGAATATTGCCTGGTTTATGGTTTTGACATGTAGGCTATAGGGAGAAGGGTTTCCCAGTAAAATACTGTACTCAGTGCAACATGCATTTGTTTGATTCAGACCTCTCTGTGATTTTTTTTATTCTAAAGGTGATTTTAGTAGATGTAGGCTTATCTATCCAAACTAGATCTTCAGCCAATATGCATTTCCTTCAAATTCATTAAAGGGACATTTCACTGCTGGAAGAAACTGCAGTCACTCAATGTTAATAGTATTTTTAGTAGATAACAGTAGCACAATTTGAAATTTGCACCCTATGGCCAGAAAAATGAAGTCTGTGTATTTGACTAGATTGCTGGATTACTGCAGTGCCCATGCTGCTTTGTTGCACTACTCCTGCTTGTGAAGGCTGGGTGAAGGTGTGACTTGAAGTACAGGAAGGAAGTGAGACCACATTTTCATGACAAATTTCGGTCATGAACATGGCACGATTACTAAAATATCTAAACACAAAGTACACGTATAAAAACTCCAGGAAAGTGTTTATTGTGTCCTAAACATCATTAAAATAATATCTGGTTGCAAAAGGGGTGAAGTGGCCCTTTAACTGAGTGTCAACCTGAAGTGATGCCCATAATTTGCACACTCATTTCCCTCCAAAAGCACTTTCACTTCTGCCCATATATACTGTATACATACATACTACAAATGCAAAAAGGTATGTATGTTGTAGAAATTGGTGTCTCTTGACTGAACAGATGGCGCCACTAGATAATATTTCAGAACATATCTACTGTACTGTGACTATTTTAGGGCCAGGATGTGGTGAGTTATGCACTACGTGCCTACTCAGACTAAAGCGCTTTACAATGGTCCATTCAGTCATACATTGTGGACTTGGGGAGGGGAAGCGGCAAGCAGTTAGGCTGAGCTAACGTGTTGCACGCCCTGATTGGATCTCACCGATCTGTCCATCAGCCCCGGCCCCTCCTCTTCTCCTCTAGTGCAGCGCTACGTCACATCATTTGGAGCGACGCCCACCCGGAAGGGTTGACTCCCTCTTCTAGACCAGAGCGGCCAATGCGTTCCCCCCGGCTTTCAATTTTTGCACAGACGAAAATGAAAGCCTGGGTACCGAGGCCAGCAAGCAGTCGATGCCAGCGTTCCCACATTCACACACCAATGGAGGCAATGTGGGGTTCAATGTCTTGCCCAAGTACACTTCATGTGGACAGGAGGAGACGAGATTCGAACCGCCAACCCACGGGTCATTGGACGACTTGCTCTACCTCCTGAGCCACAGCCCCATTTTTGCGTTTGCTCTAGTGATAACTGATAACTTAACTGCTACCCTGTACTACTGTGACCCTCACTGTTGTCATAAGACATGAATCAACTGGTCTATTTTAAGCAACACAAGGTCAATTCCTCATTCACAGATGATGTGCAGAAGTACGAGGTAGATTTCGGGGAGGAGAAGATCCTGTTGTCTGGACATCAAATTGCGTTTTGCCACTCAGTGGCTGTGGACCGGCTGTACGTTGGTGCTCGCGTGGTGGCCATGTATCAAGAAGCTGATAGGTCCTGGTATGATGCTGGTGTCCTGGTGGATCTCCCCAATAGAAAGAACCGGATGAGGTTAGTGTGTGTGGGTGGGTGTACATCCAGGTGGTGAATTATCCTATCATATTAGATTTGTGTGTGTGATTTGACACTTAGTCTATTGTAATAATGAATAATAACGGCAACAAGGGTACGCCTCTGAGACGGTTGGCCAATGAGTATAAGTTACAGTAGAAGTTTTTAGCTCAATTCCAGTTATGGGTTTTGATAAAAGAATGTTTCTATCTTTCAGGTTCCTGGTCTTCTTTGATGATCACACTCCCTCCTATGTTGGTCTGACTATTCTTAATCTGGTGTGCCGACCATGTAAGTCTTGTAAGATGGACATTGTCAATGTCTGGGTCAGTTTGAGGCGAGTCATTTTCGAAGGAACTGTTCAGCTTTTGGCTGTTTAACATTATTGGCTGATGGCATATACACAGTCATCAGTAGGGGAATCCCAGTAGTTGAATGACAAATGTGTCCAACTATCTACCTTGTGTTTTGTTTTTAACATTGCTAAATGAACCATGTGCAGACTGCAGAGGACCATCTACAGCATAGAGGTCTGCTGCAATCAAACTGCTTGATGATGCATAATTCTCCTAGCAGTGTTTTGTCATTGATACTAGGGCGATGCACTGTAATAAACAGGAAAAATGTATTGTACAAAACTAAGAACGCAAAAATGTGGTTTCTCAGAGTGGTAACGAATATCATTATTAGTGATATGTACTAGTAATTTATCATTACTTATTTCAGTAACAAATTACAAAGAGCCTGACGTTTATAATTAATCATATTACTGGGGTTTGAATAGTAAATATCAGGATCGTTCAAAAATTTTCCTGAAATATAATATTATAGCAAGACCCTACTAACAACGTGGTACTGCCAAACACTAATTAAAATTTCTTAAATGGAATAAGGAATTTTATGTTCCTGTTAACCCATTTTGGGCGGGAACCCCTTTTGGTGTTAGCATTATGTTATGCTTTAGCTATTGAAAAATAGCAGATCTACAAGCTCATAGCGCGCCACCGAGTGGCGCGCTACGAGCTTGTAGGTCTGCTATTTTTGAAAAATCGAAGGACTGACATAGAAACATAGCTTTTTCAGAAAACTGTCAGGATGTAGAAGACATTTTTAGAATCTGATCTCAGGTCAAAATGGGTTTAAGTCATAAGAGGAAAACAAAACCAAACCTTGTAATTTGTCTTTGTTTGTGTGTGACAGTGAAGGACGTGTGTGAGGATCTTACTGAGGAGACTCACAGGATATTTATCAGGGACTACCTGCAGGTGTATCCAAACGCCTCCCTGGCTGTGTACAGAGTTCACCAGCCCTTGAATGTGGAGGTCCAAGGAGTCCAGAGGAAGTGTGTTGTGGAGCAGGTTGACTGCCAGTTGATACAGGTGGCTTTCAAGGTGAGGTGCTTTCAACATGGTCCTGTAAATCATGATTATTATTATACATTTGGTCCCCTTCAAGTTTCTTTTTGAGTGGTGTAAACCACTCCTACAACTGGCTTTGTTTGTGCAGAAAAAATGAGCATGGTTGCTATGTTCACCCTGTTCACCCGGGTGTGATTTCATTACGTCAGACATGATTTCATTACGTCAGACAGGCCTTACACCACTCAGTTCACACGGGTGTGATTTTTTTCTTTTTGAGTGGTGTAAACCACTCCTACAACTGGCTTTGTTAGTCTGTGCAGAAAAAATGAGCATGGTTGCTATGTTCACCCTGTTCACCCGGGTGTGATTTCATTTCTTTTTTTACAAAAACAAAACAAAAATCTGCCTTTTACAGAGTATAATATTGTAGTCAATCTCATTCCAAAGGAATAGCATACTCAGGGCATTCTTGAAGTAAAATTGGGTGCAGATTATTGACAATATACGCAATGAAATGAGAGTGCTGATATTTCTTTTAAATCTCTTAACTCTTTGAGCGTTTCAAGGATTTCTATATAGTAGGTAGACTTCTCTATGGCCAGAATGGCGTTTTTGAATGATTTATTGAAAATTCTCTGTTGTGAATGTGTGACAACGAAAGACCTTCAGAGAAAGCTTGACTTGTCTGCTTCCAGGAAAAAAATGAACTGAGTTGATAAAATGTTTAGTTCTTGTGTTGGAAGCCATTTAAAAGAGCCTGCATTTACACTGTTTCTGTTTCTAGGACAACCAAAAAAAGTTATGCCCGGTTGAAGTTTTATTTTCTAAATAACTTTTTTTCTGCTGGGCATACATAGCCATGCAATATCTCATTTTAAAGGGTGAGTTGTCTAGTTCAATTAAAATAAAATAAAAAGTTTCTCACATGTACCACTGTAGATATTTTGCCATCTATAAATAGCATGGTCAGTCATGATCAATCTGACCTATCCAGCTAAAAGTCCCCATAGCTCTGAAATTGGAACATCATATAAACTCAATTCTTTTTTGGGGTAAAATTAGACATTCTAACGCACATTTTGATATATACCATGTTTACATAGTCTTACCAGTACCTTGTCTATTCATGCATGTATCTCAAAAACCTGTTATGAAGAAACACAGTTTTGATAAAAAACACATCCAAGGACATTGTTTTGATATGACTTGGTGCCCATGATATGTATCAAAATATAGACTTGAATGTATACTGTATTATAAAAAAGAAATTGAGTTATTACCATCTACCGTTACAGAGTAAATCACAGTTGAAACTTGCTTAGTCATATACAATAAACCTCACAATAGTGAACAAAATAGTCATGACAGGTCTAACTCATTGTAAAAGCGTCTTTTATTTTTTACGACTACTAACATAATAAAATGATAAATATTACAGAAAATAAATAGGCCTACATACAAAACAGTTACTCCTCCCCTAGCTCTGATCCATAGCTCTAAATGCGCATTTAGAGCTATGGATCAGAGCTACTCCTCCCAAATGTCCCCAAACCCAGTCCTTGACGGTGTGTGTGTGTGAGTTAACCTGACTCCGCCATATGGGGCAGCAGAGTGTACACTGTGTTCCCCCCTCCTGCTCCCATCTGGGAACTCTCAGGCAGACTTGATGCCCGGCCACAAAACGGCCTGGCCAATCAGCAGCAGCTTCTAGCAACTTCTAGCAGCAGCTTCTAGCTTCTACTAGCTGCTGCTGATTGGCCAGGCCGTTTTGTGAGCAACTTCGCTTCTAGCTGCTGCTGATTGGCCAGGCCGTTTTGTGGCCGGGCATCAAGTCTGCCTGAGAGTTCCCAGATGGGAGCAGGAGGGGGGAACCCAGTGTACTCTCTGCTGCCCCATCTGGCGGAGTCAGTTTATGTGTGAGTAGGCTAAATAAAAAAAACACCCAAAAACTGCCCCCCCCTGAAATGAATGAATGAATGAATCCGGTTCAGTGTCGGAGAACGCCATCGCAGTCTTGACTCTTCATCCTCCTCCTCCTCCTCCTCATCTGATGCCAGTTCTAAATATATAAAAAGAAATAAACATTTTAGCTGTAGTCAGTGCACGCTACTATTACATGGCGTTTTACCCGGCTGCTGGCGATCAATGATTTTATTGTGCAGTGTCTTTGTGGGCCGAGTCGTGGCATGACAAATACAAATAGATGCTTGTATAAGTAGTATCACGATAAAATAATATGGCAACGTTAGAATGAAACACCAATGAGTGATCGGTGGTAATGTAGCTAGCTGCCCAGGGTATATCCAGCACCATTGCGTCGCAATCATCCAGCAACATTGGTACTGGCTATTGCCCGGGCTTGTGGCCCGGCCAATAGCCAGTACCATTTGTGCAGTGTTTGTTAGCAACTACTACTAGCCAACAGCCAGTGGAATGTGGTGACGTGATGGTGCTGGATATACGCTGGGCAGCTACATTACACGCGATCACTCATTGGTGGTGTCATTCTAACGTCGCCATATTATTTTATCGTGATACTAATTATACAAACATCTATTTGTATGCCACGATGCCACGATTCGGCCCACAAAGACACAGTACAATACATTCATTTGATCAGATGTTTTTGTTAGCTACGTCGATCACCTATAGTACCGACCCTTGTTATATATTCTCCGACTATGCATGTCACGATGACTAAACCAGTTAGATCTATCCATATATGGTTCTACCACATCTATCTGATATCAGCACTAGGTCGGCTCGGGCCAAATATAGGGATCGTCTTACTAGACATGTCATATTAGGGCATTTTCGAATACAATAAAATTACCTTTTAGCGAAGGCATCAGCCTTGGTGGTAACTCCGGTGGGGAGAAGAAAAAACATTGCACACGTGTAATCCGCGAGGGTGGATGTTGCAGCCCGGCCAACGGTCTGGGACTGGAGAATGCCACTGGACACGGATGGATCATTTTTCAGATTGATTTTTTTGCGGCGACTGCAAACCTGGCTGAAAAACTCTTCCTCCAGTGCCCACCTCGGAGGAGTCAACCAACCCCCCTGTTCACTGGGGGCTGGGCGTCAGTTTCCAATAGGAAAGCATACACGTGTGTCACGTGACACTGGAATTCTGGGAAATGTAGTTGATATTTATGCTCAATACTATATACAGAGGTGCGGACCGAATTAATATATTGGTATTAATAAAAAAAGAGAACTACGGAAAATCACGTACAGGGCAGAAAAGACTAATGCAAAACTCCACGTGTTTTCCAGTAGTAATCTGTCTAAGGGTTAAATAACAAAGCTAGAGTAAAAACAAAGATTAGCTACACAGGAATAATATTCTGTTTCTGCTCAATGGTTTCTTTTTTGTAAGATTTAGCCATACTCAAATGATCTTTGAAACAAATAAGCTTTACTGTGATTTTGTTGTCAATAAATATACCTGGTTACATACATTTGTAATTCGTGTCATGTACACAGAATGTGTCAGAACATGAGATAATGTGGTGGTCTGCATGTCATCCTCAGGATGATGAGCAGAAGGAGTGGATATACCTGGGCTCCATACGGCTCGAATACATCAGCAATTTGAAGAAACGGAACGAGAAAGGAACGGAGCCACGCAAGGACAACCAACCCTCCCTCCCCCCGCCGAGTTAGTATTTGTCCAGTGATGTAATATCAAGAAATTATCACATGTGATATTTGTCAGGTGAAAGAAGCGCTGTCTCTGTTGTGTTCTTGCCTCTGTTGTCTTCTCTTTTTGTAACGTGTATGTTTGTGTCACAACCTCGTGGCCATTGTTTGTGATGTTCTGTTTGTGGTTCAATGACTGTTTTGTTGTGGCTTTGCTGCTGTCCGTCCTTGCAGTTTAGCGCATAACATTTGCTACTTTTGTGTTAGAGGCAGCCTTGACTGTTCATGCCGTTGTTTGCTGAGCCAATCAGGGCTAGTCCCATAGGCTAGAGAGACATGCCGTTGCTTAGAGACGAGGCAACCAATCAGGACTTGGTCCCGACCAGAGTAATCTAGTAAGAGTAATGGCACTCCCGTTGACTCGCATTGTAACAATGGAATGCGGAAGTGCTCATTCTATCTCAACGGGATAGTTCCAGCCATAGGAGCAATGTTTGGAACTATAGCCCATAGGCACCCGCTTTGCGCCGAGATCAAAGCTTGTCGCCAATTACTAGATTACTCTGGTCCCGACTAGGAACCAACGTCGTCATTAATTCCTTCTTTGCCGGCTAGCAGTTAGCATTTATGAAGTTCCCAGTGCCACCATCCACGTTCACTTTAAGAGCTGGAGTTTAGGCTCTATATTCTGATAGTAATCATCGCTATAGTGTGTATTCTGTAAAATAGGTGTCCCTGTCTCTCCAGCTGTGTAGTAAACAGAACATGCATTTCACCAATTTTATCCAATCAGGAGAAAGAACACTTACAGGATACAGTATAAATACAAGTGAAATTGGAAGTGATGGCACAAAGAAGTGAGAAGACAAAATTGGAATTATGTACACATTCCCTCCCATTACACTAGGCGCAAAATACTGAAGAAGAGATCCTGGGCAACCAAGGAAGCTTAGAGAACATAGACATATAAACGTTGACGCCCTTTCCGGCTCTGAGGCGAGCGTCACAATTGAAGGCACAATTTTCCAGAGATTCCTTGCAAAGCATTTGCCTTCAATGAGCGTGTAACATAAGTCCCGGAAAAGATGCGCTGTGATTGGCCAGTAGTCACTTGAGTGACAGCGAGAGACATGGAGGTGTCGCATGAGTGACGTCACTTGGGCAGCGACACAGCACTTCTAAATATGAAAGCTTTTTGTGTTCACTCTTTAATGTTTTCTGTTAGTAATCCCCCCTGGCTCTGATGTTGCTTGTCTTGTCTTGTTTTGTATTGTCATGACTGCACTTCCGCTTGACTTCCTGCCTTCATTGGGAGACACGTCGCTCTAATGAACTGCAGCGGCCATTGAGGCATCTATTTTTGAGTGGTGTAAACCACTCCTACAACTGGCTTTTGTGTGCAGAAAAAATGAGCATGGTTGCTATGTTCAAAATAATTTCTGACGTAATTAAATCACACCCGGGTGAACTGGATGACCGTAGCAACCATGCTCATTTTTTCTGCACAAAAAAAGCCAGTTGTGAAATCACATCCGGGTGTGATTTCATTACGTCAGATCAGAGCTGATCAGGCTATATAATACCTTACCTTATATAATACCTCACATCGGACAAAAACTCCAGCTGAATTAACTTCATGGTCACAAATCATCACATCAGAAGACGACCCTACCTAGCCAAAGATCTTTAAAGACGGTGGGAAGCCCAATAGACGAGACGCAAGACAAAGTTTTGTTCAACACCAAGAGAATATTAGATCACGGCTGCTCTTTGCCGAGACAGACCCTCCTGACCAGGAGGGTCTGAGACCTTTGAGACCTTTGAAACCAAAGATCTTTAAAGACGGTGGGAAGCCCAATAGACGAGACGCAAGACAAAGTCTTGTCCAACACCAAGAGAATATTAGATCACGGCTGCTCTTTACCAAGACAGACCCTCCTGACCAGACCCCAGCCAGACCCTCCTGACCAGACCACAGCTCATAGCTGATTAGGCTATATAATATCTTACGTTATATAATACCGTACACCAGACAAACACCCCAGCTGAATCAACTGCATGGTCACAGATCATTTTCAAGGAAAAGAACATCAGAAGACGATACTTTCCATTCACATAAAATGAAACAACATAAAATTGACGACCCAACATAAATCAGAAGACGACCCTACCAGAATCAGACCTGAAGGCCATTCAGTCTTTGAGACCCTTGAAGCCAGAGATTTTAAAGACGGTGGGAAGCCCAATAGACGAGACGCAAGACAAAGTCTTGTCCAACACCAAGAGAATATTAGATCACGGCTGCTCTTTGCCAAGACAGACCCTCCTGACCAGACCCCAGCCAGCCCTATATAAAACCTTACACCACTCAGTTCACACGGGTGTGATTTTTTATAATATCTGTTAGAGAAGGAAAGGAAATGGTCACGTGACTGGGCTGCGCCATGACACTTGCATGGGAGCCAAAACTCACACCGGAAGTTCAATGAATACATGGCAGTGAATGGATCTGGCTGGATTAGCTCATAACAAACATTATTTTATGAACAATTGTCATATAATCGGTTCAGGAATATAAAAGAAGATATCACAGGTTGTTTTCTAATAACTTGCTTTTCGATGTGCACAGTATATAATTTTATTTGAGGATCTAAACCGCAGCAGGTATCGTTTCTGTCTCGGAGGTATCGTGAGATTTGGCTGCCAGACAGGAAACGGTGGGAACTCTATGATACTTGGTACATTCAGAAAGGTACTTTGTGCTCTTTAGATACCATACCTCTATAAAATTACGGAAAGCAACACAGCAGACAATAGTGTGTTACATGTCTTCTGTTATTTTCCAGAAGCGTTTACTTTAAAAGAGGTCTCAGTCATTCAGAAATAGTGTTTGTTCATGAGCTGGTCACTGAGCTCTCATTGACTCCAGTGCATTCTGCCAAACTTCCGGGTATAGTTTGGCTCCCATGAAAGCATCTATGAAAGTGTCACGTGACCATGTCCTTTCCTTCTCTAAGCTTCCTTGGGCAACCAGGAAGTGCAGCCCCCACCACACTACAGTGTGGCTTCACTCTAGTTGTTTTGGTCTGTGTGATGTTTAGATCATGGAATTATAACCTCCCAAACACCAGATTTTGTCTCATTGTGAGCAGAAAAATGAGTAAGCGTGCGTGCGTGCATGTCGGATCCGTATGCAGGCTGTCTAGTGTCTAACATGCAAGTAATAATACAAAAAAAATAGAAATTTATTTTTTAATTATGGATTAATACCAATTAATGAAATCTCGTTTTGGCACAGTCTGTTACAATAGCTCTTCACAAGATTATCTCGTTTCAGCACAGATTGAGTTATGTTAATACATTACATAGTCTATATATTGGGATTTGGTTGGACAATAAGATAAACTTCAATCATCACATTGATGCATTCGCCAAGAAGCTAAAATTCACTTTGAGATTCTTCTATAGAATGAAGTCCTGTTTTTCTTCTGCCTCACGAAAAAGGCTGGTCACTGGCCTTTTCACGTCGCAACTTGATTATGTTTACCGTTTCGCCTGTTCCTCTGCTTTGGGCAGTCTTGATCCCCTTTTTCATGCTGCTTTGAGATTCATTACCAGCTCCACCTATAGGACACACCATTGTACTCCTTAGTAGGGTGGTCCTCCTTAGCATCTCGCAGGCTGCTACACTGGTATACTTTTATCTACAAAGTCATTCTTGGTAATTCCCCTTTTTACATTAGTTCTAAATTCGAACTAGTCCAAAATTCGCTCAACCTCAGATCAAATGCCTGGATGCGCTATGTCGTACCCAACACCAAATCTGAGGCAGGGAAAAAACCCTTGCGTTTTTTGGGCCCTGGGCTTGGAACGATCTACAGACCAGATTAAAATTGGCTTCCTTGATCCCCCTAGTGACTTTTAAGAGGCTTGCCTCTGGCATACTCTCCAGCCATTGCTCCTGCTTTGATGAGTAGCAATTTGCGGTATTCTTAGTTTTATATTAGCTTAGTAGTTTCTTAATGTATTGTTCATATTAGTCTCTTTTAGTCTGTACTGGTTTAGTGGTTAGCTATTTAGACTCTCTCTGAGTCTCCCTGGTAGTAGGTTTTTGGTATTACGGATGTCATATGTTTGTCTTGTCATGTCCTGTATTTGTTGTTACTGGCAGAGCTGTGTAACATTTATTTACCTCTTCTCTTGGCCAGTGCGCACTTGTAAAAGAGACTTTGGTCTCAATGTGATTTTACTGGTTAAATAAAAATAAATATAAAGCCGCTCTGTATGATGTTCCATAGCTGAGGGTTTCACCCGGGACAGCCCCTAATATGCTTAACTTTAACCTCCCAGAAACTATGCCTAAACCTATCTTTTACCTGACAGAAACTATGCCTAAACCTAACCATAACCCTACAACCATACCCATCCAAAAAGAGGGAGAACTCAAATTTACAGTTACTTTGTTGCAAAGTAAACTTCGATGTGTGTGGAAAGGTTGGGTAATGAGAACTTCTTTGTCTCTTTCCATTTGTCAGTGACGGCAACACAGACCATCCATCCAAGCAAGCCAGGTCAGACCAGACCTGCTACCATACCAGTATCGGCAGCGAGCACCAACACCAGCACTAGCACCCACACCAGTGCTAAAAGGCAAGCACTTGTGTTCCAAGTTTGTGTTATAAACATTTCTTGAATGATGAATTAATGATTTGAGGCTGAATGTAGAATGTTAATCATAAGAAAAGTATTGTACAGGACATGCATGGTGGACACAGTAGTACTCACTCTTTCTGTCTGTCTGTCTCTGTCAATCTCTCTTTGCTAACTTTTTATTCTTTTGTTGTGTACTTCATAACATGTATGATAGGGCTCTGTGCAGGCCAGACAATTGGCTCAGGCAGGCTGCACCTGGGCCGATTATTGAATCTGAAATATGTGTACAGTATAATTGCGACCGCAGGTCAGTTACTGACATTATCCCCATACATGGGGATAATGTCAGTCACTCATTATCCCCAGTCACTCTGGCGAAAACTTGAGTTCTAAACAGGCCCGGAAATTAAGGCCCTACCTGTGCCCATATCAAACCCTGTACACTCAAGAGAATGTCCCCGCTACCACCCTTAGATCTCCATATATGGAGCTGACCTGTTCTGACATTCCATATGTTGATCTGACCTCATCAAACCTTGTACACCCAAGACATGCTCCTTATATGGCCAGTACAGAATTCATTCCATGTTGATCTGACCCCCCATGCCAAAGCGCCAGTGCTCTCCCAGCAGTCTGTCATCAACAAGGCGGATGCGTGCACGTGACCTCGCCCTTAGGTGTACCAGGTGTTACTGGTACGATGTACTGTAACAGTCTTGGTCTGTGACTATTTCTAGACCATAAGTGTGATTACTACATGCGGATGCCGTGGTGTGCCTTTTATGTCCATGTTATAATGCAATTTTTCATTCAGTTTGGATCAAACCCAAATGACTGCGCTATTGATCTCTTTAATTTTTTTTAAATCGTCAAAGGTCAAAAGCACAACATTAGTCCTGTGCTTATTTAGGGGTCATATTTAAACCGACGTCTACAGAGCATATGATGCAGTAGAATCTGAGTACTTTTCTAGTCACATTGTTTTTAGATTGATGTAATAATGGCCTGGGCCGTGGCTCAGCGGTCCAGGCACCTTGGCTGGTAATCCAGTCTGTCAGTGTGCCGCGGGTTCGACTCCCGATCCCAACGGCCTTTACTGCATGTCATCCCCCCATCTCTCTCCCCATTTCCTGTCAGCCTACTGTCTGTCCCTCCATAAAAAATATAAAATAAAGGCGAAAGCCACAAAAAAAAACATTCTAGATTGATGTAATAATAAAACGGTGTCCACGAGTGTAACTGCACAGTTCACATCTCGAGAACGGTCCGACGATTGGACATCAAAGTTTAAACGCATTGTGGCGCCTGATGTCAAGTAATTCGGTCACAGACCGGTCGACAGACAGTTGCTATGGAATGCATGCATTCCCAATTTAATTTGCATCGTTCCTGAGTAGGCCGGTGCCCAAGGTCTAGTTATTGTTTATATTACTATTGGTGGTAAATGGTATTGCTTAAAGAACCCTCATATCTTCTATACATATATTAGGAGTGAGCTGCCAGTCGCCATACCACCATCTGAGAGGGTCAAATACAGCCCTCACAGGTGCAGCCCAGCCTGTTTGGACCGAATCAGGCCCAAAGATGGCGTGAAGCCACACCATGGACGAAATCCACTTCTGGCTCCTCTGTTCTATGAGTTCCACCGCATGAAAGCTCGCAAGCGTAAGGCTGACGAGGTACTTGTGCATTTTATTTTAATGCCAATTTCTTATTTTCGTTGATTTGCTGTCTTGTCTATGTAGGGCAGGGGTCCCCAACCTTGGGTCCACGTACCATTCGCTAGTATTCCGTGAAGCGAGTTTGCACGAAAATGCCATTTCTTTAATTTGCCTCAGTCTATTCAGAATGAATACAATCGTTAAAAAGCTGTCAACACATTTCACTCACAAAGCTCTACTTATATTTTCGAAAAATGTTCGCTGCTGTCTGGTCCTGCTGGCGCGTTTCGGCACCACTTTAGCGCTACTTCAGCAGCCGTAGGACAAAATTCGACTTAAAATACCATTCATTTTTGGCAGTGTTTACCATTTCCTTTTTTCTTCTTTCTAATTATTTGTTCGGCCCAAAAAATTGTGTTCGTTTGTTGTCACAATACGAGTTGGCTTTGTCTGAGGCTTACATGTCTTTAAATAAATACTTTTTGAAATGTCTATGCGCAAAATGAATGGGGAATTATTTCCTGGGTCCCTCGGCGTTCTGAAAGGGGGCGGGACTGCTATTTCTTCACTTGGGTAGCTTGACAAAAGTTACATGACTACATTTTCAGTAGCACATCAACATAAAACAGAATGGAATTTGGTGCAGTTTGTCCATCACATTAAAGAGAATCCGCCATCCAATTGTGGCTTTTACGCATCACTCAATGTCACTCAGGCTCCCCTGCCTAAGCAAAGGTTTTGATTTATGGATTGATTAATTGATGCTTTATTATTTGCTTCCCTCAAAGGAGTCACCTCACCTCTACTACAAGTCTCCTTGTGGCCTGAGTCTCAGCACCATGGCATTGGTGCAAGACTACCTTTGCAAGACTCGTTGTGATTTCCTGTCTCTGGAGATGTTCTGCTTGGACCCTGACGTGTTTGTCTCCATCACCTGCAAGCCCTTGCCCTCCAAAGTATTCGTACTTGACATCTCTAAGGGCAAGGAGCGCAGACAGATCTCCTGTGTCAACGAGCTAAACACTGATCGAGCTATACTGCCCATGTACAGAAAGGAACCTGTGGCAACCGATGGCGTCTCTATCAACACCTCCCCTGATTTCCTGGTGGGCTGTGATTGTACGGATGGGTGCAGGGATAGGTGGGTGTGCCTACCAGGGAGCCCGAAAAGGGGGATATGTCAACATTTGTGCAACCACCAGCACTTGAACTATGACTATGATTTGATAATGATGGTGATTATCTAAGAATCTGGCCAACGCTAGTTTTGTCACTTCTGACTGAAGAAGCTGACTTCTGTCTATTTATACTTGTGTTTTGCTTTGCAGTGTTGCATGTTCCTGCATGCAACTGACTGTTCAGAGCACTGCCCTGAGCCATGCTGGACCCATGGATTCAAGTGCTGGTTATCATTACAAGAGATTGTTCAATCACATCGTTACCGGGTGAGTTTTTCATTATCTGAATTAAAGTCATGATAAATCGTTCCCTTATGAACAAATCCCATATTCATATAATACTAGTATTTTCAACAGCCTATATTTGTGTAGGCATTTAGAGGAACCAATTATAATTCTCACCTCACTGTCATCACAAGATATCTGTTTAACCTTAATTGAGATGAGTATAGTACAGGGCTCGAAATTGCGACAGTTTTGGACCCAAATGCTCCTAAAATTTAATCTGTAGCTTCTGTGCCACCTAAAAATATATTTGGGAGCACCTATTCGACTGCCAATAATTGCTGTGGTGTGACCAAAACAGCACATGAGTAAACAATCTATCAAATCTAACACATTATTACGTTTATTGGCCTGAGGCCTGCTATGGTAGGCCGCCTGCTATGGTAGGCCTCAGGCCTGTGTTTTCATATAGGCCTACATTTACCTTGCTGACATCATTTCACCTCTGAAATTTAATTTAATAATATTTGGACTGCTGGACAGCTGACAGTAGGCTCTCTTCACTCTTCAAAAAAATGTCTTTGATGCTGAAGTAGGCCTAAACATGTAAGTTTTGATATTTAAATGAGATGAAGAAAGTCACCACTCACACCACACATTTCTCTGCGAATGGTTTTACTACTGCCACATGTCGACAGGTGTGTGTAGGCTAAAGAGGCTTTAGGGAAACAGGTTTGTTTATGTATTCATGCAGGAGGCCTTACATGTGCAATAAGGACAGGTATGGCTGTGCTCTAGTCTAGTTGTCTATTTCTATGTTGTTGTGTTTGACAGTGTTTCCCAAAAAAGGACATAGTGTCTGATTGGCTGCCATGCAGCCAATAGGCCTATCTCACAGCCCGTTTTTCACGCCCACTTCCGGTAAATAGTGGTGACTTTAACATGGGCATTTACACGTTTTTTTCTCTGGAGAATCTAAGTACATTTTCTAATGTAAAAATGTGACAGACCAATATTATTATGAAGCAAACAAGATGGTAAATCAGGTCGAGCAGATAGAACAAACCTTACCTTGAGAAAACAAAAGTTGTAGACTTCTTAAATAACCTCTGTTAACATGTAGCGTCTATGGAGTGACGTCACGCTATCACCACTAACCCCGAAAGGGGGCGTATTTAGGGGGGCGGGGAAATTCTGTGAGATAGGCTTATTAGGCCGCACACAGGCTTCTGTTTGCGGCCTAGAGGGGTGTGTTCAAGCTACGTGCAACACAAAACTTCTTTGGGAAACCCAGCCATTATTATTAATCGAAATGATTGAGTCTTGACACATCATCACTCCCTTCTCCTCAGTGTGTATGAGTGTAACGCTCTGTGCCGCTGTCATCCTTCTACGTGCTCCAACCGAGTGGTGCAGAACGGCATCCTAGTGAGGTTGCAGGTTTTTAGGACGGAAAATCGAGGCTGGGGCGTCCGGGTTCTGGATGATGTGGCCATGGGCACCTTTATTTGCACCTTCAGTGGTAAGTCAGTCTGTCAGAGAGCCCTCTTGTCACCTAAACTTCTTGGGTCGAATCAGAGAAGGGTTCAGGTGGTTTTGCAACCACAACAACTTTAACTTTATCCCAAAACTGATAGTTGAATCATCATTAAAAGTTGCATATGGCACGTACTAAGCCAATGCATAGAGTATATATTTTCCCAAATATAACTAAACCAAGAAGAACATGCCATCCCACTACCAAAATCAGAATAGGGTCGACGTGGTGTCTGGTTGCTAGGTCCGAACTTACCAGCACTCCACTTGCCTCCACACTTTATTCATAAGTACTCTGCCAAGGTTCTAGGCTTATTATCACGCCATCAATGTCTTCACATATTGTACAGTTATTATAAAATGCATTATTCTGGCACATTTCAGCCACCTCTTTTGCCGCAACGTCATCAAAAGCGATGCGCACCTATGGTAACATCATTGTACAGGCCACAGGTTTCTGTCTTACACCTTTTTATTTATTTATTTTTGTGCTGTGGTGCGTGTTTCCAAATGTCAAACAAGGTTGTTAATAATTTCTCCCTAGTAAAATGCCTAAATTGTTGCAATGCTTACAATAAATACGCTATTTAAAAAAAATTACATACAGTATTTGCACCTGTGATTAATTGGGTTTTTTTGCTGTTTACGATAGCTTTCTTCAAAATTCGATAACTTGTAACACTGATTCGTGGACTCTAGCCGTTCCTGTAACCTTCCCGCAGTGACTTCAACAGAATGGAATGTTCTCTCAGTGCAACATATCATATTTAGTACAGTGGGCAACAAGTGTACAGTCATTAATAATCTTCCATCATACTGGACAAGTTAGAATGTTAGTTACGTTACTCAAGTACTCTCCTACACTCGCTCCCCCCCCCCCCCCCCCCCCCTCCTCTCTCTAGGTAGAGTCCAGAGCAGTGGGAAGGCGAAGAGTTATAACACAGAATACTGTGTTAAGATGAACCACATAGAAGCGGCTGAGCTTCACAAGGAGGATTATGAGACCGATGCCTACTCTTCAGACAGTGAATCAGGTACAACTGACAGACCAGATGGTTTCCCTTCTTGGACTGGGAAAGCCATTTGTATTAGTTTTTATTGGTGCACATGATGGGCATTGTTTGTTGTCCCTATTTTGGGGCAAACATTTGGTGAAAACAGTGTTATGTTGTGACTCTCGGTAAAGAGAGTTGGTGTAGAGGGAAATACTATCGGTAACATGTCCTTCCACTATTCATTCAAACAGAAAGATAACCATTAATCTAATTTCACAATTGCTCCTGCTGTTTTATGGTGACTAAAGGTAGCCAGGGATAAATTAATGTGTGGTATTTTGTCTTACTCAGAGTAATAAGACCTGGCTCGGTTCTTCTACCATAATTAGGATCAGACTCTCATGCTGATGTGTTTATATTTCCCATAGACCTCGAAAAGACAGCCGACCCTGAAAAAGGATCTCGCATTAAAGGGGAATCTGGGGCTGACTCTACCGCGAGGGAGAAGGGACCAGACAAATCGACTACCTCTGATACCACGGTTATGACCAGGCATTTGTTTGCTGGGGAGGACCAGTGCTACGTCATCGATGCTGGTGTGGAAGGCAACGTGGCACGCTATTTCAACGTGAGCCGATGCAGCCAGGATCACAAAGTGCTGTCAAAACAGCCACTTTTCCCCCGTGCACAGAATTGAAATTAATATGACTAAGTATGACTACATGCTGAATGGCCGAGCATTTCTCCTCTCTCTTACAGCACAGCTGTAGCCCCAACATGTTCGTGCAGAATATCTTTGTGGAAACACATGACCTTAGGTTTCCCTGGATGGCTTTTTTCACCAACAAGTAAGTGTCTACCTGTCATTGTCTGAGGAGATTGTTTGAATGCCTTAACACTCATACATCGTAAGCATTGATTGTGATTTATATTATTATTTTTAAGATGTATTTTTTGGGCTTTTTCTGCCTTTATTGGATAGTGTATAGTATGGGGACAGGAAACGGGGAGAGAGAGATGGGTGGGTGACACGTGGCAAAGGTCGTCGGGATCGCGAGTCGAACCCGCGACACACCGTCAGGCTGGCTTAGCAGCCTAGGTGCCCGGACCGCTACACTAGCCGCCTTATATTATGAACTTTTTATTCTTACTGGTTGACATGTGTCCCCCTCTCTCCTCATGTTTTGTTTCAGGCTCATCAAATCTGGTTCAGAGTTGACCTGGAACTACAGATCTACAGTGGGAGGTGTAGAGAACATCCCGAATGTCCAATGTCACTGTGGTTCTGAGAACTGTCGTGATACACTGTAGTTGGTGTAACAATTTACAATATTGAAAGCCACTAGATGCAAAGTTAAAGTTATACCGTAATTTGCTTATATGTGCTATCCTTTAAATACTGCAATCCATACAACTTTTTTATGGTAGAGTACAATTAACTAACACAAGGGACCAGGTTTAATTTCCCAGGTAGGATATGAAAGTTATGGATTGCAGCTTTTAAGTGTGTGTGTGTGTGTGTGTGTGTGTGTGTGTGTGTGTGTGTGTGTGTGTGTGTGTGTGTGTGTGTGTGTGTGTGTGTGTGTGTGTGTGTGTGTGTGTGTGTGTGTGTGTGTGTGTGTGTGTGTGTGTGTGTGTGTGTGTGTGTGTGTGTGTGTGTGTGTGTGTGTGCGCACATGCGAAAATATATATGTATATAGTTGCCAAAAAAGGACAATAAAATAAAAAACAGTGGTTCAGTTTTTGCATCTAGTGGATTCCAGTGTTTTTAATTTTTATATCTGAGGGGCTGTTTGGAAGCCCCATTCTCCCCCCCCCCCCCCCCCCCCCCCCGCCGGAAATCATCCGGGGCGCATTACGATTATGTGGCAATCTTTGGTCATCTACTGACCTGTGTACCCGCCCCACAGTTTTTGTACCTGATGATTATACTGAGCATTAAAAGACTGTTCCTTTAATTTCCCTTTTAAAACAATTGTTCTTTAGAAAACATGGTTACTCAAGGTTCACTGGGGGGTCCTTTGCATTAGTGTTATTTGTTCACCTACAATATATAAGAGCAAAGTAAGTGGCATAAACCCTAGTCAACAACACATGACAGGGTGACCTAAATTATCAAGAAAATAGTACAAATCAATTAAGTATACAATACAGAGACGGGCTACAACATTTAAATAGATGACATGTAGTGCTGCACAATTAACCGAATAAAGATCGAGATCGGTTGTATTACCCAGCAATGGGAAACGAGGCAAAAAAACTGAACAATTGTATTGCTTGAAATCAACTTGATCTTTAATGACTGGTACATGTTAACCTTGCAACACTCACTGATACATTCTAGTTTGAAATAAATTAAATCATAAACATCACACATCAGCAAATTGATAACTTCATAACTGATTTAAAAAAATTACAACTGTTGAGAGGTATTTTATACACATAATTGTAAAAGAAAGTGAGAAAAGTGGAATGTTTAGTGCTTCAAAACTGCATCAACAAGCAACTGATTCATTTTTGTTTATATCCTTGTTTGGTATTCGTGGCATTCATAGCGTCTTTATTTAGTATTTGACAGCCAGTGAAGTTTTTTTTTGTTCCTTTCCTTTATATGTTCCTGTTGTAATAACACAAATATGCTGGAAGGTTTGCACAGAACCAGCTTTCAGTTCGATCAGTGGAACACAATCGGCGTCTATCAGCATACGCTTCTATAAGTACTGCACCCTGTGCTCGCATAATATACCTGCAACATTCATGACAATGACAAATCAGGACCAGGGGGTGCCTATGATGATGAATAAATACAACATATCGGTATGCGTATATACATGTTAAGTGCATTATGCCTACAATTGAATGAGGATTATTGTAGATTCCATTTTACCTTTTGCAATGGTAAATTATAAATAACACAATGGGTAGAAAACAATGTTTGAACTGAAAGCACATGTTCAGGCTACTGATCGTCCTTGTGAAATGTAAAAGATTTGAGTGCACTTAAGCTGTGATTTAGTGGTGCAGAAGCATGAGATCAAAGATAAGTGTGTGTGGTGTAGTTTTGTCAAAACTATCATTCCTGAGTGAAATAGTACTTGCAAATAATTCTGTTTGTTCATTTGACCTCCTTGGAGTGTCAGCAGGGTGGGATTTGCCACAAAGGACAATATATATCAAGTACCAGAAGGTTAGACAACCACAGGGATGACATTCAAATGTCAAATAACTTTCTGTGTCAACTTACCAGAGATATTAGAAGGGCCATGATGCTACAAACCACACCCATCTCGTACTCCAAACAAGTCAAAACAAATGCAGAGAATTATTTGCATGCAGTATTTTAGCCAGGTCTGGTCTGTAGTATGCACCCCTCAGGCCTCAGCTTTCTCTTTCTGTTTCTTGCTCTTTTTCAAGAATGACGGTGCCTTGAATTTCTTTTTCTTCTTGGAGGGGGACTTAGAGGGTGAGCCCTCTGGGGTGCCCCCTTGTAGTTTAGTGGTCAGTGCCAGGGGGGTGGTGGACGGCGGGGTGGATGTGTCGTTAGTCGAGAGAGCCTTCATCCCTTTCTCCAGCTCCTCTGTCGTTTGTTTCTCCTCCTCGCCTCCGTTTTGTATGGCAGGGGAGTCTGTCTTCACCTCTTCTGCACCCCCAAGAGGATGATCAGAGAATAGCAAGTGGGCAGAAAAACACAAGCTTTAGCAATCAGATGAAATGCGTTCCACTGGTGGAGCTGCAAAAGCTACACGCCAGACATGTCATTTGCAGTTCACTTGCCAAACATGCTTGCTTAATGAGAGGTGGGTTGTCTTACTGTTTTGTCTATACTTACTAGGGAGACAAGACCTTAGCACCAGAGGAGTGCCCTATGAATCAGTGCAGAGGAACACAGAAAAGGACAGACACAGAGACAGGGAGAGAGAGGAACACACACAGGGTGTGGAGACATGTGGACATCACTACAAAGGGTTGACATATGGATAGTGTACATCAAACAATAATCCTACTATGACAACCACAAAATGCCATTCAAAGCTGACCAACCCATATTACTCCATATTGCATCTCAGCTTAACTAGGAAGATCAATTTGCCTCGAATGTTAACATATAACCACAAAAACATGAGTAGGAGGCATATTCATCTCCAAATCTGGAGTTTTAAATTCGCTGCACCATGCAGCATACTGTTGAAACTCGTCTTCTGTATCCAGTGACCAAGCAAGTGGTAATGGTTAAGGGGTTCAACTGCATTTGTAACGATCACGTGTTTAAAATGATGGTTGTAAAAAATATATTATTTCCCATCTACAAGTTAGTCTCTCCAAAAGCAATGTCAACATACCTCTAATCGGCAATGCAAATGCAAAAATACTTTTGGAGTTCAATTTAGGAGAGACTCCAATCCCATAGCAAGACTAGTAGGCCTATATGCCAACAGGAGTAACTGGACCGTCAGTGAGCATTTAAAGCATGATAATCACGAGCAGTAACAGCGTCTCACATATTTTTATGTTAGACATAAAGCAACCTGAAGCCCCAGGTCAGATAGCCAATATGCCAGGCAAGCATGGCAGATTTATAGATCATGCCAAGCCTCACCTGACGGAGGGGGATTGCTAGGGCTTTGGCCCTTTGTGGGGGAGGTAGCAGGTGAAGTCTCTTCTTCGTTTGCCACCTCCTCCCCTGCTCACAAACACGTGCGCACAAACACACGCGCACACACACACACACACACACACACACACACAGATCAGACAGACAGGGTGAGGGAATAGTGCATTGACAGCTATTTTATGTTAATGCTATAGTTGGTGCATAAGACGGTTAGACAAGACTAGTAAGACACATTAAGGTTAGAGAACATGAAAAACACTGGTCATTTAAATCTAGACTGATGACTATAAAGATTCATGACAAATTCCTAACAAATAAGTTAAATCAAATTATTCTATTTGTACGTCTCCCAAGGAAGTGTAGTGTCACAGCAAAACTATAATTGAAATACATTTATATTTTAACCCCATAACAAAAAAAAATAACCTCACATATACTGTATAAGTGGAAGAGTATTATTTTTGGCATACGTAGTCAACAGTCCACCCCTTTTGGTATTTGTTAGATTTCTTTTAGATGGACAGTAGTGTAGGTGAGGCGAACAGTAAGAGGAACGCCCTGGCACAACTTTAATATAGAGAAGCGACCTCGTCCTAAAGGCAGGGGTCGCGTGCACGCATCCGCCTGGGTGACGGCAGACTGCTGGGCGAGCGCTGACGCTTTGGCATGGGGGGTCTGATCAACATATGGAATGAATTCTGTATTGGCCATATAGGGAGTGTCTTGAGTGTACAGGGTTTGATGAGGTCTGGCCATATATGGAGCGTGTCTTGAGTGTACAGGGTTTGATGAGGTCACATCAACATACGGAATGTCAGAACAGGTCAGCTCCATATATGGAGATCTAACGGTGGCAGCGGGGGCAGTGTCTTGAGTGTACAGGGTTTGATGAGGTCAGATCAACATATGGAATGAATTCTGTATTGGTCATATATGGAGCGTGTCACGAGGCGTGATGGACGGAATGACTGAGGTTTTGCAGGTTTTCATAGTAAACTGGGTAGCTTCAATTACAAGCTACCCATTGTGAGATAGATCACATGGATCTACCATTTTCACTGAACGTTTGCCTATTTTTGGGGAGTGTTTGCCTATTATGCCCAGAATAGGGATGCAAGATGTGGTTGACTGTTACACCAACTGGCACTGAATGCATCTTTGTAGTCATCATTCATTAAAGATGGAGTTAGGTGTGATCATATTCCTCAGGTTAGCAACAGCAGCTGAGTTAGATGCACTGGGTTCAAGCATACCATTGATACCTCCGTCCTGTTTCCTTTCCACCTCCTTACGGTACTCATCCAACACCTTGTCTGTTAGGTCATTGAACGGGTTGGGAGGTTCTGGCTCTGGAGGAAGTTGAGGTTCACTCACTGGAGACTGAGGAGGAAAAAATGGGGAAATCAAAATCACAACTCAAAAAACTCTAAAAGAAAAAGAAGCTTTCATGGACTACAATACACGTAGTATATATATAACTGGTCCTCGGCTCCTTTCTCCTGTCATTTATGGGTTAGAATTAGCTCTGGTCCATACTGCTCTTGGGTAAGAAAGGGATTCTTTTTCACCCGAAGGAAAAATCTTCTCTATGAGGGTTCTCTTGACAATATCGGTAGAGGGCACAGTGGAGGTAAAGATTATTTTCGCTACAGAGGAGAGGCTGGTCTGCATTTCAGTCAATCAGTTCCATAGCCTTAATGCAAGGCAGCAAGAGCAGTAAGGTTATGGACCTAGCTAGGTTACAATCAATAATCAAGAGTGTTTATTTGTCACTAGTCACCCATACAGGTGCAAGCAGTGACATGCTAGTGTGGAAAGTGGCAAATGCTAGTGAGGTAATGTGTTTATTGTACAATTTGCAATTATATGCTTGCATTTTAGTATGTATACAGTATAATCTGATCTCTGTGATGAAGAGGGACGTTAATCCACAAAGAGTCAGTGTGAGGCCCTTTATTACTATTCTATCCATGAACACTGTCAGGTATTATCACTGTAATGGACACAGCTATTCCATTCATTTTCAGCTGTATCTATTACCTTGTAGATCAGTATAATCATCATGAATACAAAAAACCCCATCCTCTCAGGTACAGTATCACTGCTACAATAGGTGGATATTACCGGAGGACTATCCTCAGTTATGACACTGGCTAAGACTTGAGACTGGGGTCCTGCAGTCTTCATATCCTGACGATTCTGCTGCCGAATCTGAGAACAGAGATCGAAAACAAGGATAAATAAAGTAATGTTCATAGAAGACTATGGTCCAAAATGGGACTTTCTTTGCTGGAAAGCATAAACCTAAATTTTCCAAGCATATGGACAATATAACAATCCAATAGAACAGAAGGCATATGGGCAAGTGTATGAGTATTATAGCACATGCATATAAAGGTTATTATTATGGTTATTATTTATTAATGAGGATGAGGGCAGACTTCCTACCTTGTTTCGTGTCTCCAGCACCTCTTGAGGGTTGGTGAAAAGCGGGACAAACTGGTTTGTCTCCATTTTGATGGACGTGCTCCCAGCCTGTGTCATCTCCTCTGTCTTCAGCCACTGAGAGGGAAGGGGAGAGACATTAAGCGTGTGTGTGTGTGTGTGTGTGTGTGTGTGTGTGCGTGCACGCGCGCGTGTGTGTGTGTATATAATTTTTGTCTGATGAAGAGTGCTAGCATAAAACGTTAGAAACACTTACGTTTTTCACACGTTTTTCAATTGGAGCCCAACATGTTTTTACATGTTTTTTTGCTCAGCACCTGCCCAACTTCGGGGTTGGGATGTGCATGTCCTATCTCTTTTCATTTTACAAATGCCTATATATACAGTAATATAATTTATTTGGTGTTGTAAATTGTCCACTGGTGATTAATACTGAGGCACTCAACCACCAGAGGGCAGAAGCGTGCACTGCAGTCAAGGACAACAAGCTTTCCCCTGCAATGCAGAGAGAGAAGACAAGAGGCTGTGCAGTCAGTGTGGGAGGTATGGGGGGGGGGGGGGGGGGGGGGTGCTAGTCTCCACCTCCACCCGATGATGTAACACGAGGGTCTTCGCTTTTGTTTTGTCTGAATAAAGGACTCCATGCTTGGCAGCTCTGCTGTAGGCCTATTCCCTAGAGGGGCTGACACATTACAACAAAACCATCCACCATGACAATTATTTCCACAGAGCGAGGAGAGGCTGCTTCAGCATCTAAACGCCACAAAGGAGATTGCATATTTGAGATGGTAATCACATGACCTTGGTTGAATAATGTGTCACCACGACGATTCTAGTGAAACCAGCTGAAATTGCATCCAATTTTCTAAATATAAAAAAAAGATTCAGAGGTATGTTTGAGGGAGAGAAAGCTAACGATGAATGTTTAGTTTACGCCACCTGTGCTCTCTGGCTCTGCCTGCCTTCTTCCCTAATTCCGCCCCGCCCTCCATCCCATGGCTCAACCATCTCTCCTCCACCCTAAATAAAACCACAGCTCATTAATCCTGCCCCGTCCTCTTGTTCCATTATATTCCATCTATATTGTACGCATGCTGTATGCACACCATTACTGGGTCAAGATCAAATCCTTTCTGCAGCCAGACCAATTCAAATTGGTGCTGCTGTATTTGTACTTGATTATTTCACGCATTGGCAATTATGTAATTATGTGTCCTGATTTTTAACCACTTTCAACCTCTCAATATTTTTGGCATGTAAGAGAACATTTAAAAAATGTTCAAAAATAGATCTACAAGCTCACAGGGCATCTCCATAATAATAGCACTAACATATTCTCTGTATACTCTGTATGGATATCAGCAATGTGAGCTTGCAGATCATCTAATTTTCGAGTGGCGCCAGCCCCTCCTATACACAGGTTTAATGTTTGTCTTTAGTTCAATGTTTGTTTTGTAAACGCATTGACAATAAAGGGAAAAAAGGGTCATAATGTGTTATTTAGGTCATATTGTCTCTTTATTGTTAATGGCGTTTAATGTTTGTTTGTACTGTTTGTTTTACATCACCATTACATCACCTAATCAACATGAGTTAGACTTTAATATATTAGCGCCCCTCACTTCACACGGGTGTGATTTTTAATTTTTGAGGGGCGCCAGCCCCTTCTATACACGGGTTTAATGTTTGTTTTTAGCTCAATGTTTGTTTTGTAAACGCATTGACAATGAAGGGAAAATTTACGTCATAATGTGTCATTTACATTTTGCATATTTTGTTAAATGTTAAAACTTTGATCAATTCCAGATTTTTTCAATTGATTAGTAAAAAAAAAACAGAAGAGCAAAAATTATTGTGAAAATAATTCCAGGACCCCATTAACCAGTTAATTGGGATCTGCATCAAACCCAAGTCTGGCATCAGTCCTTTCCTTCTGTGTCTTTCCTGTCAGCTTCCCAACTATCTGTCTCAACACCATTCTCAGCCCAATCCTCCCCCTCCCTCCAACCTCAGCATCTCACAGTGGTACGCTGGTATCCTGGGCTGTCCTGGTCCTGGTTGACTTTCTGGTAGGTATTGGGGGTGTTGAGCCAGCGGGTCCTCTCCTGCTGCTGCCGTTGGGCAAACGGGTGCTGCCTCAGAGCCAGTTGGCCTCCGCTGTCCTCATCAAACTGGTGGAAGCCCGAGACGGTGGCAGGGATCTCCACCTCTCTCCGTATCCGCGTGCGCTCCAGCAGCACAGGGAAACGGTATGCATAACCAGTACGGTAGCCCTACAGTGGTGAGTCAGGGTGGGGAAGTTCACTTTCTAGATCAATTCTTCATTGTCCCAAAAGGGGAAATAGATTTTGCAGCACGATGTTGAAGTATGTACATGTACAATATGTGTGGAGCTGGCTGTGAAGCATGAACGAGCAGAAATGGATGTAAAACATATTCTATGACCTACCAGGTTATCCAGTGTTCTCATAAGGGCTTCAAACTCATGCTCCCCTAGACGGCTCTTGTGTAGGGGGCCGAAGGTAGAGCCAGCCCAGCCCACCGTACCGGCTGGGTTAGGTCTGTGGGTGGTTCGATCCAGAAGGATAAGGTTCTGTTCCCCACCTGCGCAGCACAACGCGGACACCTGACAGAACACAGCATTACAGTTACTGGGTTACAGTCACCTTTGATTCATATTTCTGTTGGTAACTGATGCACCGGAGAGCAGGGGTGTATCCACGGGTGGGCCTGGGTAGGCTTTTTAACCAATTTTGTAGCGTCATTGCTCATTACATAACATAACATAACATAATGTGGATGCAATCACTGCATTACATTTTGTGAAATATGGCAGTGGATGTAATGTTTGTATGATTCGCCTTTTCCTATTTAGCTTTCCATAGCCACTAGCTGGCACTGTCTAGTTTGTCCCTCTGTGCCTGCATAGATTGATTGGTCATGCCTTATGCCTGACACTATCATTGTGCTTTTGTTGTTATTTGCTATTTCTGGAATGCGGCAGATTTGTTTTTCTTCACCCCAGAAACTTGTGTGGAAGGAAGTCAGTCCCTGGAGGAGCTACAACAGTTGTATCCTGAGGAGTTCACCTTTCTGGGCCAGCAAACTCCAGTCCACAACAGCGTCCGCCCTTGATTATGGATTACTACGTGATTGAAGACATCAAAGGTCGATTATTTTTGCCAAATTGATTTTCATTGATTGTGCGAATTTGTGCCCCATGTTGTCTGCTGCTGCTATGCTTGCTTAGAATTTGGTCAGATTTTATTGAAAGGATAGCCCCTTGAGATGCAGCATCTCATTTTAGAGCATTACATACAGTACAGTGCAGTTACACAAATACAGACATGTACAGATACAGTTAGCTTGCTCATCCTCTCCCACCCACTCCCCCATCCCCCCAACTCTCTCTAGACTTGAGAGTACAGTATAGTGACTTCAACAGGAGTCAGAAATAAACAGCAGTACAGGCAGTGTTAGTAGCCTGAACAGGTTGTTTTGAGGTGTGAATACAGGGAAGTCCTGAAGCGGCTAGGAGAGGTAACAGATCTGAGAGAAAGGGGAAGATTGTTCCAGTCAGTCTTAATTTGGAAGCGAGTTGAAACTAGTTGTCCTCACGCCGACCTCCGCAATATCGGTGTGTGTGTGCTTGTGCACGCACAAATACTATGTGTATCTATAATGTGCATAATGCGTATGCATGTTCAAGAATGTGTGCATCCAAGTGTGTGTATAATATGTACCAGTACCTGTATCTGGCAGGCAGCCTGAATGTGGTAGATGGTGTAGAATGCCTCCTCCACTGACTCCCCAAGAGCCACGATACCATGGTTCCTCAGCACCAGAACCTAAGTTACAAGTAGAAAATGGCCGAAGTTCAGGCCATTTCTATTCTTTAAAAGTCCATAAATGGCTATTAAGAAGTCAATGAAAACATAACACCTACTCTGATATTAAATGTGAGAGTTCCATAACTCTCATACCTTGCAGGTGGGCCCCAGCCTCTTCTGTAGTTCCACCCTGTCCTCCTCGTCCTCCATCAGGCCATTGTAATCGTAGTAGGTGACATCCCCCACCAGCAGAGCCTCGTGAGAAAGCGGCAGTAGGCCGCTTTTCATGGCTGACACCTGTACAGATGAAGGAGGTGGACAGCCAGTCAGAGCTGTTATTATGGGGATGGCCTACTTTATGTCTGTTCATTTTACACACGTTCAAGTCTAGGTAATGGCCAATGCAACCACAGTCTAAACTGTTGACATTTCCTCTCCACTCGGGTGGTTGGCAGGCATACGCTAAAACCCTCAGCGTCAAGTTATAGCAGCATGAAACCATTTTGTAAGTTGTTTTTTAATTCAGATGGGTAAAAACATGGCAAGCTGCATAAGCTTGGCCTTATAGTACACCATGATGTACGCAATGCAGCTGCCTTAATAATGGGTTATTAATACTAATTGGTACACCTAAATCTCACACACACATTATTCATTGCATCTGTGTTGCTTATCAGGGACTTGTTTTTAACCTTCTGCAGTTTTCAACCTGTATAAGTAAACAAATACAAACAAATGGCCTAGGTTTTCATGCCCTTTTAACTCTGAGCATGTACAAATTCTTGGGGAATCTTTCTTGGGGAATTCGAACACCTATTTGTTAGGTGTGTTTCATTTGTGCATTATCAAAAATGTGTGTATTTTCCTGTGGTGAATAAATTCATACTTTGGTTGCACCGTACCAGTGCCTCTGTACTAAATCCAGCCGCTAATTGGGTCATTCCCACACCAACTCATGCCTGATTGTGTATACTAGGGTATGTAAATGTTGACTCACAGCGGCAGTGGCCGGGGTTTGAAGGTGTAGCAAACAGCGGACGTCTGGCCGGGCAGAGTAGATGGCTGAGTGAAGGCTGAACTTCTCCAAGTCCACTCCCAGGGTGGTGCTGCCTCTGTCCACCACCTCACCCAAAATGTTCACCTTCACCTGGGACATAAATAACTAGTCAGAACTAGAAGCCTGTGACATTCAGCAGAGTCTAGTATAGTAGCCTAGTTCCTAAATTAGATATTTAAAGTTTCAGCTATATTAAATGTAAAGTAGATAGACCATAATGATCCTCCTACAAATGGATTAAAAGACACCGCAGATGCTGAACCCAGTACTAATGGGAAGTTGTTACTGGATATACGTCTAGTTTGTACCAACATTTGCTATTATACTGTATACCAATGGACCCTGGCAGACATGTTGTGTGTTAGACATGAAACCACATTGTTCCTGGCTTATTTTAACTGATATAAATTATGTAAAAGTCTCGTCAACCCAGCCAACAAAATTGGTGCTATTGTACTTGATGACTAAATTACAGTACAGTGGGTGTGTGAGAAAATGTACTCACCAGACTGGATGCTGTGACCTCACTGTAGGTCAGACCATCTGGTACAACAAGGAAGTGCTCCTGTTCCTTACTTACACGCAACTGCCAGATAACACAGTCAGTCAGTCAGACAGTCAGTCAGACAGACAGACAGACAGACAGACAGACAGACAGACAGACAGACAGACAGACAGACAGACAATCTGTAGACTACATTTAACTCTGAAAGTGTCAAACTAAATGTGGATGGATTACTGACTGTATAAGGACATAAAATAGAGATGGAGAAATATAGCATAGCATTTATGTTAAGTGAAATTCATCTATATAACGATATAATAATAATATGATTGTATCTGTCAGTTTGAAATAGTTTTGAATTGCATAGATTGCATACATGCATGGAAAGGAAATATGAACTTGCATGGTACTGACAGTGAGGCAGGCGCGGCTGAACTGAGACCAGCCGTACAGGTCCAGCAGACGGTGAACACTGGCCAGCTTACAGCGCATCAACCTCTCCCCTTTCACCATGCTGCCTGGCTCAACGGCCTGCAGGTCGTTTATGGGAGACACCGTCATCATGTCTGTGGCAGGGAGAAGGACGAGACAGACAGACAGACAGACAGACAGACAGACAGACAGACAGACAGACAGACAGACAGACAGAAGGACAAGGAGAATAGAAAGGAGAGAATTAAAGAAAAATCACACCCGTGTGAACTGAGTGGTGCAATTCCCCCCCCATGCGCATATATTAATGAGAAATTGATAATTTGCCATTTGTTGTGATTTTGCAGGCGGGAGCATACTTTTTAATGGGTGTAAAGAGTGCTGTCCTTTTGAGCGTGGAAAAGACTGTCAGTAATTGTGTACAGTCAGTGTGTGTGTGTGTGTGTGTGTGTGTGTGTGTGTGTGTGTGTGTGTGTGTGTGTGTGTGTGTGTCGTGTGTAGGAACATAATTTTTTTTCCGCATTAATATTATTTGAAAGGGTTATGTTGCATTACACAGGGATTACACACACTAATTACACCCTGTGTAATTAGGTTTCTTTATTTGTCTCTTCTTTGTAGAACATTTTGCTTTTCACCTATTAAGCATTCTTTTAAACTTCGCTCAGTTTCGCTCTGCAAAGAACAGACAGGAATGTACACGCTCGCAAAGCATCGCATCATGGTGCATTGCGAACGTTTAAATTATTTGTGAACATTTATGAAAACCTTTGAACATTTGTTGTCTTAATGACATGCCCAAAATAGGGTTCATGTGTTTAATGGACATAAAATGATAAGGTGTAACAGTTTTATTGTGTAGCCTACTGGATGGTGAGACGGGCAGGGCGGCTGGGGAGCCGTGGGAGGCCATGTAGTCAGCCAGCTGCCTGAGAGCCCACAGGTTAGACGAACTTCCTCCTTTCTTCATCTGTTCCTGGATCAGCACGTCAAGCTCCTCTCTGAAGGACTGCACGCATGCACGCACACACACACACACACACACACACACACACACACACACACACACACACACACACACACACACACACACACACACACACACACACACACACACACACACACACACACACACTACTATTACTACAGTAGTCTGTAGGAGTACTGAGTACAGCCTGTACTCCTACAGAAGCGGAGGCAAGTCAAACACTTAAATGAGTCACCCTCTCTCCTCCACAAAGTGTGCTCTTTCACCCCAAACCCCCCCCCCCCCCCCCCCCCCCCCCCCCCCCCCCCTCCACGGCTCTCGCACCATGCAGAATTGCAGATAAACAACCGTACACACACTGTGAACAGTAAGGGACCACTTCTACACTCTGAGTCAAATGAGCACTCAGTCAGGATTCTTGCTTTGTACCCTGTCTGCAGTCCAAGCTGTCAAGTGGTGATTGAGTGCAGATTAAATCTGCACTGGGGAGATAATCATATCTATGGGAATCTACTGAGGGGGAAGGGACGAGAGAGAGTGATGGGATAGAGAGGGAGGGAGGGAACGAACAAACTCGAATGAGCAGGAGAGAGAGAGAGAGAGTGGGGAGAGAGAAGATGGGAGGGAGAGAAAACGAGAGGATGTTGGGGTGAGATTACCAGCAGAGAGACACAGGAGTTCGTACGGGAAAAGTTATGGGTAGGGAGGTTGAGGGAAAAAGACAGAGGCGTAAAAAAGTGTAAATGAGAGATAGAGAGAGAGCAGAGAGAGAGCAAGGGAAATGACAGTGTGAATGTAAACACAGTGAAGTTGTAGACACGACAGTGACAAGTGAGTGACAGAGCAGTACCGTAACAAACAAGTCTTCTTTTATCTCCTTCACAGTAGCTTATCTCTGCAACCTCCACAAAAACACTCACTCACTCACTCACTCACTCACTCACTCACTCACTCACTCACTCACTCACTCACTCACTCACTCACACTCTCTCTCTCTCTCTCTCTCTCTCTCTCTCTCTCTCTCTCTCTCATCTCTCTCACCGGGCTCTGCAGCAGGCTGGAGATCCGTTTCTTGTTCTGCTGGCTCCCGGAACCGGGCGTGGAGTGCTGAGGGGATGGAAGCCCCTCGGGGACCCCATCGCTGGGGCTGAGCTGCACCGGCGTGCCCTTGGGGGAGGGGGACTTACTCATTTTGTATCACGTCACAGTGTGTGCCTCAGGTCCAGGGATTGGGTGGGGAGAGACCTGCAAGGAGAGAGGGGGAAATGGCAGATAATCAACCAATGGTGTTTCCAAAAAGGTGTTTCAAAATAATTTGAAAACAGAGAGTTAGGTGCACAAAGTTTGTGTGTACTGTATGTCTGGACTAATCAGCACACCACATAACATAAACACACAGTAAAAAAAATTGTTAGATTTTTCTGTGCAGCATCCACATTTATATTGCTATTAAAAATAACTACCCCTGTTTTTAAAATACAAAATACATAGAACATTCAGTAGTCCACCTCCAACCACACAGTCAATATATGAATCTACAACAGTAGCAGCGTAACAAACCCTCCCTGCTGCCCTCACATACATTAGAGATATTGTATTTCACAGATAACTGTCTGCTGCTGCTGGTGTGTGTGTGTGTGTGTGTGTGTGTGTGTGTGTGTGTGTGTGTGTGTGTGTGTGTGTGTGTGTGTGTGTGTGTGTGTGTGTGTGTGTGTGTGTGTGTGTGTGGGGCTCTGTGAAGTCTTAGTGGAAATTGCTGCATTAGTATTAAGAGCTCAAATACTCTGACATTAGAAACACTGGCAGGAAGTTAGCCAGTGATGTAGCCTTAAGTGAGGAGGAGTTACCGAATGTCTCTCGCACGCACGCACGCGCGCGCGCTCGCACATACACACACACACACACACACACACACACACACACACACACACACACACACACACACACACACACACACACACACACACACACACACACACAAAGTAATACACACACTCTGCACTCAGTAGATAAGGCCCAACACCTGCCACACCCCCTCCTCTGTGGTCCCGCACATCAACTGCCACAACTTGTTTCATTGAAATACTCCAGCATCGACCCAATGGCAATTGGGAGGACAAATGCCAGGCACACTGGCACAGTATGTGTAGTAATGTACTTGGCAAATACCCAGTGGTGGACAAAGTACTCAAGCCAAGTTCCCCGGAGTCAAAGTGATAGATGCTCTGTCAAATTTGCAGTACTGGAGTACATGTTTTTACAAATATTTAAGTATTAAAAGTACATGCTTTTAAAAATGCAATCAAAAATACAAATTACAATCTTTTTTTTATCAATGAATTGCTGTATTGAAATTTTGACATTTCACCCCAAAATTAGGGTTAAAATGTATGGTTTGTGTCCTGGGGATGTCTAGAAATGTTATGGATTCAAAAGTACAATATTTGTCTTTGAAACAGTGGAGGGGTGTGCGTGTTGCAACAATTTGAGCGATATATGGATATGAATATATGGATATAGATATATTCACAAGTAAGCATACAGTACATGTATTTGTGTATGTGCTTAACTATTTGAGTGAATGGGTATGTGAGTTACAGTATGTATCTGTGAGTTAGCATGTTTAAGTGTGCGAGTGAGTGCAAGTGTGAGAGACACATACTTGTATGTGTGCATATGTGTTTGTCCACCAGCAATCTGAGAGCGTGCGTGCGTGCGTGCGTGCGTTCGTGCGTGCGTGCGTGCGTGCCAGAAAAGAGCCCCAGCTGCTGAGATGCAGCAGACAGTCTCTCTCCAGAGAGCATCATAATGACTCAAGGTCTGGCATCCTGCCCTCCTCCTTCTCCCTCACTCACCTCCTCCACCTATACATCCTTTTCTTTTTAAAAACATCATTAAAGAATTGTTTGCATCATTATATAGACATCTCACTGTCAGTGCAACTTTATATATATTTTTTACAATAAATATGGAACCCACAATAGAGAATCAAGGGAATTTGCACCCTATCCTCAGTGTCTCCCAAGGGCACCAGGAAGACCACGTCTCCACAAAACAGTCTGCAATCTGCATGCTTTTTAAAGCTTGAGTGTAAAAATGTACAATCGCTCTGAGTTCAATTAACCCTATAGATTTGATGGTGTCGTTTTCTAATCTATCAGGTAGGCCTAGTTAATTGGATTCACCAGTTCTTGGCATCACCAAGAAAGAAACTTCATCATTGTGCCTTTTGCTATCCTTAGAATCATATTAATTGATATCTCTGAAGATACAGTCATATTTGATGTTGGAGATTAGCGAGGAAGGAAATGGGTGAGTGCATGAGTGGCATTTCCGAGAGCACATTATCTCTGCATCTCTACTTGTGTATGGATATATTGATTGTTGTAAATGTACCCACTTCCAGTGAACAGTCAGTCAGCAGGGCTCTCCCTCTCTGTGTTTGAGGGCAGACGGTTCAACCAGCCAGACAGACCGGAATATAATTACAAAAGTAGTTCTGCATTGATTTTTCTTGGCTCCATTAGTTAATGCCACAATGGGTAGTCAACCACTGCTAACTAATCATGCAAGCACTTTATAACAAGTCAGCATTGATTACATCTAGTTACATCTAATGCAGAAAGTTTTACCACTCATTTCAAATGCTAAGAAATGTACTCAGTCTTCATCATCGCAATATAGCAGCAGTCTGTTCTTTGTACTCACCCCAACTCATATGAATATATAAGTTTTGCATATGTATATAGAAGTTGTACTTTGCTGCTAGTAATTACTTAATGCAAACATACGTTTGCAAATGAAATTCGAATACAGCGAAATTCTGGTAACATTTTGCTAAAGTCTGGTTTAACGATGAAACATCCTTCCCACCCTGCTGGGTGTCCCATTTACACTGATGGGTTCAGCTCTGCGACTACAGCAGAACAACAATGCCCCCTCCCCCCAATTCTGTCTATGCCTTCTAATAGTCTACAGAACAATGAGGCGGAATAACGTTACTACTTTCTCACCTTGAACAGGCTGTGTAGGGGCTTATGAAGTTTGAGTTGGATGACACTGTGACCCAGTGGTTAAAACAACCATTCAATAAACAAATATTTATCTCACTTGACTTCCATGTGTTCTGTTGAAGAATTTGTTTAAAGCTGCAGCCTGAAAATTAATATTCAAAGCTGAAAACTAGTATCAGCCTAGCCTCATTAAGCCAACATACCTCTTCATTAATCCAGACTAATTCCTAATAGTAGACTCTGGAACACTAGAGCAAGCATGCAACTCTTCAGGCCCGGTTAGGGAGATCCAGGAGTTAGGATGGGATGAGCACAACCAAGTCCATGTGCCATGTGGGGCAACAGTGTTATTCATATAGGCCTGTGTTAGTCTGATATACAAATGCAGTGAGCCATGTTTTGATACAGCTCTCAACACTAATTTATTTCACATTACACATCATCAAATCCATTACCCAGAATTTCCCATGCATTAGCTGGATTATGCTCTTGTGATGTTCTCCGTCTAGAGCAGCGCTACCCAAAATGTTTTGGCCGTGCACTCCCTGTTACCCTCTGACGTAGCTGAAGAAAATGATACATTTTTTAATATGATTATGGCAAATAATCACAGAATGTCACTGCACTGAGGCAGCTGCTGTATACTCCTGCAGCTGCTCTATTCATCTCCTTACAACTTTGCCGTTTGTGTAAAATAACACCATACAACCGCCATTGCCCTTTTCATGTCATGCACCAGAAGGGGTGCACGCACCCCTGGTCTAGAGGGATGGCCAAACATCCCAAAGGGCGGGGGGAACTATAATCTTTAGTCTATAAAGTAGTCATGAATTAGAATTGATTCATTATATATATCTTTTAAACAAGCCTTTCTATTTGAAATATATATATTAAATGAATCACTATAGCTGCACTATAGGTCTTGTCGATGTGTGTTCATTTCAAATTCATTGAAGCTGCTTCATGTTAGTCTTTAACATTTTAAAGACTATATTGTTGAGGATCAATGGGCGATGTAGGCCAATTAAATGTGTCAAAGCTACGCTACAGTCCATATTTCCCCCCCTTGCAATATAGCCCATATTCTTGAAACTGCAGCACAATGTTATTCACAATTTCTAGATTCGTTTTCACTTTTATCACTTCACAGGCTGATCAGAGGAACAGCCTGTGCCTCTGATCCTACTTTCTGGAGACACTCCATCATCTGGCCCGAGGTTGGCATGGTGTCATAGCAACAACATCAGCACCCAGCGGTTGATCTGCTAATGGCCACCCAACCCATTGAGCAAGCTGTCGAGCCATAGATGCCCGACTCGTTTCAACCGATTAGTAGCCTATCAGCATAAATATAAATACATAATATAGACTATATACGGTTAAAGTTAGCCTATATACGCAACATATTATGCCTCCATGCTTAGGCTATAGGCCTAAGCCCCAAGTCGTGACATCGTTTGATACAGCGAAGATGCTTTAAAAAATAGGCCTGCAATGTCGCCGCTATACTGTAGTAGGCTAACCAAGGCAAGGCAGTATACATTCAACTTATTCGCCAGAACCATAGAGAAAGCATTGGCTACTGTTACTGTTCCGTCATAAGCTCGTCAGCTCAATCGGCAGGCCTACATAAACAGCGCAATATTGGGCATGTCGTGTGAGAACGACCATTATGGTTATTATGGGCCTTCCTCTGCAGATTCAAGACATATAAAATTAACCAACATGTCCAATAAAATGCAGGCCATGAGCGATCGAGGCAGATCGAACGCTCAGTACAGTAGGCCTATTCTATCGGTGCAGTCATTTATATAAATTAAATAAATGACTGTAGGCTAAATATGGCTATAAGGTTTCGAAAGGGAATCTATCTATAATAGGCTAATATGTGCATCAATCAATCTTGTTATAGCATCATGACAATATGCGCACAAGACGTATAGGCTCGTGCACGCGTAGGCAATGACCAAAGAGAGCATATGTATATATTGATGCCCCTACATCTTAATTTAGGAACAATTATGATAAATAATAATTATATCATACCTCAGCGCAATAAACGCATTCTCGTTGTCTTGTCCTTTGTGGGTGCGCGTCACACCCACTGTCCTTTTCCAACACCGAGACACAGGGTCGGCTCCGACTCGGCTGATGATCAAACCAATCAATGGCTTAGAAAATATTTACGTTTGACTCCGGGAATTCGCTTTTGCAGGAACAATATTGACGGCCTGGCTCGGATGATACCAAGTCTATATCACTTTGATGTTTTTCATCACTGGTCTGGAGTATGGACCAACCCACTGCCACGCCTGCCGTCATTTAGACCGTGGTAACCGCCACCTGCGCTACTTAAAACGCCCCCCGGCTCCAACCCCATCAGTTTCCCCTTTCCACAATCCAACAAACAATAACATCAACATACATAAATACATGCTGCTGGGCCTGGGTGTATGCGATTAAATGCTTTACACATAATATAGCCTTATTAGCCCGTTTCCCAGCGAAGGTTTACAGATTTTGAGAATTATCTATATTTATTTGTATACTTTAGGCAATACATACGTTACGTATACTAACCATAGACTGATACTAACTCACATTAGGCTACTGGCGTTATGAATTGCATTACGTTGGCGCCATCTGCTGTTTTATAGGGACATGTGCAGACGGAGAAAGTAAATGAATCCATTTGGTCCCACTCCCAACCCTGAGTCCTTATTTTATGTCACGGTATATTAAATGGTAGCTATATATCCGTGTGAATTATGAACACAAGTAGGCCTACAAAGTTAAGATTATATGAACACTACAAGTATAGGCCTACAACGTTAAGATTATATGAACCAATCAATATTTATGTGCCGATATGCTTTTTGCTACTGAGATGGTAAAATTGATAAAGATTCACCGCAACACTCCTGGTACACTTGCAGACAATGTTTAATGATGTTATTAATGTTTCAGTCAAAACAACCATCTTCAAAATAACTGTTCAGAACATTATTGTTCTTCAAAACTTACAAAGACGTTTGGCCACATACACATTTTTTCTTTTACATTATTACACATTTTTTCTTTTACATTGGACAGTAAAGGTGATAAAGGTGATGAAAGACAAAGGAATTGGACTGACATGAAGCCCAAGAGGCTGACTGTTTGACTGATATTGGTTGTCCAAGACTCCAAGCGACTGCCTGCTTCATGTCCATGTTTTCTCATAAATAAAATAAATAAAACAAATACAAATAAAAATACAGCATTTCTCAGGCAGCTGACACCAACTTGTTTTAAACAGAAATTCTGCAAAAAAATAATAAGGCTGCATTGTAAATTTTAGGGGCTGCTAATAAAAACTAAATATTTAAAACTGTAAAGCCAAAATAAAATGTGATCTTTTTGAAACACTTGCTTTCCTCAAGTCGCACGCCCCAACAAATGAATGGAATTCGAAACTATATGTAGCACATCTTAAAAGGCATGCAATGTGCTTTGATTTATTTGACCAGACTGAAAGAGGTGATAGGTGTTTCAAAGGTTCCCAAGAATATATATTTTTAGAATGAATAACCACTGATATGTCTCCAACTATGTTGTGACAGACCTCTAGATCAGTGTTATAAACAGGTTACTGCAATGATAAATCAGTACGGATGAAGCAAATCAGTTTATAATGCACTGTTCTGGTATGAAGGCTAACCTGTCAGATGTTCAATTAGAAGTATCCAAGGTCCTGCCTAAATAAACATTCAGGCTCACTCCGGTTCAGTGTAGGTGATTCGATTTAAGCTGTAACATTTTTATAATCAATGTAGTGAGGCTGTTTTCAGTTACGTATTAAAACAAAGGGTCATAAGTATCAAAATAAAAATTGTACAGTCTTCATCTGCCTTCACAAGGACACTTTGGCTTAAATATGTTGGCATACCAACAATTTGGTAAACAGCCGTTTGTGATCAAAACAGTCACAACTAATCACTGCCGTTTGTGACAATATGTTACTGTATGCATGACGGCATCCGAGGTAATTTTGAAACACCTTCACTTTGAATTACGAAATTACAAATGCACTCATTGGCTAAGCATAATGGAAACACTGTCTGTGGGGTCCCACCATACATTTTCACTGCAAACCCTCGTAAAACACCCTGTGCTGATGGCCAATAAGTAGCCTGTAAATTGAGACATTTGAGGCCTGCATTTTTCTTCTTTTTTTTCACATTGGAAACTTGGCTTCCCTTTCTGCACTAAAGGGTTTGTATTTTTGCTTTACAATCTCTATGGAGGTGATACATGCTAATTATGATTACCTCAGTACTCCACTAACAAAGTTGCATGCTCTGCTCAGGGGTTACTTGGATGATAAACTGGTAAGTGGGCGGCATCACACACTGTTGCAGCTCCAATGCATTCACATCTGGCTCCTCTTTCCCAAAGCCTGTCATGGTGAAATTGTCAACCATGTCGACCCCTGGGATGTCATCCAAAAACTGTGAAGGAAACAATAATAATAATGATGATTAATAATAAAGTTTAGTATCAAGATACAAAAACTAAATCAAAGCCACCTTTGATTTACTGCAGGCAACCAATTATAATTGGACAATGTACTTTGAATGTTCTTAATTAACTTTCCTCTGGACAAATTTGCCTGCATCATTCAAAATGTATGTTTTAGTTAAGTAAACTAGGCCTGTAGATACAGTAGAGCACCTTTGGCTGGCTACCCATTGGAATACGGAGCAGCTGTGATCATTGCTTGCCATTATTATGTTAAAAACAAATTATATCAATCTCAGGAGTCACATGGGAAGTAGGGAATGTTGTTGATCTGACTTCATGTAACATTTGGTCCAGCGGTTTGAAAGATTAGCCGTACACACAAAACAAAACTTACGTCATCTACCCTCCACGTGTCATCTGTGTTGCCATAGCTGACAGAGTTCTTCAGAAAGTCAGTTGTGTTGCCATAATCCTGATGAGACAATAATTGTTATTTTTAATCAAAGTATCAAAACCTTTTGGAAATTCAGCAACTACTGTAAAGTGATTGTTATTTTAGACTTGGAGACAAACACTGCAAAATGTATTGCTTACGTTGTCAGTATCCCGCAAGACAGCAATGAGTAGACGAATGTATTCAGTGGCAGCCTTAAGTGTGTCCACTTTACTGGGTTTACGGTCAGGACGCATCAGCGGCACCATGCGCTTCAGACGGGTGAACATGGTGTTCAGGTTCCTGATCTGTAGAGGCAAGAATGGGCAACTACTCATCTCTTGAGACTTAAGTCATGTAATCAAGTCAGGCCAGATTTTTCAAATTCCATTTCAATGGGCACGTCATTTTGGAACTTGGGCCCCTTCCCTACTTCCTTCACAGGTGTTACTGATTATACTAATGAAGGCTCTGTTCCATTCTGGTCAAACAGAGTAACGCCAGGGCTCCACCGGTTCGTCAAAAAACGCACCGGTTCAATTCAATTTTAATGCACGCGTTAATGTCACGCAACGCGGGCAGTGGAGCCACCCTTCATTGATTAAAAAGGGAACATTCCCTGACGGTGACGGAGACGCGACGCTGACGCGCCCGGTGGAGCCCCGGTGTAACGGCCGGGCTCCACCGGGCGCGTCAGCGTCGCGTCTCCGTCACCGTCAGGGAATGTTCCCTTTTTAATCAATGAAGGGTGGCTCCACTGCCCGCGTTGCGTTGCGTTGACGGAGACGCGACGCGTGCATTAAAATTGAACCGGTGCGTTTTTTGACGCACGCGACGGAGACGCAACGCGTCCGGTGGAGCCCTGGCGTAAGGATGATGCTATTGTGCCTGTTGGCTCACTGGAAACACTCTGCTACACCAGTGGGTCTCAAAGTGTCTGTCCGAGTGGGTTCCAAAAATACACATTAACATGAACATGATGAATCCAACATAATTATTACAAAATATATGTAAATAAACAAAAAACTTGAATGAATAGCCTACAATAAAGGAAGGGTTGTAGCCCTAGAATGTCTTTGATCGTACATACATTTAATATAATTCCCAAATACACAGCCATAGATCGGTGCCCTCCGCTCGCAGTTAGCAGCGGTGGATGTGCGGCATAAATGTGGTCCGTGCTCTGTGTACTCACCCAATAAATAATTCCTAAGACTTGGAGTCAGATATTGTCCTCTAGTTTCATATCCATGTGAAAGTACTGGCAGAAAACATGTGTTTAGTCAATTATCTCCACTTTTCCACGGGCTTCAAATGGACGGCATTCTCTCCGGGCGAGGGGCCGAAATGACCGATGGACTGAATTGAACAAAACTTCCATTGGGAAGCACAAACATCATCACAAATTGTCCAGGGGAACACAAATGATCACAAAAAGTTTGGGTAAATTCGGTCCATCAGTCATTCCGGGCCCCTCGCCCGGAATGACGGATGTGTGAAGCCTGTGGAAAAGTGGAGATATTTGACGAAGCACACATGGATATGAAACTAGAGGACTACAGCTCCATCTCAATGAATTAGAATAGTGTTGAATAGGTTGGCGGAGGGTGTGTAGAGAGCCCAGGATCACATTAGATAATTGGCACAGGGGTGAAAAAAATGGGTTACAAAATCGAGGGATAAAAATTTAGAAAAAAAAAAAAGAATAGTGTAAAAGTTCATTTTCTTCCGTAATATAATTCAATAATGCATAAAGTGAAGTATTTAAAACCTTCTTTTGTTTTAATCTTGATGATTATCGACAAGCTTTATGTTGATGCTAATCTTCCTTTTCAGGCAGCACTTGGCACCTGCCCACAGAGCCAAAACTACTAGTAATTGGTGCACTGACCATAGTCTTACATACTTATCCCATGTAAGAACAAAGTTCCTCCACTTGCATCTGTCTTTGACCATCTTCTCTATGGTTCCCCAGCTCTGATGTTGTTGCTGGAGCTCCTTCTCGATCGTCCTACACCATGTCATTTTAGGCCTGCCTTTCTTTCTCTTTCCTTCTAGGGTCCAGTGTAATGCGACTCTTGGGATTGCGTTGATGTCCATTCTGAGCACATGGCCAATTCAGGTCCACCTGCCTTTATTGATTATACTGTGCATGTTGTCTTGTTGGGTGATGTTGAGGAGGTTATTGTTTGAGATGGTCTTGGGCCAGAATATACGTAGGAGTTTTTGCAGGCATGTGGAAAGTGGATAGTTTATGGATATCGTTTTCTGTTCTTTTCCAGCATTCTGCACCGTGTAGTAGTGTTGAGAGTACACAGCTTTGGTAGATCCAGAGTTTTGTTTTGTGCTGTATTGCTTTGATTTCCAGATTTGTTTAAGTCTTATTAAGGTTGCGTATGCTTTGTTGATTCGGTTTTTAATGTCTTTACTAGCTCCCCCATCGTGGTGAATGATGCTTCCAAGGTATGTGAAATGATACATCATTTCATGATGAACATCAAAGCTTGTGGTGCTTGTTCCCACAGTGCAAGAAAAGCCAGTATAGAACTGTTGGATGATTTTAACTATGTGGGAGGGGATTCCATAGCTTCTCATGATCTTCCAGAGACTATCGCGATGGATGCTGTCAAAAGCCTTCTGAAAGTCAATGAAGTTTATGTACAGCTGTCGTTGCCATTCACTGCACTGCTCAATGATGTTCCTGAGAGTGAATATCTGGTCAACGCATCCCTTTCCTCTCCTAAAACCGGCTTGTTCATCGCGAAGTACTTTGTCAACTGCTGGTGTAATACGGTGTATAATGATTTTGTAGAATATTTAGCTGATAACAGAAAGAAGTGTGATGCCCCTCCAGTTGTTACAGTCGATAGTGTGCCTTTCTTCGGAACCTTAACGATCACTCCTTTTGTCCAGTCCGATGGCATCTTCCCTTCCACCCAGATGTTGGTGTATAGTTAGCCCCTTTCGGAACCCTGGTTTACCGTTTCTGAATTTTGGACGTCGGTAGCCCAGGGTCTCTCAGTACTTCTTCCACTCTCCATGGGAGACAGATGTACATAGCCTCTGTTCACGCCGTGCTGCGCTCCGCTTGAGTGTTCGTGAGATGTTTCAAAGATGCATAAAGCGGCTATAGGAGACCGCCACAACGTGTATGAAATGGCATTAACCGCCGATGCCGTTAAGTATTTTTAATCTTTTTTTGACTGCTCTGAAATTCTCTCTTCCTCACTTCCTTGACTTCCTTATTGACTTCCCATTGTACCGCCTCCCGCACCGAGACTGGCTAGCTGCGCGTCCTAGTTACTGCCTCCGATTGGCCGACCGGCGACCGCGTACATGCAGGATGTTTATAATGCTGTGTCGTGGGAGGCGGGACATGGGAAGTGAGGAAGAGAGAATTTCAGAGCAGCCAAAACTTCAAAAAAAGTAAAAAATACTTAACGGCATCGGTGGTTAATGCCATTTCATACACGTTGCGGCGGTCTCCTATAGCCGCTTTATGCATCTTTGAAACATCTTACCAACACTCAAGCGGAGCGCAGCACGGCGTGAACGGAGGCTATGTACATCTGTCTCCCATGGAGAGTGGAAGAAGTACTGAGGGACCCTACCGTCGGCCAAACTTCAGAAACGGTAAGGGTCCCGAAAGGGGCTAGTGTATAGTGTGAGTAGGATGTTTGAACTAGCTCTGGATCGACTTTAAAGAGTTCTGCGTTTAGGTTATCAGCACCTGGAGATTTTTCAGTTTGAGTGATTTAATGGCCTCGATTATTTCCACTTTTGTTGGTGGGTTGATGTTAATGTCTAGATCTTCTACAGCTTCTTGTTTCTATTGGGTGTAGAGGGGGATCTCTGTTGAGAATCTCTCTGAAGTGTTCTGTCCAGCAATCTTCTTATTCTTTTTCTTGTGGCGAGTAATTGTCCTCAATTGCTTCCGATATGTTGGACGTTTCTGAAATTTCTTCCACAGGTTAGTGATTTTGTAGACTGTTTCTTGTTGGTTATGGGATATGCTGCTTCTTCAGCTGCGCTTGCCAGCTCCTCTAGGTAGGCTCTCTTGTCCCTCCTTATTCAGCGGATTCGACCGTTCTCTCTGCATTGGATCGGCGAAATCATCCGTTATCAGCACCTTCACATAGGGCCAGTATGGCCATACTGACATACTCACCCTTGGCTGAACGTGTCATTTCCAACTCTATTGTCGGCGCATGGAAACTAGGGGCTACTAATATATACTATTCTCTGCCTATCGGGACGTAACTCGGACGGTGCTGAGTCGGGTCTGGTGGCCTTCGCAACGCTCGGCACGGCGACTCGCTCGGCGGTGCCTCACGTGGCTCAAGGCCACCAGACACGTGCGCCTCCGTCAGGACATCAGTGACATTATCACCAGTCACAATAGGTGATAATGACATACTGAAACAGTGAGTATGCCAGTATGGCCTTAGTGGCCCTATGCGAAGGTGCTGATAACGGATGATTTCGCCGATCCAATGCAGAGACACTGGTCGAATGGGGTGCCTTATCAGGCTTTTCACCTGCTTGTTGGACTTGCAGTTCTTGCTTAATCCTTGATGATTTGGTGTCATTTATTCTGGATTTCAAGTTCATTCTCTCTTCCAGTAGCCTTCCATGATTCACTACTGATCCATTCTTAATATGCTGTTTTTTTCCTGTGTCCAATAGTTTTCTTGCTGGTTTCTTTGTAAGTTTCAACAATATTTTCCCAATGCTTGTTGATGTCAGTCTCGTCTACATCATCATCGCTCGTATTACTGGAGAGAGCTTGGTATTTGTTCCGGAGTGGTATTGTGAATTTCTTCTTTATTGATGGGTATTTCAACATGCTGACATCAAATCTTGGGGACCATTTGGGTGTTTGATGTCTGCTGTTACAAAGTGATGGTCACTGGAGACATCTGCTCCTCTTCTCACTTGGACATCTCTCAATGAGCTTCTCCATTTAACCATGGTATTACTGTGCTCAACTGACCAGCCAACTGGCCTGACCTGAACCCCACGGAGAATCTAGGTTGTATTGTCAAGAGAGGCATGGAGGCTGATCACCTCCATGCCACGCCCCATTGATGAAATAATTTGTTAAAAAGTAGCCCAGACCAAGTATTGACTGCATACATTAAAGCTGCTATAAGCAATAATATGTCAACATTTTAATGACCTTTTAATTTAAACAAATGTTGGTATTCAGACAGCCAGCAATGGGTAGAACGCTCCCAAAACAAATGTAGTCTCTGTGACACATCTAGGGGCCGCAATCTGCATTCAAATATTTTCCTAGAAGCTTTGTCATTGGTCGATTTGCCTGTCTGCTTCCTGATTGGTTAGTCATTGCGACCGGGTTTTTTTCGACCAATGACAAAGCTTCTAGGAACATCTTTGAATGCAGATTGCGGCCCATAGATGTTTCACAGAGACTACATTTGTTTTGGGAGCGTTCTACACATTGCTGGCTGTCTGAATACCAAAAAAATAAAAAATAAAAAGGTAATTAAAAATGTGAAATATTATTGCTTATAGCAGCTTTAATATACTTTTCAGTTGGTCGACATTTCTCGTTTAAAAAAAAAATCATATCGGAAGCAAATCACTTTATGCACAATGAATTGAGGATATACCGTATATGAAAGTTTCACTTTTTGAATTATTTTACGGAAGTAAATGAACTTTAACACAATATTCTAATTCATTGAGATGGAGCTGTATATCTGACTCCAAGTCTTAGGAATTATGTTTTGGGTGAGTACACATGCGCAGATATGAGGGATGAGGGATCTAGGGCTGTTAGTGGAATACATGAAATGTATGTAACATCACAGACATTCTAGGGCTAGAAGTGTGGGCACTAAGGAAATCTGGGCACCATTGTTTTGGGAAGACTGGACACCAGGAAGAGTGGGCACCATACAGCCCTCGGAAGACTGGGCACTGGGCAGAAAATGTTTTGATGCTGGGGTCATCTGAATGTAATTGCATTCCAGTAATATGCAATGCCAAACTTCAAAGTATTTCCATTTTGGTGCATCGATTTCTCCTTGTGCCCACTCTGTTTTGGTGCCCTGTTTTCCCCCAACCCACTGCCTGGGCCAGAATGTTTTGGTGCAGCCCACAATGGCAACATCCTGTTACCCCTCTGGTCTAAACTCCAAAGGCCTCTGGTAGACAATTAACACAATTTCCACAGCAGCAGTAGCCTATTTATTAATCATCATACATATAGGCTATAGTGCATGGATGCATGGCTCACCACTCTGTTCTGAGGTTTGCTTTAAGTCCTAGCGTAGGCTAAATTAGCGCCTCACGGCAGAATAACATTTTGTGAAAAGGGAGGGAATCACTGAATAATTGACTGAATTTAGTTGCTCAACTAACATTCCGTCCGTCCAACTTCAACGGTTAGTAATAGTAACTTATACGTGGTCCAAATATTTAGGCCTACTCAGCTACTCACCCTCTGTCGCTCCTTTGCGTTGACCATTTCTCTTTTTTTCGCAGTTAACCTGTAGTCTTCAGCTACAACGTACAGGCCGTTTCTAGCTCGTTTGTATTTTACAATGTCACTGTACACAGGGAGCGCCGACTCGCCTGTAACACGCATTAAAATGTCACGCATCAATTCTTTACCAGGAACCTTCATTGTTAGTTTCTTACGGTTAATTGTAATTTGTGACGTCTCTTGGCCAATTTAGACTACTCTACTCTTGGACCGCAAATGTTTATGGGGGGGGAAACACACCTCTGACACAGGTAGGCCTACCGGACTCCACGTCGGCAACCGGAACAGTGGGCACCTGTTATTTCTGGACATTTATTTTGTAGCTATTTTAAATGATTTTCTATTTACATGCATTTTATAGACTAGGGGCCAAATACATGTATATTTTTAATTTGTACATTTTAGATTTTAGGCCCACTATTTCTACAAATACAAGGGTAAATCTAGGTCTGATAATGTACCATCGTGCATTTTCACATCATTTTACATTTTCCAATGCATAAAAATGTATTTATTTGTGTAGGTTTTGGGGGAAAAATGGACCACTTCAACTATTTGACAAAATTCGCATTTTTTTCACCCCAGTTTAAAGTTTTACCTTTTAACAAAACAAGCAAGCAAAAGTTAACAAAACGCTGCTTTTGAGTTGATTTTGTAAAAAGAAAAGCAATTGGGTAGACTAATAAATAATACACTGTGATTGGCACTGGCAGTAAACATCAGATGTGGGCAATTAGAAGAACATACAAACATTTGAGTAAAAATGTAGACACACACGCACACACACTTTCCATATCCGCTTAATAATAACCACAGTACAACCCAACAAACACCCACCCCGGATGGCCGGATCAGACTAATTTTGCAGTGAGGTTTTTGAAGATGGAACCATGAGGAAACTGTCACTCCCTCCTGACTATGGGTTCAAAGTTCTGTTGGTTCACTCATCTTGCATTGCATCTTGTTCCATCTTCCAAGTTCCCACATCCAATGCATCTACTGCGAGCTCCCTCGCTGTGGCCAATCACAATCAGTGACATTAATGACGCATTTGTAACAGCCAACTCAAATTACATAGGAAGTTCCTCCTCGTTGACTTCGGCAACATTGAAACAAGCTACACAAACAACACGTTAAAATCTAGAATACGTTTATTATGAAGTGCAGTTGATAACTTTCAGGAAGAAGTTTGCTCATATATATCGATAAACTAACTGTCTCCGTCGGTCAAGGAGACACGAAAATGATAGCCTCGCATCTGTTGACGTACAACTTCACGGAACTTCATCATGAGCAAATACAAAAAGTAAGTACAGGGCAACATCTAACAAGACGCATTTGGACACATTATAACCTTAGTATCCCGTCCAGTTTCTAGTTCAGTCTGTCTGTGATCAGTATCTTGTCAAATTAAGAGTTTAAAGTGCTACGGGCGCACTCGACACGTGAAGGTTTCCGTTTTGCTCAAGGACATGGCGTGGCGTCACGGCAGCCACCTTGACTCAGCTGTGGGTGGCGCTGGATGTAAAAAGGCGCAGTCTGTGTGAAGAAGATGAACAACAACACACATCTGATTTTAATTCAATCAGGAGGACAGTTTTTGGAGATACAGGATATTAGGAAAATATAGGGAGTGGGACATCTGGATGTAAATTTGTCTATTTTGTTGAAAAATGGTCTTTTAATGTAAAGTATACATGATGTGAACATTCATATCAGACTTTAATTTTGTGTGTGTGTGCGTGCGTGCGTGCGCGTGCGTGGAAAACCAGTCGGATTGAAAAGGGAGCTTGTTTCTTAGAGTTCACGGTTCAGACCAGACCCCCCCCCCCCCCCCCCCCCCAACACACACACCTTTTTCAATCTGACTGGATGGGTGGATATAAACCTTGTGGGAATGATCAGTATGCTACCGCTACCCTGAAGAGATTAGTAACTTTTGGGTCAAAAGGTCAACATCAAGTTCACGATGAGAGTAACAAGGGATGTCGATGTGCTCTTTTTTTGGTTTGCACTTCCATGAGTATTTTAACTCTGAATCTGTGGCATGAAAATTTCTACTGCGGTTTTGTTAAGGGGAAACACGACACATTAGGTTTCTGCTTTGATCCAACAAAAAATGAATGCATATGTAGGCAGTGGGCTGGGCATAATGATAAGCCATGATATCTTAGCTAGTTATTATGAGGTCAGGTGCTGCTGTAGGGCAGTGTCATCTATCGATTATCTTTATCTTCTTAACGATAGATTACTTTTTTGATTTATCAAATAATCGAGAAGCACGTAATAATAATAATATGTAAGCACATACTATATCGATTACTTCTTTGATTAACTTTTGCACCCCTAATGTGCTGGGATATATAAAACGGTACCATATTCCATTCCTTGGGGAGAGCTCTGGCAGATAACATTGCACATGAGTTCGCAATCTGAAAAGTCGCTCTAAACTTTTGTTATGGCTGCATTTAAGCTAGCTGTCTCCAGTTTCTGATTATAATGAAGTATGGGCAGCCTGTTCCTGCCTACTGGAACATGTTCTGTCAGTGTATCAATTTTATTAATTGTGTTGCCCTGCTGTCTATTTAGACCTTGTAGCCAAGGTGACTTGCTGTAATCCTCCACTGGTCTCATTTACTCACAGTGGGTGCATATTATTGGATCGGCATGGGGACATTTCTTTTTACACTAGGTACTACAGTGACTGAGGTCACGGTAGCTGTGACTTTAGCCTTTATACCGTAGGGAACAACTGTAAGTTCCAGTTTTACCTACTTAAATGAATGTCATTATCAATATGATCAATTCATAGTACTGCAAAGTTATACTTACTTGTATGAGTGAGTGACCTTTTTTGGTTATCTGCCACAGTTCTTTTCCAGCTGGGCATCACAATAGTGAAAATACTGTGCCATGTACCTGGTCAACAATAAATATTGTTTCACTCTTGAAAGTGTACATTGATTTTTCCTGGCTTTTCATAAGCCTGATTGAGAACTTGCAGATTTGTTTGGATTCCAGACTAAGGCAGGGCATGTGAAAGGTAACAGGTACGGTCGCCCCTATTCCATCTCGCCCCCGCTTCTTTCCGCCGACGGTTCTTGTATTCTTTATTTTGATTTACTGAGAATAAGGTTAGAAATACGTTTAGGGTTAGGCATAGTTTTACTGGGGTTAAGTTTAGGAATAGGGTTAGGTTTAACCGTTTAAGCATAATTTACAAGGTTACTTTAGGAATACCAGGCCAGTTCCGCCGGCTGCACGCCCGAGGCGAGTTGGTAAAGGGGCGAGTTGTTTGGTATTCATCTGAAATTAGTTTGAGAGGCACAGTCTTACCGCTTTATTCCGTAACTACACCCTCATACAGGAATGACTCGCTGTGATTGGATTGGTAGTTCTTCTTAGTCTTCCTTGTGCTTTTGCAACTATGCATACCTTTAACCCCACTAAAACTAAGAAACATTTGGTTGTCGGAAGGACAATTAATACAATACAATACTTGACTGACATAAAGACATAACCAGAAAATGTGATCTTCCTCCCTCCACCCCCACCAACATTAGGTGGACAAATATCTTCACCACTTGCGGCTGTCTGATCAGAGTGTGATGGACGTGTCGGTGAGGTTCCGACGGGAGATGGATAAGGGCCTGTGCCGTGACACCCACTCTACAGCGGCTGTCAAGATGCTGCCCACGTATGTGCGCTCAACTCCTGATGGAACGGGTGAGTGTGGATAAACCTACCTTGGCAAGTGTGTGGGTGTGTGTATATAAATGGTGCCTTTACGGGGGCACGGTGGCACAGTTGGTAGTGCTGTCGCCTCACAGCTAGAAGGTCCTGGGTTCGATTCCCGCTCGGGACGCTGTGGGTGCTGGCGGCGTGTTTCCTCCTCCACGTCATCAGTGCCCATACCCGAGGCGGGGTTGGCGAAAGGGCCTTTCTGTGTGGAGTTTGCATGTTCTCCCCGTGTCCCCTAGGGTAGGTACCCTCACAAAAAACATGCAGTAATCCTGGTCTCTAAACTGCCTCCCCAGTGGCCAGCCGGGGCGCCTGATGGAGGGGAAAGGAACTGGTTGGAATAACGTGTTCCTTCCACGCGCTACGTCCAACCAGGGAAGGCATGAACGAAGTCCCTTGCTCTCCCCATGTCCCCCATATATGGGGACTAGCTTGGCAGAGGGTGTGTAGAGCCCAGGATCACATTAGATAATTCACACAGGGGTGAAAAATGGGTTACAAAATCGTGGGATAAAAATTATAAAAAAAAATATATATATGGCGCCTTTACCCAAGGCACTTTACTTAGATTGTGCATTACATTCACACATTCATACACCGATGATGGAGGAAACCATGCAACTCACCAACCTGCACATTAGGAGCAAAAGGGGTTCAGCGTCTTGCTCAAGTACAGTACAGGGGCACTCACTTCAGACGGGTCTGATTTTTATTTTATGTGCGTGCGCATTTGACCTATGCTAGCATTTCATAATATTGGTGTTTCTGTCCACACAGGACGGATTGCTAAATCAGAAAGATTATTATTATTTCTGAAATTGTGTTATTTAATTTTTGTCTCCTGAAGAGAAGGGTGATTTCTTGGCCCTGGACCTTGGTGGGACCCACTTCCGTGTGCTGCTGGTCAAAGTGTCGGCAAACGGCAAGCAGACGGTGGAAATGGAAAATCAGATCTACGCCATTCCAGAACACCTAATGAGAGGCTGCGGCTCAGAGGTTTGATGCTACACATGCATTTGATAAAAATGGAAATGCACCCACAAGGCAAACACAGACAGACACAGACTAGAGGTCTTCACAGGTCCAATATGACAGACCTGAACCCAAATAGACCCGTATAGAACCGTGACATCCCAGAACTGGACCTGTACAAAACCAGAGGCCCCGAAATGCCCGAATGCGAACGTTCTTGTCCAGTGTTAAATAAGACCTAAACATAGCCTCACTTGTTGCTGCTGCTGGCAGTGCACCAGTCATAACGTGATGTATAATCCCAGTCAATCAATGCAGGCAGTTGGTAAATAAAATGAAATCCATGTTTTCTTTAGATGTGTGTGTGCAATCCTTCTTAACCGTTGCTAAAGCTAATCATCATTTTCTGTCGCAGACATCATCTTTGGTGTTTCCATTGTGCTTTGCAGAGCATACCGGTAACAAAGTGCTATGACAACTTGTGACAACCCATTTTGAACCATGAACAATCAATCAACTGTATGTAGACTCAGGGGTCCATTAAAAACAAACAACATAAAAACACTACATAAAGAACACCCCTATAAAAAAAGTCAGCTTTTACAATACATGGGTTTCCAAAAAGTAGACCGATATCTTGAAAATCTGAGGCGGGGGTTAGACGGCAGCAATAGAGTTATGAGACTCATTCAGTCGACACATACATTTGTACATCAATAGGGCATGAAAACTGACTCCCACATACAGAACAACTCACTTGTACTGCTCCACCTTGGTTTTCTCAATAGTATACGCATGCAATTGTTGTTGGAGGTATCAGTTGAACCAGGGAAATGTATCTTCACCAGATGCTTTAACCCCTGTAGATGCCATCAGACATTGACAATGTGCTGTAACTATGATGCAACCTTTATTTTGGTAATGTCCTTCACAACAACTTTAAAATCTAAATACCAAACTGCTGTTTGGTGAAGTTGTGTCCTTTTTTGATGGAACGTCATCATTCACTGCGGTCATAGTTCATCAACAACCCATGATGTGTGGCTAAATATTGGTCAGACATGGAGTGATTGCGTCTGATCATTGGTCACTAGAAGGACTGACACAAGCCTGGTTTTGGACACAAGAGGCAGTACTTGTCCTTATTCCATGGCCATGGTTTCTTTTCACCCACATTCAAGAGAGTTGATTAAAGAATCAATAGTCTATGAGGTAAACTCTGCACCAATAAAATGTAAGTGAGGCAGAACTTGTAGTAATTCCACACTTTGTGACCAGGGTTCCTTTTCACACACAATCAAAACTAATTGGACCAAAATACCAGTATTTACCTATCTTTACCTGTGTGAATGTGGTTTTCTTTTCCCATAGTTGTTTGACCACATAGCCGATTGTTTGTCTAACTTCCTGGATAAGATGGGGATAAAAGAGAGAAAACTTCCACTGGGTTTTACCTTCTCTTTCCCTTGCCAGCAGAACAAGTTGGATGAGGTGAGTGAGACACATTTGAACTATTGCACACTAACTATGTTTCACCTTTAACTGGTGCTTTTTATGAAGGAATTCTGGTTGTTGTTGTGGAGGCACTGCATCCTTCTGGTGGGGCCTTGTTACTGGCAGGTGAGCCAGCAGCAGTGGCAACACAGAAATGTGTGCGGAGGAATTCCTGTAATTGGTATATTGACTAAAAGAAGAAAGGAGTAACAATAATTGGCTTCTATTTTTTATTTATTTCTTTAATGTGTCAAAGGCATCAATTTATCCCTGTCACCCTACTCAACAGAAAGCACTCTGCTCCAATATGTTTGCCATGTTTACCTTCACTTCACCTGGTTTGCAGAGTATTCTGGTATCGTGGACCAAAGGTTTCATGTCGAGTGGTGTGGAAGGGGAGGATGTGGTCGGTCTCCTGAGGAAAGCCATCAAGAAACGAGGGGTAAGGACATATTCAATGTTATTAACCTTTGCTGGAACTTAATAAATAACCATTAACAGCACTCCTACTGTATGTACAGTACACATTCAAAACAAAATACCAACGGACAACATTTTCTCTTGATGTCTTTTTCCCTATTACTCCTCTTTGCAGGACTTTGACATCGACATAGTGGCGGTGGTTAATGACACAGTGGGCACAATGATGACTTGTGGCTATGATGACCATAACTGTGAGATTGGCCTGATCGTAGGTGAGTTCATCCACTCTGTCATACTTAATGTATGTTGACTTGAATGGACAGATCTAAATCACAGATGCCATTGTTGACATGTGTGGTTTGTGGTTCTGCATTGTTCAGTGGGTACAGTACACTACATCATTCTAGGGGTTTGTTCCTATGGTGTTCAATTCCCACTGAGACCACTCGAACTAAACAGGAATGTTTCACTGAAATAAGCTGTTTACGTGGTCCATCAGATGGTAGCAACATCACGGTCAAGATTGTTGTTTTCTGGCTTTCAATGCACAAGTCTATCTGCATGAAGACGCTGTCTCTATTTTAAAAAACAAAGGTTGTTTGATAAAGCTAGGGAATCCCTATACACAGTAGTTTGTTGTACGCAGTTTATCCTGATGTTGGAGTTTTGATAAAGAACAAAATATATAATGTAATAAACACTAAGGCAACACATGTGCCACCTCTCTGAATATCCCCAATTTAACTAGACTAGTAGGATATTTCAGAGCTTTCATTATCCATGGAATAATTGTATGTTTTCTTCATATAGTTTTTCTCTACATATTTACCATTACAGACATTTACACCATAAAGCTGCTCTGTGCCTTTTGGCACTGAGCAGTCGTTAAAGTACAACAATAGTTGTTTAGGACCTTCTAACAAGACCTTCCAACAGGACCACATCTCTAACTTTTACTTTTACTAATACTTCTTTATCAACCCTACAGGAACAGGCACCAATGCCTGCTACATGGAAGAGATGCGCAACATGGAGATGGTGGAGGGTGATGAAGGGCGGATGTGCGTCAACATGGAATGGGGAGCTTTTGGAGATGATGGGGCCCTGGAAGACCTGCGCACTGACTTTGACCGGGAGATAGATGCCACCTCCCTAAAACCTGGCAAGCAGTTGTGAGTGCATGTTTACCATAATTTTGTACTTTGGTGTTACTTGGGCTGAACAAGATCATTTGGATAAAGCCTTGTGTATTTTATCCCAATAATCAGCAGGGGGAGTGTTTTCAGCATGTTCTTGCCTACACACCAAGGCGACATCATATCCAAACCAACAACCAACAATAATAACATTTGACTCTTTTCTTGCCCTCTGCTTCATGTTGTTTAGGTTTGAGAAGATGATCAGTGGTCTATACATGGGGGAGCTGGTCCGACTGATCCTGGTGAAGATGGCTAAGGAGAACCTGCTATTCCAGGGACAGACAACACCAGATCTCCTCACCACTGGACGATTCCACACCAGCCATATGTCAGCCATTGAAATTGACAAGTCATTTTCAGGGTGTGTGTGTACAAAATGTTTGAGAGTGCACTCTAACCTGGTCTAACATCTGGCGCAGTCCTCCAGCACATTAGTTCCCCATTATTTAAAGCAATACAGTAGATGGTAGATTGGCCTATATAGGCGGGTTTGCAATGCAAACTCCAGATAGTTTGTCATGGTAGATGACATTGCTGAGAGACTCGGCAATATCGGCATTGAAGTAATTTTTTAAAAACGTTAATTATTTTTGTGGCACACAGAAGATAAATCATTTTTAGGCGAAATGTTCACTTCTGGTTTATTTCCGGTTGTATCCGTCTCCTAGCCATAGACATAAAATGGTAGAATAAACTCGGCAACAAACGTTTGAAAACTTAACTTTGGTCCATTATTTCTCCACTTTAATAATACCAATTGGTATTGTATTTTATGTCCTTAGTTGTAATCATTGAATAGTCACCTTTACAATGAGGTATAGCTTGTAAGGATCGGGTGTTCATGGGATGAGCAACACAGCTAAACATGTGGGTAGCGCCTCCAAAAGATTTGCCAAAATGGCAAGTGGTTGGTATTCAGCCTTGCTTTGAGTTGCTTAGTGGATTGGATGATTGTACTCTCACACAGTAATAAGGTAAAAAACAACACGTATTGGCCATTTTTACACTTTAAAAATTTTACACTCTGTGTTAGGGAACTCGGTAGCGGGTGGAAGTTCCATATGGTGTCATCTATCGTAAACCACTGAAAATACACGAGACCGTGGGCTTGTGGTTAGTGTCCGCCCTGAAACTGGGAAGTTGGGGTTCGATCCCCGGCCAGGTCATACCAAAGAAAAATGGGACCTAATGCCTCCCTGCTTGGCACTCGGCATTAAGGGTTGGATTGGGGGTCAAATCAACTACGGATGATTCCCGAGCGCGGCATGGCTGTGGCTCACTGCTCCAAGAAATTGGTCAAATGAAGAGAACAAATTTCACTGCAGACTTTGAAGACATTGACTTGGCAGTCAATGTGTTACAATCCATGCCAATACATTACAATAGAAACACAGACCAGGTGCCAGCGTTTCTATCGTTTCTATTTTTATTATTTTTTAAACGTAAAATTACATCTTGGCACAGGGGGTTATAGTGCTTAAAACGTAACCTGACGTTTCCTGGCTTGGATTGGCTTAATACAAATAAGAAACTGTAAAAGTTGCATATTCCGGCACAGAGGAGTACAGTGACGGGAAGAAAAATACTATTATTTCAATAAGAAGCCTATACTTTACTCCTGACAAAAGCTATTTTCAAAGAGCTCTCCTCTCATCTAAGAAATGTATTTTTCTTTGTGCAACGTACAAGTAACAGGTCATCAATGGGCCTCTGCATGGATCTGTCATGCGTTAAGAGAATACAACCACCTTGTGCCTTACTTTGCACCCAGATAATACACCATCTAACTAGCAAAATTGGAGTCAGAAATTGCCCCAAGAAGCTTGCACAATACATTTTAGACCTTGAGACACGTTGTACAGTACCATAGATTGTCTAAATATGGCCCTTATCCTTGTTTGTTCATTAATCAATTGATCATTATAGTTAAAAAAATTAAATGTTGTTTGTTGTGTTGTTTGCTCTCTAACAGGGACAAGGAGGGTCTGATGGGTGCTGAGACAGTGCTCCGGGGCCTGGGTCTGGAGCCATCAGCTGAGGATTGTGTAACGACCCAGAGGGTGTGTCAGATTGTGTCGACGAGGGCCGCCCACCTATGTGCTGCCTCACTGGTTGCCGTGCTGCGGCAGATCAGGGACAACAAGGCAGCAGAGAAGCTCCGCACCACCATCGGGGTGGACGGGTCTGTCTACAAAAACCATCCGCAGTAAGTGACATGCACAGGCTTTGAGCTTGCTATAAATGCATGAAATCTCTGTGTGCGTTAGGGCTGTCAGTGCAAAGGTTTTGCTAGTGGTGTTCCTGGTGTATAAGGAATTCCTTACCATTTGACTTTTTACCATTGCTATTCTACCCTAATCCACTCCGTTGTTCTCAAAAGGTTTGCAAGAAGGCTCAACAAGATGATGCGGCGGTTGATGCCAGACTGCGATGTACGCTTTCTCCGTTCAGAGGATGGCAGTGGGAAGGGAGCAGCCATGGTGACAGCAGTGGCCTACCGCCTGGCCATGCAGCATGCCGAGCGCCAGTGCATCCTGGACAAGTTGCGACTTAGCCATGAACAGCTGCTGGAAGTGAAGAGGAGGATCGGTGAAGAGATGGTTCGAGGCCTAGCCAAGGAAACCCACCAGGTAGCCAGTGTCAAGATGCTGCCCACCTATGTCCGCGGAACACCAGATGGAACAGGTTTGTTCATCAGGTTGACAGTAACAGGTTGATGAATGTGGGGGCTTGAAAGTGATCTTCATTTAAATATCACACGCTTAAAAAAACTCTGTTAGAGGCATTGTACCCATAGAGCCCTATTAAGCAAGACGAAAAACCCATGCGGTAATACAGATTTCGCCCTCGCTCTGCGCCTTTTCGTATTATGGAAGCCGTGGTGAGCGCTCACTCATATGGAATACCACGTTCCTGCATAATTTAGCATTGGGGGAGTGTCCATATGTTAATTATTTTCGCTTTGCGCTAATTGCTATTAAGCCCCTTGACCTAAAAACACTCAGCGCATACCGATTCCGCCTGGGTCTGACCACGTCTTAAAAGCAAAAAGCACTGTTTCATTTTACACTTGAGCGGCTCTGGAGTGCTGCTGGAGTGTTGCCATGTCTGTTTATTATAAGCGGCTTCTTTTTCTGCAAAGATGCTTGTAAATATTGGTAGTTGTGGTTGCTTTTCTTGTTTCTAAAGTGCTTATTTGGGCTTTTCTCCTAATGTTGTTTAAACCAGTGATCCTCACACAGCGACATTCCCATGTCAAGGACCCCCAGATTAATGCATTTGCCCAACTAAGCCAGTGACCCCCATGACAGATTTGTGTTTTTAAATGTTTCAATAACATTTTTCAAAAATATTCCACAATTGTCACTTTTTTCAAAGATTACTTTTGAAAATAGCAGATCTACCAGCTCACAATGCATCACATTCATTCATTAAAACAATGAACTCTGACTGCAGGGGGATATATATTTATAATGATCATTCTAACAATGTGCAAGAAAATATGTAAAAAGAAGGAAGAACTTTATATTTGTGGACAATCAAAATATGCTGGAAATTTTAATGTGGTGTCATTAAAAGGAATCTTGATATGGCAGACTCACTATCTAGAAAATAAAAACATGGCACTTCATTTAAAATAGGTTGTAGACCCCTGTTATATGCGATTCTTTTGGGAGTATGTTTATAGACCTATTTACTTGTTTCTATGACACATGGCAACAGCGAGTTTTCTGGCTTTCTTGTTGAGATTATAAAGGGTCATATATCGCTCATTTCTCAACCTTTTTTAGAAATTAAAACATCTCCATACTCATTGGGAGGTTTGCTTTCATACGCTGTATCACACCCGACTCAATTCTTCTTCAATAATATGCTACGAGCGAAGACCATAACATTGGGGCCGCAGCAATACGCATGGCGCACGTATGGCATTTCAACTCATTCCTTCGTCGTGACTCGAATGAAATAAAATAAAATAAACGTTATTTTACTGGTGTTTTTCAATAGAAACAAATAAAGAGCGTGTGTGCAACAGTCAGTGCATATACGTGCATGCACTATAGGCTATATTTCCTCCTTGTCGGGATGGTGAGCTGAGCTCTTCACAGCCCGTTTGTGTTTCATATTATTCTTATAATATTTGATATTATAAACACTCATGGTTCTCTCATTTCTCAACCGTTTTTTAAAATGTAAAAATCCCCATATTCCTTAGGAATCTTGCTTTCATTCGCTGTATGGTACATGGTTCTATTTTTATCGAATTAAACAATATCAAACGAACTTGTATGTTCGGGGGTTAGACGATTCTGGGAACATTACGCATGGATTGCCAATTTGCCAGCCAATGCTGCGTATCTACTCGCAGTTCCATTCCGATCTGAAAGGTATAGGTAGGTGCCATTTCAAAGTCTTAGTTATTCATTTATGAATCAAATGAACTAGAATAAAGATTTTTACAGCTGTTTTTCATGCTTAGAACAGAAACAAATTAAGTGACGATGTGCGTATATCTCCCTCCCTTAGCATATGGCTGCGCCGCTGTAATGACTTTCCAATGAAAACTGCAAGTTACTTAACAAAATAGAGACATAGGCCTACAAGCTATGCACATCATGGCTGTGACAGCTTGTGGATCTGTTCTTTGGAGGCATAAAGGTGACAGCATGCAGTGCAATATGAATAATTAACCCAAATGTGACAAAGTCATGTCATGTCTATGGTGCCAGTCTGCAGAAATGTAATACCACTTGCCGAAAAGGGCGCATCATCAGCTGGTGTCGTAAAGAGAATAGTACGGACATGTTCATTGGGTAAGCCTCAAAACTCCCTTAAACACTCCCATGACTAATTCAAGGCCGTTTTGCTCACACCACGGGGTGTCGAAAGCGCTTCTTACCTGGCCCATAATTGTAATATGACATTGCACCCGCCCCCACGTCTTAAAAACTGTAAAATTATATGTAATTAGATTCCACTTGCTTAATAGGGCCCATAGTGTTTATGACATAGAAAAGTGGAATTCAGCCAAGGAAAGGTGGATATTTAACGTTGCAAATCCAATCGAACTAAAAAGTGGCATTAAAGGAGAATTTCATGCTAGAAGTCTTACTTACCTTTCTTTGCAGTTGTTAGGTCCGCACCAAAGTGGCCCAGGTGTCATTTTGTGCAAAAACGCATTATTGGCTATTTCCCCTACCCCACCATAAGCCCTGAATGGGGTGCTGGGTTTTAGTGCTAATTCGCTTATTTCCATTGCTCAAAATGATTTGTTTTGGTATAAATCCTCTCTTCATAATGTCGCAAGATCTCGCAAGACTTTGTGAGCTCCATGCAATTGGATGGAGCTCACGAAGTCTCGTGAGATCTCATGATAGACGAGACTTCACTCTTTACGGCTGGAACACAGCAACGGGGTTACTATGCAGTAAAGTGTCATGCTACACATACTGTTGACATTATGAAGAGAGGATTTATACAAAAAAATGGTTTTTCGAGCAATGTAAATAAGCAAATTAGCACTAAAACCCAGCACCCCATTATGGTGGTGTAGGGGAAATGGCCAATAATGCGTTTTTTGTTGTTGCAATAAACAGACAGAGAATAAACGTTCACTTCTAGCCATCAACGTCACTTTAAAAGAGAGAAATTAAAACCTGAGAACTAAAAAACATCGCATGGATGCACCTGGGACATCCTCAGTGATGTATCCCAAGGTCATCCCGGTTTTGGATTTCGCAACATCATACCCCTCACTCAGGTGACCCAGCTGGGGTCCCAGTCCCATTAGGGAAAGACAGGGTCACACAGTCCGCCGCTCCTGAACTACTCTGCTGGGACTAGGAGTTATGGCGCGAATACAAATATTTGACCCCCTGCTTATACAAGACCAAACTATGTTCCCATAAGCAGCCCAATGCAGAAAAGTCATGAAAACGATTGAAAATGTGTTCTTTGCAGTTGTTAGGTCCGCACCAAAGTGGTCCAGGTGTCATTTTGTGCAAAAACGCATTATTGGCTATTTCCCCTACCCCACCATAAGCCCTGAATGGTGTGCTGGGTTTTAGTGCTAATTCGCTTATTTCCATTGCTCAAAAAGATTTTTTTTTGTATAAATCCTCTCTTGTCGCAAGATCTCGCGAGACTTTGTGAGCTCCATGCAATTGGATGGAGCTCACGAAGTCTCAAGAGATCTCACGAAAGACGAGACTTCACTCTTTACAGCTGGAACACAGCAACGGGGTTACTATGCAGTAAAGTGTCATGCTACACATACTGTTGACATTATGAAGAGAGGATTTATACAAAAAAATGGTTTTTCGAGCAATGGAAATAAGCGAATTAGCACTAAAACCCAGCACCCCATTATGGTGTTGTAGGGGAAATAGCCAATAATGCGTTTTTTTTTTTGGCAATAAACAGACAGAGAATAAACGTTCACTTCTAGCCATCAACGTCACTTTAGAAGAGAGAAATTAAAACCTGAGAACTAAAAAACATCGCATGGATGCACCTGGGACATATCCTCAGTGATGTATCCCAAGGTCATCCCGGTTTCGGATTTCGCAACATCATACCCCTCACTCAGGTGACCCAGCTGGGGTCCCAGTCCCATTAGGGAAAGACAGGGTCACACAGTCCGCCGCTCCTGAACTACTCTGCTGGGACTAGGAGTTATGGCGCGAATACAAATATTTGACCCCCTGCTTATACAAGACGGAACTATGTTCCCATAAGCAGCCCGATGCAGAACCTTTTTTTTTTTTTTAAAGATTTTGCAAACCTTTTTTTCACCCAGTGTCAATTATCTAATGTAATCCTGGGCACTACACCTCCTCTGCCAACCTGGGGGGGCAGTGGACGCACCTCATGCTTCCTGAAATGCATGAGCAGTCCAAGCTGCTTCTTTTGACCTGACAGGGGGACCAGTTCTTTCCCCTCCATCAGGTGCCCCGGCTGGCCAGGGGGAGGTAGTTTAGAGACCAGGATTACTGCATGTTTTTTGTGAGGGTACCTACCCTAGGCGACACGGGGAAAACATGCAATCTCCACACAGAAAGGCCCTTTCGCCAACCCCACCTCAGGTTTGGGCACTCAAGAGAGAACACGCCCAGCGTCAATCAAACCCAGGACCTTCTAGCTGTGAGGCGACAGCACTACTAACTGTGCTACCGTGCCCCCAGGAATTGATAACCTTTGTCATCTAGTACATGAATCACATCAAAATGTTTTAATATTAATTTAACACAGTATTTACTCATTGAGGTGATGACTGATTAATTGTTGGCTGTGATATACCAAACTTATCCTGATCTCTCAGAGAAATGTCCCAGAGGTCAAAAAGGCCAAAAGAACTGAGGTTCAAAATTGTGGCATGACCGCAGAAGGAACAAGATGTATTGTAATGGAGCCAGATCTGTTGTCATTGTTGATATTTGATAACTGTATCTTGTTTACCTATCACATTGCAAATCAGTTACATTGTTTTTAATTGATAGATTTGAGTAATTAGGGTTACTCAAATGTTTTAAATTAAATGTTAATTTAAAACATTTGGAAATGCCTTTTAGGGTTTGACATCCATGGCCTAGAAAAGGCCTTTGATGAGAATGAAAAGTGACTTGTGAACAACCTACCTGACATTGTGTTGACATATGTTCCATATCCTACCTGACATGTGTGGGTGGCTCATTGTGTTGTCATATGTTCCATATCCTACATGACATGTGTATGTGGCTCATTGTGTTGACATATGTTCCATATCCTACATGACATGTGTATGTGGCTCATTGTGTTGACATATGTTCCATATCCTACATGACATGTGTATGTGGCTCATTGTGTTGACATATGTTCCATATCCTACATGACTTGTGTATGTGGCTCATTGTGTTGACATATGTTCCATATCCTACATGACATGTGTATGTGGCTCATTGTGTTGACATATGTTCCATATCCTACATGACATGTGTGGGTGGCTCATTGTGTTGACATATGTTCCATATCCTACATGACATGTGTGGGTGGCTCATTGTGTTGACATATGTTCCATATCCTACATGACATGTGTGGGTGGCTCATTGTGTTGTCATATGTTCCATATCCTCAACAGAAAGTGGTGACTTCTTGACTCTGGACCTTGGTGGCACCAACTTCTGTGTGCTCCTGGTGCGAGTAGAAAGTGGCGAGAGGCGTAACGTGGAGATGCACAACAAGATTTATGCCATCCCCCAAGACATCATGCAGGGCACAGGGGAGGAGGTGGGTCACTCTTGTCAATTGACCTTTTTACACCTGCCAATTGCTTGCCCAGGCCAGTGGCTCAGGAGGCAGATTGGCCGCTTGGGACCTGGAAGGTTCCCAGTTCGATACCGGGTTCCCCCAGAGTTGGTGTCGAAGTGTCATTGAGCAAGACACTGAACACTAATTAATATTGATATCTTGCTCAATACTGAGAGTATAGATTTGTACTGATTGACTCAAGTGTAGTATAACCTTGTAGTGATATTGCACTAGTGATGCAGGCTACAAGGAAATAGCCATGACTGAGCCACAGTACAGCTGAGTATTGTATGGAAACGGCAGACAAATTTCCCATCTTGTTTTAAGCTACGTGAGCAGTGTACAACGCCCCAATATGGACAGAACGATCGCAAAAGCATATGATATGATTGTATCATATCCAAGATACCACACTTGCATCACAATTACAGTCATACTTGCAGCTTTTCAGTTAAACAAGTTTTTTTTTGACAACTTCTCTAAACCCTATTTGGGTACACATTTTTATTTGCCAGTGTCTGCCCCCAACACTCACTCCCAAAAATATCTTCTTTCACTAGGACCCTGCAAGGACTACTCAAATGAATGTTGCATACAATAGTATGACTTTAAATCCAGCCTTCACAGATAATTTCCCCATGGAGACCTTTCATGGAATGTCATGAAAAGTCTAGAGAAGTCATGAAAACGATTGAAAATGTGTTAACGTATGACTTTTTCCCCCCTTTGTTTTCTGCTAGCTCTTTGACCACATTGTGCATTGCATTGATAACTTTCTGACGCATATGGGAATGAAAGGAGCGTCCTTACCTCTGGGCTTCACCTTCTCCTTCCCCTGTCAACAAAATAAACTGGATGAGGTAAGACTTTGTTTAATGATTGTACTGTGAGAAAGTGTCTTAGTGTAAAATAAGGACAACATCGTTAAGCATGCATCATTGATTAGGGGATGGGAAAGAGTATTGTTATTTAATCTGTATTCATTTAGTTTTAGGTTGATTATTCTTGATAATATTTTGGTTATTACTTACTATGCTAATTATGTTTTTAAAAAAAAATATTTTTCTTGTATTCTGCTGTTTGTTTGCTCAAAAGATTAAATGAACAATTGGGGGGGGGGGGGGGGGGGTATAAAGTATTATACAGTATACATTAAAAGGATGGCCCAGTGAGTTATCACTGGGCCAATTATGATCAAAGGCATTATATGTGCACACACACACACACACACACACACACACACACACACACACACACTCTCTCTTTCTCTATCATTCATTTCTTTTTATATAAAATATGCACATAAAATGCCATAATGGTTCCAGGGCATTTTGCTGAGATGGACAAAGGGTTTCAGAGCCAGTGGCTGTGAGGGGCAGGATGTAGTCACACTGTTGAAGGATGCCATCCACCGCAAAGAGGTAACGCATGCACACACACACACACACACACAGCCATACACATACTGTATGAACAAACATTTCACACAAGATACCAGTCATGGCTGTTTCCTTGTACACATTTCATACACATTTTGTTTGTTGTATTAACCTGCAGTGTTTGCATGAAAATTGCATTAAAGTGGGTTTGTCATCAATGCCATCAGGAGCTTGATTTGGACGTAGTAGCATTGTTGAATGACACAGTGGGGACAATGATGACTTGTGGCTATGAGGATCCTCTGTGTGAAGTGGGACTCATTGTAGGTGAGTTGTTTCTTACCCCAAATGTACATTCTGAGGTTGTTGGGGAGGGGGTAGGGAGGGATGGGTATTGGGGGGAGGGGGTAGGGAGGGATGGGTATTGGGACTTGGGAGTCAACTAACGATATGCATCGAAATACAGGAGTTTAATGCGATGCGATGCACATGACCAAATTGCCTAATCCGAATCCCCTTTGTATTTGCCTCTACTAAGGGCACCCCTCATTTTATTCAGCTATAGTGTAGATTTTTATCCTAACGCAAACATTAAATGCATTGACAATGAATGGAGAATTTACGTCATATGTAGACGAGCAAATCGGTATTTTTGTTAAATTCCCATTGATAATGAATGGAGAATTGACGTCATAATTATGTGTCTGAGCAAATCGACATGTTACGTCATGATGATGTACAATGATAAGAGCGCCCGTCACTTGACACGGGTGTGATTGCTTTTGGTGGAGAAACCACAGATATTCTAAACAATTTGAAAACCCTATGGTTGGAAATTCATCCTCACTTATGGTACTTAAAATGGGTTTTACGACTACAAACAAGCCATCAGATGGTGACTGGACGTTTTTGCCCTTTACTTCTGTGTCTAATTTTGGTATAAAGTACATGCATACATTAAATATCGTCTGCGAGTGCGACCCATTATCGCTCTTATGACAATAATCATAATGAACAATATGAACATAAATTGGATAATTAACATAAATACTCAATTCAAGTATTAAAATTAGGACGAGTCATGGCACGCTCCCGACTTTATCACGAAGTGGCGGCTCAGATTCTGTTCCAATCATATTACTTAACAGATTACTTAACAGAGAGCTTAAGTTACATATTATTATTTGAATAAGTGGCCTTGTTCAAATGTAACGATTCATGTTATAATACATAAATACTGAGTGCATTGATAAACACTGCCAAGTGCACTGTTGTGAGTAGCGATAACAACCTCACCTCACTTCCAATTCACATCCATGCAGGGACAGGCACCAACGCCTGTTACATGGAAGAAATGGAGAATATAGAGTTGGTGGAAGGCGAGGAGGGGAAAATGTGTGTCAACATGGAGTGGGGTGCATTTGGAGATGGCGGGGAGCTTGATGATTTCTATACCACGTTTGACTATGCCGTGGACGACAGCTCAGCCTTCCCAGGCAAACAGAGGTATCTGTACTGATCTTGAAAGAGAAAGGGGACAATTTCTACCTTTTGTGGCACTTCATGCTGCTGTGTCCAGCTGCGCTTTATGTGACACCGCAGCTGAGATTGCACCCATGGCAGCCTGTGCGGATTTGTCTATAGAGGGTATGCGCATGCTTCAAGTGAATGGCACATCGAGTGGCAAATTGAGTGGCAAAGCAACAGGCAAAGTGAGTTTAACATTGTTTAATGTTGTTTAATGCAATCAGATTGGACTTTTCTGTTTGGATGTATGGGCTGTCAAGGCCAGAAAGTAGTTTTTGCCACTCAGTAGGGGTTCTTGCATAACTTCCGGGTTTGATGATGATGTCACGCGCATACCCTCTATACAGCGTGGCTCCAAATGGGCCAGCAGTCTAGAACAGGGTTAAAGTGGAAGCAGGCGCTGGCACAGATTAACTACATTTATGCTACCAGCTAGTGGAACAGAAATAATTAAGCACACCCCCCCCTGATATTGATACATAAGATGTATCAATATCAGGGGGGGGGGGGATCTGAGATTGAGGACAGTGCAGTAATTCAAAGTGAATTGATTTATCATTCAATTAAACATCTCATTTGGCTGGGTACACACTAGAATCCTCTCAGGGCCCCTGGTGTCCCCAATCCCCAGTTCTATACTGTACCATAAGTCATAGGATGGCTGAACTTGATGTATAAATCGCTACATCTAGGGGGGAAGGTGGTCTGTTGTGTACCAAAAGTAAGTAACTGTGACCCAGAAATCACAATCACTGCTTTGTCCATACTTTGACATGTTTATTGATGCTTTTTTGTTAACTTTAAATGCTGTAAATTGAAATGATGTGGGAAAACATATAATTTGCCATTCTTATAAACACTAAATATGTTCTATACACAAATCCGTGTTTGAACAGCTAAATGTGCCCCACCGTAACTTTCAGAGGATGGTGTGTCAAGGTGATGTGTCATGCATGTAAAATATGCTCGATGTAGCGGGAGTTTAGATCTTTCTAGCAGTCATAGTCAGGCTTTCTTTTGACTGATTCACAATCTGCCAAAATATACAGTATCTGAAGTTTACCTGTGGTGAAAAGTAATGCTCCCCTTAAAATTGTGCAAAGTCTCCTCGACATTTACTATTGTAGAAATGTTAATCAGGCTCACTCAGAATAATACATTTTGTAGTTGCAGAGAGAGCAGACAGTCTGAAACATTCACATTAAGAAGTTTTCAGGGTCAAAACTATGCTCGTCGAGACACTCGTATATGCCCTGAAGTATAATATCTGTGCAAAAGTACGCTTTGTGAATGAGGCCCAATAAGCCACTGTATTTCAATTAACAATCTCTACCACATTTCTACCAAATCAAATAACATAACCTCATCATATCAGTTTGAGTATCTCTTCTATATTTGTCATCCCGTGTGAGGTATGAGAAGATGATCAGCGGGATGTACCTGGGGGAGGTGGTCAGGAACGTGCTGCTGGAGTTCACTGCCAAGGGCCTGATATTTAGAGGCAGGCTCTCTGAGCGCCTCAAGACTCGAGGCATCTTTGAGACCAAGTTCCTGTCACAGATTGAAAGGTGAGCGCAGCTGACTGAATGTGGACTTCTCTCTTGCTTTCTTTTTTACTCCTTTTAGGGCTGCAACTATGAATATTTTCACAACAATTATTATATCGATTACTTCTTTGATTAATCGAATCAAAAAAGTAATCGCTTTTGAGAATTTAGAAGCGTGTTTTCTTTTTTGTAAAAATGTTTATATACAGCAGTGGTAACCAACTGGTTGATCACAATTGCAACGTCAATCTTCAAATTATTGATAAATAATTAATGTATTAGTGCATTGAAATTACCCATCCACTTACATGGGAAAATGCGAAAACTCACATCAAGTATTTTTCTCTCAGAAACCGTCGGAGCTACAGTTACAACACTTGGAGGGGATGTTCATAATAATTAGTAAAATTAATGTAATAAATAATTACAACCATAGGTTGTATGTACAATCAAAAATTAACTTTCCCTGGATTCCTTGGGTCATGACGCATCTCCCCATGTAGGCCACGCCCATTTGCGTCAGGATAGAATTTCTGCCATTTTGACTTATCTTCAAAACACACTTTTTGCTCTTCCACCTACAGCTTCTGATTAAAACACCACAGGCAGAATTTTCATAGTCTGTATCAGCTGTAATCCGTGTCAAAAGTTAGTGGGAGGGGCCTGTTTTACACAAAATTACACAAATCACCAACGGAATGTCCAATCCACCCCAAATTTCATTCACATATCGAGGGTGGTTTCATCAACTGAGAGCCCAAAGCAATTCCATTTTCATCCATAGGGGATGCCGCAAATGCAGAATTTTATTGCAAAAACATTCTTTTTGGGGGATAAATCTGCTGTTTAGCCTGACAGGACAACTCCCTCCCAATCAGTAATGTGATCTATTACATCACATTATCCACACTGTACATAATTTGGTGTTCATATATTCAGAACGGGTAAGGTCTAGTATTTGTAATCGATTAATGTTGATTGTTGAACCGCTAGTAAGGAATGAGTTTTGACCTGATGAGTAGATATATCAAAAAGAATAGCAAGCAAAACCCAATTATATTCCAAACTCCTCGCAAAAGTTCGGAAATGTAATTTGGTCGATTATATTTCCCCTTTAATAATACCAATTGGTATTGTATTTTATATTGTTTTTATTAGTCACCTTTACAACGAGGTACATCTTGTAAGGACCAGGCATTCGTTGAACTTGCAACACAGCTAATCGTGTTCAAATTAGCTATAGACGATTTAGCTTCCTGATCATTTTGGGGTACATTTTGGGGTCTTCAAAATAAAAGTTGCCGCTGTATCCAGTGGCAGGGTCGGAACACAGACTTACCAAAGTTACGTTTCCGAACTTTTTTTGATGAGTATACTGTATAGCATGAGCTTGTAGATTGGCTATTTTGGGCAAATGTTTCCCCAGGATAGGCATGGTCTGGTTCTTAACCCTTTGGTTGGTTCTGCTCTGTCTCTAAGTGACCGACTGGCCCTGCGGCAGGTGCGCTCCATCTTACAACACTTAGGCCTCACCAGCTCCACCTGCGATGACGGCATCCTGGTAAAAGAGGTGTGCAGTGTGGTGTCACGGCGAGCAGCTCAGCTGTGCGGTGCAGGCCTCGCTGCAGTCGTGGATAAGATCCGCCAGAACCGCCACCTGGAGCGGCTCCGCATCACTGTGGGAGTGGACGGGACCCTCTACAAACTACACCCACAGTAAGGGGGTGGATTTTTGTGTGTAGTTGTTGGTGGCCAGCATTATTCTATGCAACCAGGGGGTGAGGGGCGTTAGGTGTTAAGTGTCTTGCTCAGGGACACCTCAACATTGCTGGGGTCAGGACTCTAACCTGGGACCTTTGTTTTCCACTATGGCCACCTTACGTACAAGTTTGTCTCAATTTAGAAAGACGTACTGTATTCTCGCATCTAAGAAATTACTGGATATTTTCAAGAAGTGATTAAGTTCACCCAAAATGAATCATTTGTGAATGATACAACACTAAGTATAAGACATGTCTTGTACTACTATTTACTGCATGTATGTATTTTTCTTAACACATTCTTGTGTGTGTGTGTGTGTGTGTGTGTGTGTGTGTGTGTGTGTGTGTGTGTGTGTGTGTGTGTGTGTGTGTGTGTGTGTGTGTGTGTGTGTGTGTGTGTGTGTGTGTGTGTGTGTGTGTGTGTGTGTGTGTGTGTGTGTGTGTGTGTGTGTGTGTGTGTGTGTGTGTGTGTGTGTGTGTGTGTGTGTGTGTGTGTGTGTGTGTGTGTGTTCTCAACGAACTCTCCCCCACCTCCCTCTTATCTCTCCACTCAAAACAGTTTCTCCAGCATCATGAAGGAGACGGTTGTAAGTTTGGCACCACAGTGCGAGGTCACTCTGTTACGATCAGAGGACGGCAGCGGGAAGGGAGCAGCGCTCATCACAGCTGTGTCCTGCAGGATCAGAGACGCAAGGCAGCGCTGACGCACTAATGACTCCCTGGTCAGTGACAGGCAAGCAGACCTGAATGTCCATTCAGAGATCCCCTGAGCCGAGGAATTGACCAGGGGTGGTCTGAGGGAAAGACTTTACTGTGTTGTACAGGCCACCGTTGATAATCAAAAAACGGACATACAGTATAGTATCTCTTTGATTGCAGTTTGATTTTCACGGTTTTAATTCATCTGACTTCTGTGTTAATTTGTCTGTGTGTGAATCTGTGTACATTACATGCCCGTGTGTAATAATGTGTGCATTTATGCATCAAGATATGAAACAGTTGTTTGATACAGTGTCTGTGGCAATGTGGCATGGGTGCAATCAATAGATTTTCTCTCCTTTATTTTATTTTTTTAAATCATGTTTTCCCTACTGTATATGAATTGAACTTGAGTCATATTTAAGAAGACACATGACTAGATAGCAGAGCCTTGAGCGAGGAAGCGTACCTACTCTACATAATTCTCCATCATTTGTATTTGTTGTCACCTCTTGTCTTGTTGCACTTTATATGGGAACAGAAAGTGTTCATCTGACCGATCACATCTGGGAATGTTCCCAAATCTCAATTGATAATTTGTAGATTTTTACAATTATCTAGAAGAATCTCATACTGTACGTGCTTAACCCTAGCATCACTATTCTAGGTCTTAACATTCAGCAAAAATAGCTGATCTACAAGCTCACAGCGCATTGCAATGTGAGTCATTATGAGCTTGCAGACCAGCTATTCACTATATTCACACGGTGGCCATTTTGCACTTAAAGGGATAGTTCGAACTTAAGTTGTATGAAATACTTGCCATTAATATAGTGGTTGCAACTGTATCAATTGATTGCCTGAGTCCCGTGGTGGGAGTTCTGCTCTGGTTTTGGTGAAATATTAAGTAGTTCTGGTCATTTTGTGGGGGGCACAGGGGACCACGCATTACAATTAAATGAATCCACAAAACTAACGTCATTTGTATTGTTGACTTTCGTTCATTTTTTACCCCTCTATCACACGGAACTATGTTTTTTGTGTCCATATCACTACGCCCAAAAAATAGTTCTGTGTGATAGAGGGGTCAAAGTTGAATGAAAGTTGCGCTAATATTTTAGAAATAGGTCAACAATACAAATGATGTTAGTTTTGTGAATTAATTTACTTTTACTGCGTGGCCCCAGTGCACCCCAAAAAATGACCGGAACTACTTAATATTCACCAAAACCAGAGCAGAACTCCCACCACGGGACTCGGGCAATCAATTAATACAGTTGCAACCACTATATTAATGGCAAGTATTTCATACAGCTTAAGTTTAAAAAATCGTAACTATCCCTTTAAGTCATACTTGGGCACCCCGGTGGGGTGGCACTTCTTCCAAACCCGCAAATATGACGCCAGAGCAAAATGGCTGTTGTGTGAATACAGTCAGTTGTCTGCAAAGTTATTTGATGTACGGCAAAAATGGGAGGGGCCTAGTATCGATCCATTGGTGATGCAGTCAATTAATTATTGGGCGTAAGTTGTTAATATAAGTCAGTCCCTTTAGAAATGTGTGTAGCGCTGTTTATTTTGTTGTCCCCCTTATTAAGATCATTTTTATTCATTCAGTAATTCTTAAAACATGTTACTTAGAATATATTTGTAATTTCTTGTTTTGTCTTTTAAAACTTAAAATATATTCTCTTAAAGATTTGACTTTGGGAACAATATCCATGCTACACATTACAGTGACACTGTGTAATCTTCAGCTCTTACAATATATTAGTTACCACTTCAACAAAACATTACATGAATTACAAGTGATTTATTTAAAGTTCTTAAAATATTAGTTCTGATCCATGATTCTGCAATTTAAAGCAATGCAAACCCATAGTTACTATAATGAGATTTTAAAAGAGTTTTGAATACAAGTGATACGTTATCTTTCATATACCTGTATTCTAGATTCATTGCACAGACAGTGACATACATATTCAAAACCTGTTTTTGTGGTGTTAATCTTGATGACTTTTATGGCTTACAGTTCATGAAAATCAAAAATCCATGTCTCAAAATATTAGACATGGTTTCGGACCGCATACTATGCGGTCCGAAAGTTTTTCGTGATTTTTGGAGGATTTGAGAAAAAGATGAAAATCGTGAAAAAAGGGCATAGGTTTCGGACCGCATAGGTCGGGGACCTTAGTATAATTGCCTTATTTTAATCTGAATCCAACATGTAAAAAAACATGTTTGTGATTTTTGTTTGTTTAATTTGATTCCAGCAAACAGAAATGTGCTATTTTTTCCTTTTTTTGTTCAGAATTGAAAAATGTGAAATCACTAACCGAAAAATCACAAAAATGGTGGTGCCTTAGTATCATTATGTTTGAGTCCAGCAAATAGAAATTTGCTATTTTTTTCCTTTTTTGTTCATAATTAACAAAATAAAATAAAATGTGAAAACGTTAATCGAAGAATCACAAAAACTGGTCAACCTTATATGTTAGTTCAATTTGAATCCAGCAAACAAATGTACTAATTTTGTCTCCACCAGGCCGAAGGCATGGGGAGAGAGTATGTTTTGCACTCCGTCCGTGTGTGTGTCCGTCCGTCCTTCCTTCCGTTACCAGCTAATCTCCGCCACCGTTGGCCCGATCCATGCCAAACTTTGCACACACACTCCCTGATTTTCATCTTTCATCACGAAATAACGACATACTATAGTCCATGGTGTTGGACGGCATACTATAGCATGTCATTTTGTCATGAGTTTGGGGCACTATGTCAGAGCCAGGACTTGAACCTGGGGCCTCCTGATTCCCAGGCAGGCTCTGTACCCAGTGAGTCACTGTGCTTGCTGTGTACAAAAAGCAAAAAAAGATAATGATAGACTTGTTTCCATTGTGGTTCATAAGCATTCAAACCTCTAGAGATAAACAACAGCACAAGAAACAATAGACAAATCTCCTGTTATTTTATTTTTTGTATTTTATTTTTGTATGAGTGTTGTTACTCAAAGGGAAAGGCAAACTGTGTTTTGGCTGGTAGCAAGTAGCTCAGTGTCTTAGCACACTCGTTACATGATCTGGAGGTTGTTGGTTCAAACCCCACTCAAATCTTTACTTGCCAATATCTGCCATTGAGCCCCATTGTAAATTTCTCAAATTTGAAAGCACTATATTTCTAAAAGTATGAAACATTTCAAAGATTCCTTTTCAGGGAAACATGTCCACCGTAAGATGAACCTAAATAGGTTTGAATGGGGTTTCTAGGTGTAAGTATGTTGGACTAGTAGCATGCCAAAGTTTGTGCTATTGCCATTGAGAATGCATTGGGCGTTTAAGTTAAATAACTCGGAAACTACAAAACATTTCAAAGTAAAAAGTTCCAGCATGTGTCTCCACAGTAAGCTGAATTATAAAAAGCGTGAATGGAGTTTCTAGGTGAAGTGCTTTTTTGACGTGCCAATATCTGCCATTGAGCCCCATTGTAAATTTCTCAAATTTGAAAGCACTATATTTCTAAAACTATGAAACATTTCAAAGATTCCTTTTCATGCAAACATGTCCACCATAAGATGAACCTAAATAGGTTTGAAGGGGGTTTCTAGGTGTAAGTATGTAGGACTAGTAGCATGCCAAAGTTTGTGCTATTGCCATTGAGAATGCATTGGGCGTTTAAGTTAAATAACTCAGAAACTACAAAACATTTCAAAGTAAAAAGTTCCAGCATGTGTCTCCACAGTAAGCTGAATTATAAAAAGTGTGAATGGAGTTTCTAGGTGAAAGTGCTTTTTTGACGTGCCAATATCTGCCATTATACATTTCTCATATTTGGTTTCGGACGGCATACTATAGCATGTCGTTTTTCGTGATTTTGGAGGATTTAAAAAAAAGATGACAATCACGAAATAGGCCTACTATAGTTCATGGTTTCAGACAGCATATATAGTATGTCATTTTTTCCTGATTTTGGGGTACTATGTCAGAGTCAGGACTTGAACCTGTGGCCTCCTGATTCCCAGGCAGGCTCTGTACCCAGTGAGCCACTGTGCTTGCTGTGTACAATAAGCAAAAAAGATAATGATAGAAGAGCCAGTGTGACAGAAAAGCGTGACTATAGTCGTTTTTCATGATTTTGGAGGATTAAAAAAAATTAATAAAATCATGAAAAAATTACATGCTATAGATCATGGTTTCGGAAGACAGACTATAGTCTGTCGTTTTTCATGATTTTGGAGGATTAAAAAGAAATTGAATCATGAAGAAACGACATGCTATAGTTCATGGTTTCGGAAGACAGGCTACAGGTAAGTCACTGATCTACTTGCTACCTGCCACAATGCATTCTGCTGTTCCCTTTGAGTACAACATTGATACAAAAATAAAATAACAGGAGATTTGTCTATTTTGCGGTTGTTTATCTCTAGACGTTCGAATGTTTATGAACCACAATGGAAACAAGTCTCTGGCTCTTCTGTCATTATCTATTCGGCCTTTTAAGAACAGCATGCACAGTGGCTCACTGGGTACAGAGCATGCCTGGGAATCAGGAGGCTGCAGGTTCAAGTGGACTATAGTATGTCGTTTTTTCATGATTTTCATCTTTTTTTCAAATCCTCCAAAATCATGAAAAACGACATGCTATAGTATGCCGTCCGAAGCCATGAACTATAGTATGTCGTTTTTTTCATGATTTTCATCTTTTTTTCAAACAGTCCAAAATCACGAAAAACGACATGCTATAGTATGCCGTCCGAAAAAAATTATAACTTTGGCATGCTACTAGTCCAACATACTTACACCTAGAATCCCCATTCAAACCTATTTAGGTTCATCTTACGGTGGACATGTTTTCCTGAAAAGGAATCTTTGAAATGTTTCATAGTTTTAGAAATATAGTGCTTTAAATTTGAGAAATTTATAATGGCAGATAGTGGCACGTCAAAAAATCATTCACCTAGAAACTCCATTCACACTTTTTATAATTCAGCTTTCTGTGGAGACACATGCTGGAACTTTTTACTTTGAAATGTTTTGTAGTTTCTGAGTTATTTAAGTTAAACGCCCAATGCATTCCCAATGGCAATAGCACAAACTTTGGCATGCTACTAGTCCTACATACTTACACCTAGAAACCTCATTCAAACCTATTTAGTTTCATCTTACGGTGGACATGTTTGCCTGAAAAGGAATCTTTGAAATGTTTCATCGTTTTAGAAATATAGTGCTTTTAAATTTGAGAAATTCAGAATGGGGGTCAATGGCAGATTTTGGCAAGTAAAGATTTGAGTGCGGTTTGAACGCACAATCTCCAGATCATGCAGCCAGTGTGCTAAGTCACTGATCTACTTGCTACCTGCCACAACACAGTCTGCTGTTCCCTTTGAGTACAACATTGATACAAAAAAAAATACAAATAATAAAATAACAGGAGATTTGTCTATTGTTTCTTTTGCTGTTGTTTATCTCTAGACGTTTGAATGTTTATGAACCACAATGGAAACAAGTCTCTGGCTCTTCTGTCATTATCTATTCGGCCTTTTAAGAACAGCATGCACAGTGGCTCACTGGGTACAGAGCCTGCCTGGGAATCAGGAGGCTGCAGGTTCAAGTCCTGTCTCTGACATAGTGTCCCAAAATCATGAAAATATGACAAAATATATTATGCCGTCCCAAACCATGGACTATAGTATGTCGTTTTTTCATGATTTTCATCTTTTTTTCAAATCCTCCAAAATCATGAAAAACGACATGCTATAGTATGCCGTCCGAAAAAAAGTATAACTTTGGCATGCTACTAGTCCTACATACTTACACCTAGAATCCCCATTCAAACCTATTTAGGTTCATCTTACGGTGGACATGTTTGCCTGAAAAGGAATCTTTGAAATGTTTCATAGTTTTAGAAATATAGTGCTTTAAATTTGAGAAATTCAGAATTGGGGTCAATGGCAGAATTTGGCAGGTAAAGATTTGAGTGGGGTTTGAACCCACAATCTCCAGATCATGCAGCCAGTGTGCTAAGTCACTGATCTACTTGCTACCTGCCACAACACAGTCTGCTGTTCCCTTTGAGTACAACATTGATACAAAAAAAAATACAAATAATAAAATAACAGGAGATTTGTCTATTGTTTCTTTTGCTGTTGTTTATCTCTACGTTTGAATGTTTATGAACCACAATGGAAACAAGTCTCTGGCTCTTCTGTCATTATCTATTCGGCCTTTTAAGAACAGCATGCACAGTGGCTATAGCCCATCGTCTCGGAGTCTTTTTTTTCTTCAAATCCTCGTTTTTCATCATTTATGACCATGGGCTATAGCCCATATCGAACGGCATACTATAGCATGCCGTTTTCCATCATTTTTAAGGATTTGAAAAAAAGACGAAAATCACTCCGAGACCATGGGCTATAGCCCATCGTCTCGGAGTCATTTTCGTCTTTTTTTCAAATCCTCGTTTTTCATCATTTATGACCATGGGCTATAGCCCATATCGGACAGCATACTGCCATGGGCTATAGCCCATCGTCTCGGAGTCATTTTCGTCTTTTTTTCAAATCCTCGTTTTTCATCATTTATGACCATGGGCTATAGCCCATATCGGACGGCATACTATAGCATGCTGTTTTACATCATTTTTGAGGATTTGAAAAAAAGATGAAAATCACTCCGAGACGATGGGCTATAGCCCATGGTCTCGAACGGCATACTATAGCATGCCGTTTTCAATCATTTTTGAGGATTTGAAAAAAAGACGAAAATCACTCCGAGACCATGGGCTATATCCCATCGTCTCGGAGTCATTTTCGTCTTTTTTTCAAATCCTCGTTTTTCATCATTTATGACCATGGGCTATAGCCCATATCGGACGGCATACTATAGCATGCTGTTTTTCATCATTTTTGAGGATTTGAAAAAAAGATGAAAATCACTCCGAGGCGATGGGCTATAGCCCATGGTCTCGAACGGCATACTATAGCATGCCGTTTTCCATCATTTTTGAGGATTTGAAAAAAAGACGAAAATCACTCCGAGACCATGGGCTATAGCCCATCGTCTCGGAGTCATTTTCGTCTTTTTTTCAAATCCTCAGTTTTCATCATTTATGACCATGGGTTATAGCCCATATCGGACGGCATACTATAGCATGCTGTTTTTCATCATTTTTGAGGATTTGAAAAAAAGACGAAAATGACCCGAGACGATGGGCTATAGCCCATGGTCTCGAACGGCATACTATAGCATGCCGTTTTCCATCATTTTTGAGGATTTGAAAAAAAGACGAAAATCACTCCGAGACGATGGGCTATAGCCCATGGTCTCGAACGGCATACTATAGCATGCCGTTTTCCATAATTTTTGAGGATTTGAAAAAAAGACGAAAATCACTCCGAGACGATGGGCTATAGCCCATGGTCTCGAACGGCATACTATAGCATGCCGTTTTCCATAATTTTTAAGGATTTGAAAAAAAGACGAAAATGACTCCGAGACCATGGGCTATAGCCCATCGTCTCGGAGTCATTTTCGTCTTTTTTTCAAATCCTCGTTTTTCATCATTTATGACCATGGGCTATAGCCCATATCGGACGGCATACTATAGCATGCTGTTTTTCATCATTTTTGAGGATTTGAAAAAAAGATGAAAATCACTCCGAGACGATGGGCTATAGCCCATGGTCTCGAACGGCATACTATAGCATGCCGTTTTCCATCATTTTTGAGGATTTGAAAAAAAGACGAAAATCACTCCGAGACCATGGGCTATAGCCCATCGTCTCGGAGTCATTTTCGTCTTTTTTTCAAATCCTCAGTTTTCATCATTTATGACCATGGGTTATAGCCCATATCGGACGGCATACTATAGCATGCTGTTTTTCATCATTTTTGAGGATTTGAAAAAAAGACGAAAATGACCCCGAGACGATGGGCTATAGCCCATGGTCTCGAACGGCATACTATAGCATGCCGTTTTCCATCATTTTTGAGGATTTGAAAAAAAGACGAAAATCACTCCGAGACGATGGGCTATAGCCCATGGTCTCGAACGGCATACTATAGCATGCCGTTTTCCATCATTTTTAAGGATTTGAAAAAAAGACGAAAATCACTCCGAGACCATGGGCTATAGCCCATCGTCTCGGAGTCATTTTCGTCTTTTTTTCAAATCCTCGTTTTTCATCATTTATGACCATGGGCTATAGCCCATATCGGACGGCATACTATAGCATGCTGTTTTTCATCATTTTTGAGGATTTGAAAAAAAGATGAAAATCACTCCGAGACGATGGGCTATAGCCCATGGTCTCGAACGGCATACTATAGCATGCCGTTTTCAATCATTTTTGAGGATTTGAAAAAAAGACGAAAATCACTCCGAGACCATGGGCTATAGCCCATCGTCTCGGAGTCATTTTCGTCTTTTTTTCAAATCCTCGTTTTTCATCATTTATGACCATGGGCTATAGCCCATATCGGACGGCATACTATAGCATGCCGTTTTTCATCATTTTTGAGGATTTGAAAAAAAGACAAAAATCACTCCGAGACGATGGGCTATAGCCCATGGTCTCGAACGGCATACTATAGCATGCCGTTTTCAATCATTTTTGAGGATTTGAAAAAAAGACGGGCTATAGCCCATGGTCTCGGAGTGATTTTTGTCTTTTTTTCAAATCCTCAAAAATGGCATGCTATAGTATGCCGCCTGATCCCATGGGCTGAACTTGAACCCACGACCTGTGGCTCACATAGACAGCAGCTTATCACAGCGGGCCACCATGCTCTCTGAGAATCTCCACAGCTTTCCATCTCTTTCCAGTTCTCTTCTGGATGTTATTCTCCAAAACATGCTGCAGAGTGAAAGTAGGAGGAACTCAGCTGGATTTGAACTCACAACCTCTGGCTCACATGGACGTCATCTTAACAAGGGTGCCACTGAGCTCTCAGAGATTTTTAGGTTGTAAGTTGTTCTTCTTGGTGTCACTTTTCAAATGGGGCCTTGGGATCATGTACAGAGCATTTGAATGAATGGTGCTGTGCATCAAAGGTGTCTTTAGTGCTTTTAAGTGTTATCGTGGATGTTAATCAGATAATACAGAGGAGAAACCATGACCGGACACAGACAGCCTCCCCATTGATGGATGTGATCCTGGCAGCCAGCCCAGGTGTGTTCTGGTCCTGTTGATTGAGCTGAGAAGGACCTAAGGTTTATAGGTCCTTCTCAGCTCAATCAACAGGACCAGAACACACACTTGTTACTTTTCTTCCAGTTTATTATACTCGTCGTCAAGCTACTAGTCCTACATACTTACACCTAGAAACCCCATTCAAACCTACTTAGGTTCATCTTACGGTGGACATGTTTGCCTGAAAAGGAATCTTTGAAATGTTTCATAGTTTTAACATGCCGTTTTTCATCATTTTTGAGGATTTGAAAAAAAGACGAAAATCACTCCGAGACGATGGGCTATAGCCCATCGTCTCGGAGTAATTTTCGTCTTTTTTTCAAATCCTCGTTTTTCATCATTTATGACCATGGGCTATAGCCCATATCGGACGGCATACTATAGCATGCCGTTTTTCATCATTTTTGAGGATTTGAAAAAAAGATGAAAATCACTTCGAGACGATGGGCTATAGCCCATGGTCTCGAACGGCATACTATAGCATGCCGTTTTCAATCATTTTTGAGGATTTGAAAAAAAGACGAAAATCACTCCGAGACCATGGGCTATAGTCCATCGTCTCGGAGTCATTTCCGTCTTTTTTTCAAATCCTCGTTTTTCATCATTTATGACCATGGGCTATAGCCCATATCGGACGGCATACTATAGCATGCCGTTTTTCATCATTTTTGAGGATTTGAAAAAAATACGAAAATCACTCCGAGACGATGGGCTATAGCCCATGGTCTCAAACGGCATACTATAGCATGCCATTTTCCATCATTTTTGAGGATTTGAAAAAAAGACGAAAATCACTCCGAGACCATGGGCTATAGCCCATCGTCTCGGAGTAATTTTCGTCTTTTTTTCAAATCCTCGTTTTTCATCATTTATGACCATGGGCTATAGCCCATATCGGACGGCATACTATAGCATGCTGTTTTTCATCATTTTTGAGGATTTGAAAAAAAGATGAAAATCACTCCGAGACGATGGGCTATAGCCCATGGTCTCGAACGGCATACTATAGCATGCCGTTTTCCATCATTTTTGAGGATTTGAAAAAAAGACGAAAATCACTCCGAGACCATGGGCTATAGCCCATCGTCTCGGAGTCATTTTCGTCTTTTTTTCAAATCCTCAGTTTTCATCATTTATTACCATGGGTTATAGCCCATATCGGACGGCATACTATAGCATGCTGTTTTTCATCATTTTTGAGGATTTGAAAAAAAGACGAAAATGACCCCGAGACGATGGGCTATAGCCCATGGTCTCGAACGGCATACTATAGCATGCCGTTTTCCATCATTTTTAAGGATTTGAAAAAAAGACGAAAATCACTCCGAGACCATGGGCTATAGCCCATCGTCTCGGAGTCATTTTCGTCTTTTTTTCAAATCCTCGTTTTTCATCATTTATGACCATGGGCTATAGCCCATATCGGACGGCATACTATAGCATGCTGTTTTTCATCATTTTTGAGGATTTGAAAAAAAGATGAAAATCACTCCGAGACGATGGGCTATAGCCCATGGTCTCGAACTGCATACTATAGCATGCCGTTTTCCATCATTTTTGAGGATTTGAAAAAAAGACGAAAATCACTCCGAGACCATGGGCTATAGCCCATCGTCTCGGAGTCATTTTCGTCTTTTTTTCAAATCCTCAGTTTTCATCATTTATGACCATGGGTTATAGCCCATATCGGACGGCATACTATAGCATGCTGTTTTTCATCATTTTTGAGGATTTGAAAAAAAGACGAAAATGACCCCGAGACGATGGGCTATAGCCCATGGTCTCGAACGGCATACTATAGCATGCCGTTTTCCATCATTTTTAAGGATTTCAAAAAAAGACGAAAATCACTCCGAGACCATGGGCTATAGCCCATCGTCTCGGAGTCATTTTCGTCTTTTTTTCAAATCCTCGTTTTTCATCATTTATGACCATGGGCTATAGCCCATATCGGACGGCATACTATAGCATGCTGTTTTTCATCATTTTTGAGGATTTGAAAAAAAGATGAAAATCACTCCGAGACGATGGGCTATAGCCCATGGTCTCGAACTGCATACTATAGCATGTCGTTTTCCATCATTTTTGAGGATTTGAAAAAAAGACGAAAATCACTCCGAGACGATGGGCTATAGCCCATGGTCTCGAACGGCATACTATAGCATGCCGTTTTCCATCATTTTTAAGGATTTGAAAAAAAGACGAAAATCACTCCGAGACCATGGGCTATAGCCCATCGTCTCGGAGTCATTTTCGTCTTTTTTTCAAATCCTCGTTTTTCATCATTTATGACCATGGGCTATAGCCCATATCGGACGGCATACTATAGCATGCTGTTTTTCATCATTTTTGAGGATTTGAAAAAAATATGAAAATCACTCCGAGACGATGGGCTATAGCCCATGGTCTCGAACTGCATACTATAGCATGCCGTTTTCCATCATTTTTGAGGATTTGAAAAAAAGACGAAAATCACTCCGAGACCATGGGCTATAGCCCATCGTCTCGGAGTCATTTTCGTCTTTTTTTCAAATCCTCGTTTTTCATCATTTATGACCATGGGCTATAGCCCATATCGGACGGCATACTATAGCATGCTGTTTTTCATCATTTTTGAGGATTTGAAAAAAAGATGAAAATCACTCCGAGACGATGGGCTATAGCCCATGGTCTCGAACGGCATACTATAGCATGCCGTTTTCCATCATTTTTGAGGATTTGAAAAAAAGACGAAAATCACTCCGAGACCATGGGCTATAGCCCATCGTCTCGGAGTCATTTTCGTCTTCTTTTCAAATCCTCAGTTTTCATCATTTATGACCATGGGTTATAGCCCATATCGGACGGCATACTATAGCATGCTGTTTTTCATCATTTTTGAGGATTTGAAAAAAAGACGAAAATTACCCCGAGACGATGGGCTATAGCCCATGGTCTCGAACGGCATACTATAGCATGCCGTTTTCCATCATTTTTGAGGATTTGAAAAAAAGACGAAAATCACTCCGAGACGATGGGCTATAGCCCATGGTCTCGAACGGCATACTATAGCATGCCGTTTTCCATCATTTTTGAGGATTTGAAAAAAAGACGAAAATCACTCCGAGACGATGGGCTATAGCCCATGGTCTCGAACGGCATACTATAGCATGCCGTTTTCCATCATTTTTAAGGATTTGAAAAAAAGACGAAAATCACTCCGAGACCATGGGCTATAGCCCATCGTCTCGGAGTCATTTTCGTCTTTTTTTCAAATCCTCGTTTTTCATCATTTATGACCATGGGCTATAGCCCATATCGGACGGCATACTATAGCATGCTGTTTTTCATCATTTTTGAGGATTTGAAAAAAAGATGAAAATCACTCCGAGACGATGGGCTATAGCCCATGGTCTCGAACGGCATACTATAGCATGCCGTTTTCAATCATTTTTGAGGATTTGAAAAAAAGACGAAAATCACTCCGAGACCATGGGCTATAGCCCATCGTCTCGGAGTCATTTTCGTCTTTTTTTCAAATCCTCGTTTTTCATCATTTATGACCATGGGCTATAGCCCATATCGGACGGCATACTATAGCATGCCGTTTTTCATCATTTTTGAGGATTTGAAAAAAAGACAAAAATCACTCCGAGACGATGGGCTATAGCCCATGGTCTCGAACGGCATACTATAGCATGCCGTTTTCAATCATTTTTGAGGATTTGAAAAAAAGACGGGCTATAGCCCATGGTCTCGGAGTGATTTTTGTCTTTTTTTCAAATCCTCAAAAATGGCATGCTATAGTATGCCGCCTGATCCCATGGGCTGAACTTGAACCCACGACCTGTGGCTCACATAGACAGCAGCTTATCACAGCGGGCCACCATGCTCTCTGAGAATCTCCACAGCTTTCCATCTCTTTCCAGTTCTCTTCTGGATGTTATTCTCCAAAACATGCTGCAGAGTGAAAGTAGGAGGAACTCAGCTGGATTTGAACTCACAACCTCTGGCTCACATGGACGTCATCTTAACAAGGGTGCCACTGAGCTCTCAGAGATTTTTAGGTTGTAAGTTGTTCTTCTTGGTGTCACTTTTCAAATGGGGCCTTGGGATCATGTACAGAGCATTTGAATGAATGGTGCTGTGCATCAAAGGTGTCTTTAGTGCTTTTAAGTGTTATCGTGGATGTTAATCAGATAATACAGAGGAGAAACCATGACCGGACACAGACAGCCTCCCCATTGATGGATGTGATCCTGGCAGCCAGCCCAGGTGTGTTCTGGTCCTGTTGATTGAGCTGAGAAGGACCTAAGGTTTATAGGTCCTTCTCAGCTCAATCAACAGGACCAGAACACACACTTGTTACTTTTCTTCCAGTTTATTATACTCGTCGTCAAGCTACTAGTCCTACATACTTACACCTAGAAACCCCATTCAAACCTACTTAGGTTCATCTTACGGTGGACATGTTTGCCTGAAAAGGAATCTTTGAAATGTTTCATAGTTTTAACATGCCGTTTTTCATCATTTTTGAGGATTTGAAAAAAAGACGAAAATCACTCCGAGACGATGGGCTATAGCCCATCGTCTCGGAGTAATTTTCGTCTTTTTTTCAAATCCTCGTTTTTCATCATTTATGACCATGGGCTATAGCCCATATCGGACGGCATACTATAGCATGCCGTTTTTCATCATTTTTGAGGATTTGAAAAAAAGATGAAAATCACTTCGAGACGATGGGCTATAGCCCATGGTCTCGAACGGCATACTATAGCATGCCGTTTTCAATCATTTTTGAGGATTTGAAAAAAAGACGAAAATCACTCCGAGACCATGGGCTATAGTCCATCGTCTCGGAGTCATTTCCGTCTTTTTTTCAAATCCTCGTTTTTCATCATTTATGACCATGGGCTATAGCCCATATCGGACGGCATACTATAGCATGCCGTTTTTCATCATTTTTGAGGATTTGAAAAAAAGACGAAAATCACTCCGAGACGATGGGCTATAGCCCATGGTCTCAAACGGCATACTATAGCATGCCATTTTCCATCATTTTTGAGGATTTGAAAAAAAGACGAAAATCACTCCGAGACCATGGGCTATAGCCCATCGTCTCGGAGTAATTTTCGTCTTTTTTTCAAATCCTCGTTTTTCATCATTTATGACCATGGGCTATAGCCCATATCGGACGGCATACTATAGCATGCTGTTTTTCATCATTTTTGAGGATTTGAAAAAAAGATGAAAATCACTCCGAGACGATGGGCTATAGCCCATGGTCTCGAACGGCATACTATAGCATGCCGTTTTCCATCATTTTTGAGGATTTGAAAAAAAGACGAAAATCACTCCGAGACCATGGGCTATAGCCCATCGTCTCGGAGTCATTTTCGTCTTTTTTTCAAATCCTCAGTTTTCATCATTTATTACCATGGGTTATAGCCCATATCGGACGGCATACTATAGCATGCTGTTTTTCATCATTTTTGAGGATTTGAAAAAAAGACGAAAATGACCCCGAGACGATGGGCTATAGCCCATGGTCTCGAACGGCATACTATAGCATGCCGTTTTCCATCATTTTTAAGGATTTGAAAAAAAGACGAAAATCACTCCGAGACCATGGGCTATAGCCCATCGTCTCGGAGTCATTTTCGTCTTTTTTTCAAATCCTCGTTTTTCATCATTTATGACCATGGGCTATAGCCCATATCGGACGGCATACTATAGCATGCTGTTTTTCATCATTTTTGAGGATTTGAAAAAAAGATGAAAATCACTCCGAGACGATGGGCTATAGCCCATGGTCTCGAACTGCATACTATAGCATGCCGTTTTCCATCATTTTTGAGGATTTGAAAAAAAGACGAAAATCACTCCGAGACCATGGGCTATAGCCCATCGTCTCGGAGTCATTTTCGTCTTTTTTTCAAATCCTCAGTTTTCATCATTTATGACCATGGGTTATAGCCCATATCGGACGGCATACTATAGCATGCTGTTTTTCATCATTTTTGAGGATTTGAAAAAAAGACGAAAATGACCCCGAGACGATGGGCTATAGCCCATGGTCTCGAACGGCATACTATAGCATGCCGTTTTCCATCATTTTTAAGGATTTCAAAAAAAGACGAAAATCACTCCGAGACCATGGGCTATAGCCCATCGTCTCGGAGTCATTTTCGTCTTTTTTTCAAATCCTCGTTTTTCATCATTTATGACCATGGGCTATAGCCCATATCGGACGGCATACTATAGCATGCTGTTTTTCATCATTTTTGAGGATTTGAAAAAAAGATGAAAATCACTCCGAGACGATGGGCTATAGCCCATGGTCTCGAACTGCATACTATAGCATGTCGTTTTCCATCATTTTTGAGGATTTGAAAAAAAGACGAAAATCACTCCGAGACGATGGGCTATAGCCCATGGTCTCGAACGGCATACTATAGCATGCCGTTTTCCATCATTTTTAAGGATTTGAAAAAAAGACGAAAATCACTCCGAGACCATGGGCTATAGCCCATCGTCTCGGAGTCATTTTCGTCTTTTTTTCAAATCCTCGTTTTTCATCATTTATGACCATGGGCTATAGCCCATATCGGACGGCATACTATAGCATGCTGTTTTTCATCATTTTTGAGGATTTGAAAAAAATATGAAAATCACTCCGAGACGATGGGCTATAGCCCATGGTCTCGAACTGCATACTATAGCATGCCGTTTTCCATCATTTTTGAGGATTTGAAAAAAAGACGAAAATCACTCCGAGACCATGGGCTATAGCCCATCGTCTCGGAGTCATTTTCGTCTTTTTTTCAAATCCTCGTTTTTCATCATTTATGACCATGGGCTATAGCCCATATCGGACGGCATACTATAGCATGCTGTTTTTCATCATTTTTGAGGATTTGAAAAAAAGATGAAAATCACTCCGAGACGATGGGCTATAGCCCATGGTCTCAAACTGCATACTATAGCATGCCGTTTTCCATCATTTTTGAGGATTTGAAAAAAAGACGAAAATCACTCCGAGACCATGGGCTATAGCCCATCGTCTCGGAGTCATTTTCGTCTTTTTTTCAAATCCTCAGTTTTCATCATTTATGACCATGGGTTATAGCCCATATCGGACGGCATACTATAGCATGCTGTTTTTCATCATTTTTGAGGATTTGAAAAAAAGACGAAAATGACCCCGAGACGATGGGCTATAGCCCATGGTCTCGAACGGCATACTATAGCATGCCGTTTTCCATCATTTTTAAGGATTTGAAAAAAAGACGAAAATCACTCCGAGACCATGGGCTATAGCCCATCGTCTCGGAGTCATTTTCGTCTTTTTTTCAAATCCTCGTTTTTCATCATTTATGACCATGGGCTATAGCCCATATCGGACGGCATACTATAGCATGCTGTTTTTCATCATTTTTGAGGATTTGAAAAAAAGATGAAAATCACTCCGAGACGATGGGCTATAGCCCATGGTCTCGAACTGCATACTATAGCATGCCGTTTTCCATCATTTTTGAGGATTTGAAAAAAAGACGAAAATCACTCCGAGACGATGGGCTATAGCCCATGGTCTCGAACGGCATACTATAGCATGCCGTTTTCCATCATTTTTAAGGATTTGAAAAAAAGACGAAAATCACTCCGAGACCATGGGCTATAGCCAATCGTCTCGGAGTCATTTTCGTCTTTTTTTCAAATCCTCGTTTTTCATCATTTATGACCATGGGCTATAGCCCATATCGGACGGCATACTATAGCATGCTGTTTTTCATCATTTTTGAGGATTTGAAAAAAATATGAAAATCACTCCGAGACGATGGGCTATAGCCCATGGTCTCGAACTGCATACTATAGCATGCCGTTTTCCATCATTTTTGAGGATTTGAAAAAAAGACGAAAATCACTCCGAGACCATGGGCTATAGCCCATCGTCTCGGAGTCATTTTCGTCTTTTTTTCAAATCCTCGTTTTTCATCATTTATGACCATGGGCTATAGCCCATATCGGACGGCATACTATAGCATGCTGTTTTTCATCATTTTTGAGGATTTGAAAAAAAGATGAAAATCACTCCGAGACGATGGGCTATAGCCCATGGTCTCGAACGGCATACTATAGCATGCCGTTTTCAATCATTTTTGAGGATTTGAAAAAAAGACGAAAATCACTCCGAGACCATGGGCTATAGCCCATCGTCTCGGAGTCATTTTCGTCTTTTTTTCAAATCCTCGTTTTTCATCATTTATGACCATGGGCTATAGCCCATATCGGACGGCATACTATAGCATGCTGTTTTTCATCATTTTTGAGGATTTGAAAAAAAGATGAAAATCACTCCGAGACGATGGGCTATAGCCCATGGTCTCGAACGGCATACTATAGCATGCCGTTTTCCATCATTTTTGAGGATTTGAAAAAAAGACGAAAATCACTCCGAGACCATGGGCTATAGCCCATCGTCTCGGAGTCATTTTCGTCTTTTTTTCAAATCCTCAGTTTTCATCATTTATGACCATGGGTTATAGCCCATATCGGACGGCATACTATAGCATGCTGTTTTTCATCATTTTTGAGGATTTGAAAAAAAGACGAAAATGACCCCGAGACGATGGGCTATAGCCCATGGTCTCGAACGGCAAACTATAGCATGCCGTTTTCCATCATTTTTAAGGATTTGAAAAAAAGTCGAAAATCACTCCGAGACCATGGGCTATAGCCCATCGTCTCGGAGTCATTTTCGTCTTTTTTTCAAATCCTCGTTTTTCATCATTTATGACCATGGGCTATAGCCCATATCGGACGGCATACTATAGCATGCCGTTTTCCATCATTTTTGAGGATTTGAAAAAAAGACGAAAATCACTCCGAGACCATGGGCTATAGCCCATCGTCTCGGAGTCATTTTCGTCTTTTTTTCAAATCCTCAGTTTTCATCATTTATGACCATGGGTTATAGCCCATATCGGACGGCATACTATAGCATGCTGTTTTTCATCATTTTTGAGGATTTGAAAAAAAGATGAAAATCACTCCGAGACGATGGGCTATAGCCCATGGTCTCGAACTGCATACTATAGCATGCCGTTTTCCATCATTTTTGAGGATTTGAAAAAAAGACGAAAATCACTCCGAGACGATGGGCTATAGCCCATGGTCTCGAACGGCATACTATAGCATGCCGTTTTCCATCATTTTTAAGGATTTGAAAAAAAGACGAAAATCACTCCGAGACCATGGGCTATAGCCCATCGTCTCGGAGTCATTTTCGTCTTTTTTTCAAATCCTCGTTTTTCATCATTTATGACCATGGGCTATAGCCCATATCGGACGGCATACTATAGCATGCTGTTTTTCATCATTTTTGAGGATTTGAAAAAAAGATGAAAATCACTCCGAGACGATGGGCTATAGCCCATGGTCTCGAACTGCATACTATAGCATGCCGTTTTCAATCATTTTTGAGGATTTGAAAAAAAGACGGGCTATAGCCCATGGTCTCGGAGTGATTTTTGTCTTTTTTTCAAATCCTCAAAAATGGCATGCTATAGTATGCCGCCTGATCCCATGGGCTGAACTTGAACCCACGACCTGTGGCTCACATAGACAGCAGCTTATCACAGCGGGCCACCATGCTCTCTGAGAATCTCCACAGCTTTCCATCTCTTTCCAGTTCTCTTCTGGATGTTATTCTCCAAAACATGCTGCAGAGTGAAAGTAGGAGGAACTCAGCTGGATTTGAACTCACAACCTCTGGCTCACATGGACGTCATCTTAACAAGGGTGCCACTGAGCTCTCAGAGATTTTTAGGTTGTAAGTTGTTCTTCTTGGTGTCACTTTTCAAATGGGGCCTTGGGATCATGTACAGAGCATTTGAATGAATGGTGCTGTGCATCAAAGGTGTCTTTAGTGCTTTTAAGTGTTATCGTGGATGTTAATCAGATAATACAGAGGAGAAACCATGACCGGACACAGACAGCCTCCCCATTGATGGATGTGATCCTGGCAGCCAGCCCAGGTGTGTTCTGGTCCTGTTGATTGAGCTGAGAAGGACCTAAGGTTTATAGGTCCTTCTCAGCTCAATCAACAGGACCAGAACACACACTTGTTACTTTTCTTCCAGTTTATTATACTCGTCGTCAAGCTACTAGTCCTACATACTTACACCTAGAAACCCCATTCAAACCTACTTAGGTTCATCTTACGGTGGACATGTTTGCCTGAAAAGGAATCTTTGAAATGTTTCATAGTTTTAACATGCCGTTTTTCATCATTTTTGAGGATTTGAAAAAAAGACGAAAATCACTCCGAGACGATGGGCTATAGCCCATCGTCTCGGAGTAATTTTCGTCTTTTTTTCAAATCCTCGTTTTTCATCATTTATGACCATGGGCTATAGCCCATATCGGACGGCATACTATAGCATGCCGTTTTTCATCATTTTTGAGGATTTGAAAAAAAGACGAAAATCACTCCGAGACGATGGGCTATAGCCCATGGTCTCGAACGGCATACTATAGCATGCCGTTTTCAATCATTTTTGAGCATTTGAAAAAAAGACGAAAATGACTCCGAGACCATGGGCTATAGCCCATCGTCTCGGAGTCATTTTCGTCTTTTTTTCAAATCCTCGTTTTTCATAATTTATGACCATGGGCTATAGCCCATATCGGACGGCATACTATAGCATGCCGTTTTTCATCATTTTTGAGGATTTGAAAAAAAGATGAAAATCACTTCGAGACGATGGGCTATAGCCCATGGTCTCGAACGGCATACTATAGCATGCCGTTTTCAATCATTTTTGAGGATTTGAAAAAAAGACGAAAATCACTCCGAGACCATGGGCTATAGTCCATCGTCTCGGAGTCATTTTCGTCTTTTTTTCAAATCCTCGTTTTTCATCATTTATGACCATGGGCTATAGCCCATATCGGACGGCATACTATAGCATGCCGTTTTTCATCATTTTTGAGGATTTGAAAAAAATACGAAAATCACTCCGAGACGATGGGCTATAGCCCATGGTCTCGAACGGCATACTATAGCATGCCATTTTCCATCATTTTTGAGGATTTGAAAAAAAGACGAAAATCACTCCGAGACCATGGGCTATAGCCCATCGTCTCGGAGTAATTTTCGTCTTTTTTTCAAATCCTCGTTTTTCATCATTTATGACCATGGGCTATAGCCCATATCGGACGGCATACTATAGCATGCTGTTTTTCATCATTTTTGAGGATTTGAAAAAAAGATGAAAATCACTCCGAGACGATGGGCTATAGCCCATGGTCTCGAACGGCATACTATAGCATGCAGTTTTCCATCATTTTTGAGGATTTGAAAAAAAGACGAAAATCACTCCGAGACCATGGGCTATAGCCCATCGTCTCGGAGTCATTTTCGTCTTTTTTTCAAAACCTCGTTTTTCATCATTTATGACCATGGGCTATAGCCCATATCGGACGGCATACTATAGCATGCCGTTTTTCATCATTTTTGAGGATTTGAAAAAAAGACGAAAATCACTCCGAGACGATGGGCTATAGCCCATGGTCTCGAACGGCATACTATAGCATGCCGTTTTCAATCATTTTTGAGCATTTGAAAAAAAGACGAAAATGACTCCGAGACCATGGGCTATAGCCCATCGTCTCGGAGTCATTTTCGTCTTTTTTTCAAATCCTCGTTTTTCATCATTTATGACCATGGGCTATAGCCCATATCGGACGGCATACTATAGCATGCCGTTTTTCATCATTTTTGAGGATTTGAAAAAAAGATGAAAATCACTTCGAGACGATGGGCTATAGCCCATGGTCTCGAACGGCATACTATAGCATGCCGTTTTCAATCATTTTTGAGGATTTGAAAAAAAGACGAAAATGACTCCGAGACCATGGGCTATAGTCCATCGTCTCGGAGTCATTTTCGTCTTTTTTTCAAATCCTCGTTTTTCATCATTTATGACCATGGGCTATAGCCCATATCGGACGGCATACTATAGCATGCCGTTTTTCATCATTTTTGAGGATTTGAAAAAAAGACGAAAATCACTCCGAGACGATGGGCTATAGCCCATGGTCTCGAACGGCATACTATAGCATGCCATTTTCCATCATTTTTGAGGATTTGAAAAAAAGACGAAAATCACTCCGAGACCATGGGCTATAGCCCATCGTCTCGGAGTAATTTTCGTCTTTTTTTCAAATCCTCGTTTTTCATCATTTATGACCATGGGCTATAGCCCATATCGGACGGCATACTATAGCATGCTGTTTTTCATCATTTTTGAGGATTTGAAAAAAAGATGAAAATCACTCCGAGACGATGGGCTATAGCCCATGGTCTCGAACGGCATACTATAGCATGCCGTTTTCCATCATTTTTGAGGATTTGAAAAAAAGACGAAAATCAATCCGAGACCATGGGCTATAGCCCATCGTCTCGGAGTCATTTTCGTCTTTTTTTCAAATCCTCAGTTTTCATCATTTATGACCATGGGTTATAGCCCATATCGGACGGCATAGCATGCTGTTTTTCATCATTTTTGAGGATTTGAAAAAAAGACGAAAATGACCCCGAGACGATGGGCTATAGCCCATGGTCTCGAACGGCATACTATAGCATGCCGTTTTCCATCATTTTTAAGGATTTGAAAAAAAGACGAAAATCACTCCGAGACCATGGGCTATAGCCCATCGTCTCGGAGTCATTTTCGTCTTTTTTTCAAATCCTCGTTTTTCATCATTTATGACCATGGGCTATAGCCCATATCGGACGGCATACTATAGCATGCTGTTTTTCATCATTTTTGAGGATTTGAAAAAAAGATGAAAATCACTCCGAGACGATGGGCTATAGCCCATGGTCTCGAACGGCATACTATAGCATGCCGTTTTCCATCATTTTTGAGGATTTGAAAAAAATACGAAAATCACTCCGAGACGATGGGCTATAGCCCATGGTCTCGAACGGCATACTATAGCATGCCGTTTTCCATCATTTTTAAGGATTTGAAAAAAAGACGAAAATCACTCCGAGACCATGGGCTATAGCCCATCGTCTCGGAGTCATTTTCGTCTTTTTTTCAAATCCTCGTTTTTCATCATTTATGACCATGGGCTATAGCCCATATCGGACGGCATACTATAGCATGCTGTTTTTCATCATTTTTGAGGATTTGAAAAAAATATGAAAATCACTCCGAGACGATGGGCTATAGCCCATGGTCTCGAACTGCATACTATAGCATGCCGTTTTCCATCATTTTTGAGCATTTGAAAAAAAGACGAAAATGACTCCGAGACCATGGGCTATAGCCCATCGTCTCGGAGTCATTTTTGTCTTTTTTTCAAATCCTCAAAAATGATGAAAAATGGCATGCTATAGTATGCCGCCTGATCCCATGGGATGAACTTGAACCCACGACCTGTGGCTCACATAGACAGTAGCTTATCACAGCGGGCCACCATGCTCTCTGAGAATCTCCACAGCTTTCCATCTCTTTCCAGTTCTCTTCTGGATGTTATTCTCCAAAACATGCTGCAGAGTGAAAGTAGGAGGAACTCAGCTGGATTTGAACTCACAACCTCTGGCTCACATGGACGTCATCTTAACAAGGGTGCCACTGAGCTCTCAGAGATTTTTAGGTTGTAAGTTGTTCTTCTTGGTGTCACTTTTCAAATGGGGCCTTGGGATCATGTACAGAGCATTTGAATGAATGGTGCTGTGCATCAAAGGTGTCTTTAGTGCTTTTAAGTGTTATCGTGGATGTTAATCAGATAATACAGAGGAGAAACCATGACCGGACACAGACAGCCTCCCCATTGATGGATGTGATCCTGGCAGCCAGCCCAGGTGTGTTCTGGTCCTGTTGATTGAGATGAGAAGGACCTAAGGTTTATAGGTCCTTCTCAGCTCAATCAACAGGACCAGAACACACACTTGTTACTTTTCTTCCAGTTTATTATACTCGTCGTCAAGCTACTAGTCCTACATACTTACACCTAGAAACCCCATTCAAACCTACTTAGGTTCATCTTACGGTGGACATGTTTGCCTGAAAAGGAATCTTTGAAATGTTTCATAGTTTTAACATGCCGTTTTCCATCATTTTTAAGGATTTGAAAAAAAGACGAAAATCACTCCGAGACCATGGGCTATAGCCCATCGTCTCGGAGTCATTTTCGTCTTTTTTTCAAATCCTCGTTTTTCATCATTTATGACCATGGGCTATAGCCCATATCGGACGGCATACTATAGCATGCTGTTTTTCATCATTTTTGAGGATTTGAAAAAAATATGAAAATCACTCCGAGACGATGGGCTATAGCCCATGGTCTCGAACTGCATACTATAGCATGCCGTTTTCCATCATTTTTGAGGATTTGAAAAAAAGACGAAAATCACTCCGAGACCATGGGCTATAGCCCATCGTCTCGGAGTCATTTTCGTCTTTTTTTCAAATCCTCGTTTTTCATCATTTATGACCATGGGCTATAGCCCATATCGGACGGCATACTATAGCATGCTGTTTTTCATCATTTTTGAGGATTTGAAAAAAAGATGAAAATCACTCCGAGACGATGGGCTATAGCCCATGGTCTCAAACTGCATACTATAGCATGCCGTTTTCCATCATTTTTGAGGATTTGAAAAAAAGACGAAAATCACTCCGAGACCATGGGCTATAGCCCATCGTCTCGGAGTCATTTTCGTCTTTTTTTCAAATCCTCAGTTTTCATCATTTATGACCATGGGTTATAGCCCATATCGGACGGCATACTATAGCATGCTGTTTTTCATCATTTTTGAGGATTTGAAAAAAAGACGAAAATGACCCCGAGACGATGGGCTATAGCCCATGGTCTCGAACGGCATACTATAGCATGCCGTTTTCCATCATTTTTAAGGATTTGAAAAAAAGACGAAAATCACTCCGAGACCATGGGCTATAGCCCATCGTCTCGGAGTCATTTTCGTCTTTTTTTCAAATCCTCGTTTTTCATCATTTATGACCATGGGCTATAGCCCATATCGGACGGCATACTATAGCATGCTGTTTTTCATCATTTTTGAGGATTTAAAAAAAGATGAAAATCACTCCGAGACGATGGGCTATAGCCCATGGTCTCGAACTGCATACTATAGCATGCCGTTTTCCATCATTTTTGAGGATTTGAAAAAAAGACGAAAATCACTCCGAGACGATGGGCTATAGCCCATGGTCTCGAACGGCATACTATAGCATGCCGTTTTCCATCATTTTTAAGGATTTGAAAAAAAGACGAAAATCACTCCGAGACCATGGGCTATAGCCAATCGTCTCGGAGTCATTTTCGTCTTTTTTTCAAATCCTCGTTTTTCATCATTTATGACCATGGGCTATAGCCCATATCGGACGGCATACTATAGCATGCTGTTTTTCATCATTTTTGAGGATTTGAAAAAAATATGAAAATCACTCCGAGACGATGGGCTATAGCCCATGGTCTCGAACTGCATACTATAGCATGCCGTTTTCCATCATTTTTGAGGATTTGAAAAAAAGACGAAAATCACTCCGAGACCATGGGCTATAGCCCATCGTCTCGGAGTCATTTTCGTCTTTTTTTCAAATCCTCGTTTTTCATCATTTATGACCATGGGCTATAGCCCATATCGGACGGCATACTATAGCATGCTGTTTTTCATCATTTTTGAGGATTTGAAAAAAAGATGAAAATCACTCCGAGACGATGGGCTATAGCCCATGGTCTCGAACGGCATACTATAGCATGCCGTTTTCAATCATTTTTGAGGATTTGAAAAAAAGACGAAAATCACTCCGAGACCATGGGCTATAGCCCATCGTCTCGGAGTCATTTTCGTCTTTTTTTCAAATCCTCGTTTTTCATCATTTATGACCATGGGCTATAGCCCATATCGGACGGCATACTATAGCATGCTGTTTTTCATCATTTTTGAGGATTTGAAAAAAAGATGAAAATCACTCCGAGACGATGGGCTATAGCCCATGGTCTCGAACGGCATACTATAGCATGCCGTTTTCCATCATTTTTGAGGATTTGAAAAAAAGACGAAAATCACTCCGAGACCATGGGCTATAGCCCATCGTCTCGGAGTCATTTTCGTCTTTTTTTCAAATCCTCAGTTTTCATCATTTATGACCATGGGTTATAGCCCATATCGGACGGCATACTATAGCATGCTGTTTTTCATCATTTTTGAGGATTTGAAAAAAATACGAAAATGACCCCGAGACGATGGGCTATAGCCCATGGTCTCGAACGGCATACTATAGCATGCCGTTTTCCATCATTTTTAAGGATTTGAAAAAAAGTCGAAAATCACTCCGAGACCATGGGCTATAGCCCATCGTCTCGGAGTCATTTTCGTCTTTTTTTCAAATCCTCGTTTTTCATCATTTATGACCATGGGCTATAGCCCATATCGGACGGCATACTATAGCATGCCGTTTTCCATCATTTTTGAGGATTTGAAAAAAAGACGAAAATCACTCCGAGACCATGGGCTATAGCCCATCGTCTCGGAGTCATTTTCGTCTTTTTTTCAAATCCTCAGTTTTCATCATTTATGACCATGGGTTATAGCCCATATCGGACGGCATACTATAGCATGCTGTTTTTCATCATTTTTGAGGATTTGAAAAAAATACGAAAATGACCCCGAGACGATGGGCTATAGCCCATGGTCTCGAACGGCATACTATAGCATGCCGTTTTCCATCATTTTTAAGGATTTGAAAAAAAGACGAAAATCACTCCGAGACCATGGGCTATAGCCCATCGTCTCGGAGTCATTTTCGTCTTTTTTTCAAATCCTCGTTTTTCATCATTTATGACCATGGGCTATAGCCCATATCGGACGGCATACTATAGCATGCTGTTTTTCATCATTTTTGAGGATTTGAAAAAAAGATGAAAATCACTCCGAGACGATGGGCTATAGCCCATGGTCTCGAACTGCATACTATAGCATGCCGTTTTCCATCATTTTTGAGGATTTGAAAAAAAGACGAAAATCACTCCGAGACGATGGGCTATAGCCCATGGTCTCGAACGGCATACTATAGCATGCCGTTTTCCATCATTTTTAAGGATTTGAAAAAAAGACGAAAATCACTCCGAGACCATGGGCTATAGCCCATCGTCTCGGAGTCATTTTCGTCTTTTTTTCAAATCCTCGTTTTTCATCATTTATGACCATGGGCTATAGCCCATATCGGACGGCATACTATAGCATGCTGTTTTTCATCATTTTTGAGGATTTGAAAAAAAGATGAAAATCACTCCGAGACGATGGGCTATAGCCCATGGTCTCGAACTGCATACTATAGCATGCCGTTTTCAATCATTTTTGAGGATTTGAAAAAAAGACGGGCTATAGCCCATGGTCTCGGAGTGATTTTTGTCTTTTTTTCAAATCCTCAAAAATGGCATGCTATAGTATGCCGCCTGATCCCATGGGCTGAACTTGAACCCACGACCTGTGGCTCACATAGACAGCAGCTTATCACAGCGGGCCACCATGCTCTCTGAGAATCTCCACAGCTTTCCATCTCTTTCCAGTTCTCTTCTGGATGTTATTCTCCAAAACATGCTGCAGAGTGAAAGTAGGAGGAACTCAGCTGGATTTGAACTCACAACCTCTGGCTCACATGGACGTCATCTTAACAAGGGTGCCACTGAGCTCTCAGAGATTTTTAGGTTGTAAGTTGTTCTTCTTGGTGTCACTTTTCAAATGGGGCCTTGGGATCATGTACAGAGCATTTGAATGAATGGTGCTGTGCATCAAAGGTGTCTTTAGTGCTTTTAAGTGTTATCGTGGATGTTAATCAGATAATACAGAGGAGAAACCATGACCGGACACAGACAGCCTCCCCATTGATGGATGTGATCCTGGCAGCCAGCCCAGGTGTGTTCTGGTCCTGTTGATTGAGCTGAGAAGGACCTAAGGTTTATAGGTCCTTCTCAGCTCAATCAACAGGACCAGAACACACACTTGTTACTTTTCTTCCAGTTTATTATACTCGTCGTCAAGCTACTAGTCCTACATACTTACACCTAGAAACCCCATTCAAACCTACTTAGGTTCATCTTACGGTGGACATGTTTGCCTGAAAAGGAATCTTTGAAATGTTTCATAGTTTTAACATGCCGTTTTTCATCATTTTTGAGGATTTGAAAAAAAGACGAAAATCACTCCGAGACGATGGGCTATAGCCCATCGTCTCGGAGTAATTTTCGTCTTTTTTTCAAATCCTCGTTTTTCATCATTTATGACCATGGGCTATAGCCCATATCGGACGGCATACTATAGCATGCCGTTTTTCATCATTTTTGAGGATTTGAAAAAAAGACGAAAATCACTCCGAGACGATGGGCTATAGCCCATGGTCTCGAACGGCATACTATAGCATGCCGTTTTCAATCATTTTTGAGCATTTGAAAAAAAGACGAAAATGACTCCGAGACCATGGGCTATAGCCCATCGTCTCGGAGTCATTTTCGTCTTTTTTTCAAATCCTCGTTTTTCATCATTTATGACCATGGGCTATAGCCCATATCGGACGGCATACTATAGCATGCCGTTTTTCATCATTTTTGAGGATTTGAAAAAAAGATGAAAATCACTTCGAGACGATGGGCTATAGCCCATGGTCTCGAACGGCATACTATAGCATGCCGTTTTCAATCATTTTTGAGGATTTGAAAAAAAGACGAAAATCACTCCGAGACCATGGGCTATAGTCCATCGTCTCGGAGTCATTTTCGTCTTTTTTTCAAATCCTCGTTTTTCATCATTTATGACCATGGGCTATAGCCCATATCGGACGGCATACTATAGCATGCCGTTTTTCATCATTTTTGAGGATTTGAAAAAAATACGAAAATCACTCCGAGACGATGGGCTATAGCCCATGGTCTCGAACGGCATACTATAGCATGCCATTTTCCATCATTTTTGAGGATTTGAAAAAAAGACGAAAATCACTCCGAGACCATGGGCTATAGCCCATCGTCTCGGAGTAATTTTCGTCTTTTTTTCAAATCCTCGTTTTTCATCATTTATGACCATGGGCTATAGCCCATATCGGACGGCATACTATAGCATGCTGTTTTTCATCATTTTTGAGGATTTGAAAAAAAGATGAAAATCACTCCGAGACGATGGGCTATAGCCCATGGTCTCGAACGGCATACTATAGCATGCAGTTTTCCATCATTTTTGAGGATTTGAAAAAAAGACGAAAATCACTCCGAGACCATGGGCTATAGCCCATCGTCTCGGAGTCATTTTCGTCTTTTTTTCAAAACCTCGTTTTTCATCATTTATGACCATGGGCTATAGCCCATATCGGACGGCATACTATAGCATGCCGTTTTTCATCATTTTTGAGGATTTGAAAAAAAGACGAAAATCACTCCGAGACGATGGGCTATAGCCCATGGTCTCGAACGGCATACTATAGCATGCCGTTTTCAATCATTTTTGAGCATTTGAAAAAAAGACGAAAATGACTCCGAGACCATGGGCTATAGCCCATCGTCTCGGAGTCATTTTCGTCTTTTTTTCAAATCCTCGTTTTTCATCATTTATGACCATGGGCTATAGCCCATATCGGACGGCATACTATAGCATGCCGTTTTTCATCATTTTTGAGGATTTGAAAAAAAGATGAAAATCACTTCGAGACGATGGGCTATAGCCCATGGTCTCGAACGGCATACTATAGCATGCCGTTTTCAATCATTTTTGAGGATTTGAAAAAAAGACGAAAATGACTCCGAGACCATGGGCTATAGTCCATCGTCTCGGAGTCATTTTCGTCTTTTTTTCAAATCCTCGTTTTTCATCATTTATGACCATGGGCTATAGCCCATATCGGACGGCATACTATAGCATGCCGTTTTTCATCATTTTTGAGGATTTGAAAAAAAGACGAAAATCACTCCGAGACGATGGGCTATAGCCCATGGTCTCGAACGGCATACTATAGCATGCCATTTTCCATCATTTTTGAGGATTTGAAAAAAAGACGAAAATCACTCCGAGACCATGGGCTATAGCCCATCGTCTCGGAGTAATTTTCGTCTTTTTTTCAAATCCTCGTTTTTCATCATTTATGACCATGGGCTATAGCCCATATCGGACGGCATACTATAGCATGCTGTTTTTCATCATTTTTGAGGATTTGAAAAAAAGATGAAAATCACTCCGAGACGATGGGCTATAGCCCATGGTCTCGAACGGCATACTATAGCATGCCGTTTTCCATCATTTTTGAGGATTTGAAAAAAAGACGAAAATCACTCCGAGACCATGGGCTATAGCCCATCGTCTCGGAGTCATTTTCGTCTTTTTTTCAAATCCTCAGTTTTCATCATTTATGACCATGGGTTATAGCCCATATCGGACGGCATAGCATGCTGTTTTTCATCATTTTTGAGGATTTGAAAAAAAGACGAAAATGACCCCGAGACGATGGGCTATAGCCCATGGTCTCGAACGGCATACTATAGCATGCCGTTTTCCATCATTTTTAAGGATTTGAAAAAAAGACGAAAATCACTCCGAGACCATGGGCTATAGCCCATCGTCTCGGAGTCATTTTCGTCTTTTTTTCAAATCCTCGTTTTTCATCATTTATGACCATGGGCTATAGCCCATATCGGACGGCATACTATAGCATGCTGTTTTTCATCATTTTTGAGGATTTGAAAAAAAGATGAAAATCACTCCGAGACGATGGGCTATAGCCCATGGTCTCGAACGGCATACTATAGCATGCCGTTTTCCATCATTTTTGAGGATTTGAAAAAAATACGAAAATCACTCCGAGACGATGGGCTATAGCCCATGGTCTCGAACGGCATACTATAGCATGCCGTTTTCCATCATTTTTAAGGATTTGAAAAAAAGACGAAAATCACTCCGAGACCATGGGCTATAGCCCATCGTCTCGGAGTCATTTTCGTCTTTTTTTCAAATCCTCGTTTTTCATCATTTATGACCATGGGCTATAGCCCATATCGGACGGCATACTATAGCATGCTGTTTTTCATCATTTTTGAGGATTTGAAAAAAATATGAAAATCACTCCGAGACGATGGGCTATAGCCCATGGTCTCGAACTGCATACTATAGCATGCCGTTTTCCATCATTTTTGAGCATTTGAAAAAAAGACGAAAATGACTCCGAGACCATGGGCTATAGCCCATCGTCTCGGAGTCATTTTTGTCTTTTTTTCAAATCCTCAAAAATGATGAAAAATGGCATGCTATAGTATGCCGCCTGATCCCATGGGATGAACTTGAACCCACGACCTGTGGCTCACATAGACAGTAGCTTATCACAGCGGGCCACCATGCTCTCTGAGAATCTCCACAGCTTTCCATCTCTTTCCAGTTCTCTTCTGGATGTTATTCTCCAAAACATGCTGCAGAGTGAAAGTAGGAGGAACTCAGCTGGATTTGAACTCACAACCTCTGGCTCACATGGACGTCATCTTAACAAGGGTGCCACTGAGCTCTCAGAGATTTTTAGGTTGTAAGTTGTTCTTCTTGGTGTCACTTTTCAAATGGGGCCTTGGGATCATGTACAGAGCATTTGAATGAATGGTGCTGTGCATCAAAGGTGTCTTTAGTGCTTTTAAGTGTTATCGTGGATGTTAATCAGATAATACAGAGGAGAAACCATGACCGGACACAGACAGCCTCCCCATTGATGGATGTGATCCTGGCAGCCAGCCCAGGTGTGTTCTGGTCCTGTTGATTGAGCTGAGAAGGACCTAAGGTTTATAGGTCCTTCTCAGCTCAATCAACAGGACCAGAACACACACTTGTTACTTTTCTTCCAGTTTATTATACTCGTCGTCAAGCTACTAGTCCTACATACTTACACCTAGAAACCCCATTCAAACCTACTTAGGTTCATCTTACGGTGGACATGTTTGCCTGAAAAGGAATCTTTGAAATGTTTCATAGTTTTAACATGCCGTTTTTCATCATTTTTGAGGATTTGAAAAAAAGACGAAAATCACTCCGAGACGATGGGCTATAGCCCATCGTCTCGGAGTAATTTTCGTCTTTTTTTCAAATCCTCGTTTTTCATCATTTATGACCATGGGCTATAGCCCATATCGGACGGCATACTATAGCATGCCGTTTTTCATCATTTTTGAGGATTTGAAAAAAAGACGAAAATCACTCCGAGACGATGGGCTATAGCCCATGGTTTCGAACGGCATACTATAGCATGCCGTTTTCAATCATTTTTGAGCATTTGAAAAAAAGACGAAAATGACTCCGAGACCATGGGCTATAGCCCATCGTCTCGGAGTCATTTTCGTCTTTTTTTCAAATCCTCGTTTTTCATCATTTATGACCATGGGCTATAGCCCATATCGGACGGCATACTATAGCATGCCGTTTTTCATCATTTTTGAGGATTTGAAAAAAAGACGAAAATCACTCCGAGACCATGGGCTATAGCCCATGGTCTCGAACGGCATACTATAGCATGCCGTTTTCAATCATTTTTGAGCATTTGAAAAAAAGACGAAAATGACTCCGAGACCATGGGCTATAGCCCATGGTCTCGGAGTGATTTTTGTCTTTTTTTCAAATCCTCAGTTTTCATCATTTATGACCATGGGTTATAGCCCATATCGGACGGCATACTATAGCATGCTGTTTTTCATCATTTTTGAGGATTTGAAAAAAAGACGAAAATGACCGCGAGACGATGGGCTATAGCCCATGGTCTCGAACGGCATACTATAGCATGCCGTTTTCCATCATTTTTAAGGATTTGAAAAAAAGACGAAAATCACTCCGAGACCATGGGCTATAGCCCATCGTCTCGGAGTCATTTTCGTATTTTTTTCAAATCCTCGTTTTTCATCATTTATGACCATGGGCTATAGCCCATATCGGACGGCATACTATAGCATGCTGTTTTTCATCATTTTTGAGGATTTGAAAAAAAGATGAAAATCACTCCGAGACGATGGGCTATAGCCCATGGTCTCGAACTGCATACTATAGCATGCCGTTTTCCATCATTTTTGAGGATTTGAAAAAAAGACGAAAATCACTCCGAGACGATGGGCTATAGCCCATGGTCTCGAACGGCATACTATAGCATGCCGTTTTCCATCATTTTTAAGGATTTGAAAAAAAGACGAAAATCACTCCGAGACCATGGGCTATAGCCCATCGTCTCGGAGTCATTTTCGTCTTTTTTTTCAAATCCTCGTTTTTCATCATTTATGACCATGGGCTATAGCCCATATCGGACGGCATACTATAGCATGCTGTTTTTCATCATTTTTGAGGATTTGAAAAAAATATGAAAATCACTCCGAGACGATGGGCTATAGCCCATGGTCTCGAACTGCATACTATAGCATGCCGTTTTCCATCATTTTTGAGCATTTGAAAAAAAGACGAAAATGACTCCGAGACCATGGGCTATAGCCCATCGTCTCGGAGTCATTTTTGTCTTTTTTTCAAATCCTCAAAAATGATGAAAAATGGCATGCTATAGTATGCCGCCTGATCCCATGGGATGAACTTGAACCCACGACCTGTGGCTCACATAGACAGCAGCTTATCACAGCGGGCCACCATGCTCTCTGAGAATCTCCACAGCTTTCCATCTCTTTCCAGTTCTCTTCTGGATGTTATTCTCCAAAACATGCTGCAGAGTGAAAGTAGGAGGAACTCAGCTGGATTTGAACTCACAACCTCTGGCTCACATGGACGTCATCTTAACAAGGGTGCCACTGAGCTCTCAGAGATTTTTAGGTTGTAAGTTGTTCTTCTTGGTGTCACTTTTCAAATGGGGCCTTGGGATCATGTACAGAGCATTTGAATGAATGGTGCTGTGCATCAAAGGTGTCTTTAGTGCTTTTAAGTGTTATCGTGGATGTTAATCAGATAATACAGAGGAGAAACCATGACCGGACACAGACAGCCTCCCCATTGATGGATGTGATCCTGGCAGCCAGCCCAGGTGTGTTCTGGTCCTGTTGATTGAGCTGAGAAGGACCTAAGGTTTATAGGTCCTTCTCAGCTCAATCAACAGGACCAGAACACACACTTGTTACTTTTCTTCCAGTTTATTATACTCGTCGTCAAGCTACTAGTCCTACATACTTACACCTAGAAACCCCATTCAAACCTACTTAGGTTCATCTTACGGTGGACATGTTTGCCTGAAAAGGAATCTTTGAAATGTTTCATAGTTTTAACATGCCGTTTTTCATCATTTTTGAGGATTTGAAAAAAAGACGAAAATCACTCCGAGACGATGGGCTATAGCCCATCATCTCGGAGTAATTTTCGTCTTTTTTTCAAATCCTCGTTTTTCATCATTTATGACCATGGGCTATAGCCCATATCGGACGGCATACTATAGCATGCCGTTTTTCATCATTTTTGAGGATTTGAAAAAAAGACGAAAATCACTCCGAGACGATGGGCTATAGCCCATGGTTTCGAACGGCATACTATAGCATGCCGTTTTCAATCATTTTTGAGCATTTGAAAAAAAGACGAAAATGACTCCGAGACCATGGGCTATAGCCCATCGTCTCGGAGTCATTTTCGTCTTTTTTTCAAATCCTCGTTTTTCATCATTTATGACCATGGGCTATAGCCCATATCGGACGGCATACTATAGCATGCCGTTTTTCATCATTTTTGAGGATTTGAAAAAAAGACGAAAATCACTCCGAGACCATGGGCTATAGCCCATGGTCTCGAACGGCATACTATAGCATGCCGTTTTCAATCATTTTTGAGCATTTGAAAAAAAGACGAAAATGACTCCGAGACCATGGGCTATAGCCCATGGTCTCGGAGTGATTTTTGTCTTTTTTTCAAATCCTCAGTTTTCATCATTTATGACCATGGGTTATAGCCCATATCGGACGGCATACTATAGCATGCTGTTTTTCATCATTTTTGAGGATTTGAAAAAAAGACGAAAATGACCGCGAGACGATGGGCTATAGCCCATGGTCTCGAACGGCATACTATAGCATGCCGTTTTCCATCATTTTTAAGGATTTGAAAAAAAGACGAAAATCACTCCGAGACCATGGGCTATAGCCCATCGTCTCGGAGTCATTTTCGTATTTTTTTCAAATCCTCGTTTTTCATCATTTATGACCATGGGCTATAGCCCATATCGGACGGCATACTATAGCATGCTGTTTTTCATCATTTTTGAGGATTTGAAAAAAATATGAAAATCACTCCGAGACGATGGGCTATAGCCCATGGTCTCGAACTGCATAAAATATGAAAATGACTCCGAGACCATGGGCTATAGCCCATCGTCTCGGAGTCATTTTTGTCTTTTTTTCAAATCCTCAAAAATGATGAAAAATGGCATGCTATAGTATGCCGCCTGATCCCATGGGATGAACTTGAACCCACGACCTGTGGCTCACATAGACAGCAGCTTATCACAGCGGGCCACCATGCTCTCTGAGAATCTCCACAGCTTTCCATCTCTTTCCAGTTCTCTTCTGGATGTTATTCTCCAAAACATGCTGCAGAGTGAAAGTAGGAGGAACTCAGCTGGATTTGAACTCACAACCTCTGGCTCACATGGACGTCATCTTAACAAGGGTGCCACTGAGCTCTCAGAGATTTTTAGGTTGTAAGTTGTTCTTCTTGGTGTCACTTTTCAAATGGGGCCTTGGGATCATGTACAGAGCATTTGAATGAATGGTGCTGTGCATCAAAGGTGTCTTTAGTGCTTTTAAGTGTTATCGTGGATGTTAATCAGATAATACAGAGGAGAAACCATGACCGGACACAGACAGCCTCCCCATTGATGGATGTGATCCTGGCAGCCAGCCCAGGTGTGTTCTGGTCCTGTTGATTGAGCTGAGAAGGACCTAAGGTTTATAGGTCCTTCTCAGCTCAATCAACAGGACCAGAACACACACTTGTTACTTTTCTTCCAGTTTATTATACTCGTCGTCAAGCTACTAGTCCTGCATACTTACACCTAGAAACCCCATTCAAACCTACTTAGGTTCATCTTACGGTGGACATGTTTGCCTGAAAAGGAATCTTTGAAATGTTTCATAGTTTTAACATGCCGTTTTTCATCATATTTGAGGATTTGAAAAAAAGACGAAAATCACTCCGAGACGATGGGCTATAGCCCATCGTCTCGGAGTAATTTTCGTCTTTTTTTCAAATCCTCGTTTTTCATCATTTATGACCATGGGCTATAGCCCATATCGGACGGCATACTATAGCATGCCGTTTTTCATCATTTTTGAGGATTTGAAAAAAAGACGAAAATCACTCCGAGACGATGGGCTATAGCCCATGGTCTCGAACGGCATACTATAGCATGCCGTTTTCAATCATTTTTGAGCATTTGAAAAAAAGACGAAAATGACCCCGAGACCATGGGCTATAGCCCATCGTCTCGGAGTCATTTTCGTCTTTTTTTCAAATCCTCGTTTTTCATCATTTATGACCATGGGCTATAGCCCATATCGGACGGCATACTATAGCATGCCGTTTTTCATCATTTTTGAGGATTTGAAAAAAAGACGAAAATCACTCCGAGACCATGGGCTATAGCCCATGGTCTCGAACGGCATACTATAGCATGCCGTTTTCAATCATTTTTGAGCATTTGAAAAAAAGACGAAAATGACTCCGAGACCATGGGCTATAGCCCATCGTCTCGGAGTCATTTTTGTCTTTTTTTCAAATCCTCAAAAATGATGAAAAATGGCATGCTATAGTATGCCGCCTGATCCCATGGGATGAACTTGAACCCACGACCTGTGGCTCACATAGACAGCAGCTTATCACAGCGGGCCACCATGCTCTCTGAGAATCTCCACAGCTTTCCATCTCTTTCCAGTTCTCTTCTGGATGTTATTCTCCAAAACATGCTGCAGAGTGAAAGTAGGAGGAACTCAGCTGGATTTGAACTCACAACCTCTGGCTCACATGGACGTCATCTTAACAAGGGTGCCACTGAGCTCTCAGAGATTTTTAGGTTGTAAGTTGTTCTTCTTGGTGTCACTTTTCAAATGGGGCCTTGGGATCATGTACAGAGCATTTGAATGAATGGTGCTGTGCATCAAAGGTGTCTTTAGTGCTTTTAAGTGTTATCGTGGATGTTAATCAGATAATACAGAGGAGAAACCATGACCGGACACAGACAGCCTCCCCATTGATGGATGTGATCCTGGCAGCCAGCCCAGGTGTGTTCTGGTCCTGTTGATTGAGCTGAGAAGGACCTAAGGTTTATAGGTCCTTCTCAGCTCAATCAACAGGACCAGAACACACACTTGTTACTTTTCTTCCAGTTTATTATACTCGTCGTCAAGCTACTAGTCCTACATACTTACACCTAGAAACCCCATTCAAACCTACTTAGGTTCATCTTACGGTGGACATGTTTGCCTGAAAAGGAATCTTTGAAATGTTTCATAGTTTTAACATGCCGTTTTTCATCATTTTTGAGGATTTGAAAAAAAGACGAAAATCACTCCGAGACGATGGGCTATAGCCCATCATCTCGGAGTAATTTTCGTCTTTTTTTCAAATCCTCGTTTTTCATCATTTATGACCATGGGCTATAGCCCATATCGGACGGCATACTATAGCATGCCGTTTTTCATCATTTTTGAGGATTTGAAAAAAAGACGAAAATCACTCCGAGACGATGGGCTATAGCCCATGGTTTCGAACGGCATACTATAGCATGCCGTTTTCAATCATTTTTGAGCATTTGAAAAAAAGACGAAAATGACTCCGAGACCATGGGCTATAGCCCATCGTCTCGGAGTCATTTTCGTCTTTTTTTCAAATCCTCGTTTTTCATCATTTATGACCATGGGCTATAGCCCATATCGGACGGCATACTATAGCATGCCGTTTTTCATCATTTTTGAGGATTTGAAAAAAAGACGAAAATCACTCCGAGACCATGGGCTATAGCCCATGGTCTCGAACGGCATACTATAGCATGCCGTTTTCAATCATTTTTGAGCATTTGAAAAAAAGACGAAAATGACTCCGAGACCATGGGCTATAGCCCATGGTCTCGGAGTGATTTTTGTCTTTTTTTCAAATCCTCAGTTTTCATCATTTATGACCATGGGTTATAGCCCATATCGGACGGCATACTATAGCATGCTGTTTTTCATCATTTTTGAGGATTTGAAAAAAAGACGAAAATGACCGCGAGACGATGGGCTATAGCCCATGGTCTCGAACGGCATACTATAGCATGCCGTTTTCCATCATTTTTAAGGATTTGAAAAAAAGACGAAAATCACTCCGAGACCATGGGCTATAGCCCATCGTCTCGGAGTCATTTTCGTATTTTTTTCAAATCCTCGTTTTTCATCATTTATGACCATGGGCTATAGCCCATATCGGACGGCATACTATAGCATGCTGTTTTTCATCATTTTTGAGGATTTGAAAAAAATATGAAAATCACTCCGAGACGATGGGCTATAGCCCATGGTCTCGAACTGCATAAAATATGAAAATGACTCCGAGACCATGGGCTATAGCCCATCGTCTCGGAGTCATTTTTGTCTTTTTTTCAAATCCTCAAAAATGATGAAAAATGGCATGCTATAGTATGCCGCCTGATCCCATGGGATGAACTTGAACCCACGACCTGTGGCTCACATAGACAGCAGCTTATCACAGCGGGCCACCATGCTCTCTGAGAATCTCCACAGCTTTCCATCTCTTTCCAGTTCTCTTCTGGATGTTATTCTCCAAAACATGCTGCAGAGTGAAAGTAGGAGGAACTCAGCTGGATTTGAACTCACAACCTCTGGCTCACATGGACGTCATCTTAACAAGGGTGCCACTGAGCTCTCAGAGATTTTTAGGTTGTAAGTTGTTCTTCTTGGTGTCACTTTTCAAATGGGGCCTTGGGATCATGTACAGAGCATTTGAATGAATGGTGCTGTGCATCAAAGGTGTCTTTAGTGCTTTTAAGTGTTATCGTGGATGTTAATCAGATAATACAGAGGAGAAACCATGACCGGACACAGACAGCCTCCCCATTGATGGATGTGATCCTGGCAGCCAGCCCAGGTGTGTTCTGGTCCTGTTGATTGAGCTGAGAAGGACCTAAGGTTTATAGGTCCTTCTCAGCTCAATCAACAGGACCAGAACACACACTTGTTACTTTTCTTCCAGTTTATTATACTCGTCGTCAAGCTACTAGTCCTGCATACTTACACCTAGAAACCCCATTCAAACCTACTTAGGTTCATCTTACGGTGGACATGTTTGCCTGAAAAGGAATCTTTGAAATGTTTCATAGTTTTAACATGCCGTTTTTCATCATATTTGAGGATTTGAAAAAAAGACGAAAATCACTCCGAGACGATGGGCTATAGCCCATCGTCTCGGAGTAATTTTCGTCTTTTTTCAAATCCTCGTTTTTCATCATTTATGACCATGGGCTATAGCCCATATCGGACGGCATACTATAGCATGCCGTTTTTCATCATTTTTGAGGATTTGAAAAAAAGACGAAAATCACTCCGAGACGATGGGCTATAGCCCATGGTCTCGAACGGCATACTATAGCATGCCGTTTTCAATCATTTTTGAGCATTTGAAAAAAAGACGAAAATGACCCCGAGACCATGGGCTATAGCCCATCGTCTCGGAGTCATTTTCGTCTTTTTTTCAAATCCTCGTTTTTCATCATTTATGACCATGGGCTATAGCCCATATCGGACGGCATACTATAGCATGCCGTTTTTCATCATTTTTGAGGATTTGAAAAAAAGACGAAAATCACTCCGAGACCATGGGCTATAGCCCATGGTCTCGAACGGCATACTATAGCATGCCGTTTTCAATCATTTTTGAGCATTTGAAAAAAAGACGAAAATGACTCCGAGACCATGGGCTATAGCCCATGGTCTCGGAGTGATTTTTGTCTTTTTTTCAAATCCTCAAAAATGATGAAAAATGGCATGCTATAGTATGCCGCCTGATCCCATGGGCTGAACTTGAACCCACGACCTGTGGCTCACATAGACAGCAGCTTATCACAGCGGGCCACCATGCTCTCTGAGAATCTCCACAGCTTTCCATCTCTTTCCAGTTCTCTTCTGGATGTTATTCTCCAAAACATGCTGCAGAGTGAAAGTAGGAGGAACTCAGCTGGATTTGAACTCACAACCTCTGGCTCACATGGACGTCATCTTAACAAGGGTGCCACTGAGCTCTCAGAGATTTTTAGGTTGTAAGTTGTTCTTCTTGGTGTCACTTTTCAAATGGGGCCTTGGGATCATGTACAGAGCATTTGAATGAATGGTGCTGTGCATCAAAGGTGTCTTTAGTGCTTTTAAGTGTTATCGTGGATGTTAATCAGATAATACAGAGGAGAAACCATGACCGGACACAGACAGCCTCCCCATTGATGGATGTGATCCTGGCAGCCAGCCCAGGTGTGTTCTGGTCCTGTTGATTGAGCTGAGAAGGACCTAAGGTTTATAGGTCCTTCTCAGCTCAATCAACAGGACCAGAACACACACTTGTTACTTTTCTTCCAGTTTATTATACTCGTCGTCAAGCTACTAGTCCTACATACTTACACCTAGAAACCCCATTCAAACCTACTTAGGTTCATCTTACGGTGGACATGTTTGCCTGAAAAGGAATCTTTGAAATGTTTCATAGTTTTAACATGCCGTTTTTCATCATTTTTGAGGATTTGAAAAAAAGATGAAAATCACTCCGAGACGATGGGCTATAGCCCATCGTCTCGGAGTAATTTTCGTCTTTTTTTCAAATCCTCGTTTTTCATCATTTATGACCATGGGCTATAGCCCATATCGGACGGCATACTATAGCATGCCGTTTTTCATCATTTTTGAGGATTTGAAAAAAAGACGAAAATCACTCCGAGACCATGGGCTATAGCCCATGGTCTCGAACGGCATACTATAGCATGCCGTTTTCAATCATTTTTGAGCATTTGAAAAAAAGACGAAAATGACTCCGAGACCATGGGCTATAGCCCATCGTCTCGGAGTCATTTTTGTCTTTTTTTCAAATCCTCGTTTTTCATCATTTATGACCATGGGCTATAGCCCATATCGGACGGCATACTATAGCATGCCGTTTTTCATCATTTTTGAGGATTTGAAAAAAAGATGAAAATCACTTCGAGACGATGGGCTATAGCCCATGGTCTCGAACGGCATACTATAGCATGCCGTTTTCAATCATTTTTGAGGATTTGAAAAAAAGACGAAAATCACTCCGAGACCATGGGCTATAGTCCATCGTCTCGGAGTCATTTTCGTCTTTTTTTCAAATCCTCGTTTTTCATCATTTATGACCATGGGCTATAGCCCATATCGGACGGCATACTATAGCATGCCGTTTTTCATCATTTTTGAGGATTTGAAAAAAAGACGAAAATCACTCCGAGACGATGGGCTATAGCCCATGGTCTCGAACGGCATACTATAGCATGCCATTTTCCATCATTTTTGAGGATTTGAAAAAAAGACGAAAATCACTCCGAGACCATGGGCTATAGCCCATCGTCTCGGAGTCATTTTCGTCTTTTTTTCAAATCCTCAGTTTTCATCATTTATGACCATGGGTTATAGCCCATATCGGACGGCATACTATAGCATGCTGTTTTTCATCATTTTTGAGGATTTGAAAAAAAGACGAAAATGACCGCGAGACGATGGGCTATAGCCCATGGTCTCGAACGGCATACTATAGCATGCCGTTTTCCATCATTTTTAAGGATTTGAAAAAAAGACGAAAATCACTCCGAGACCATGGGCTATAGCCCATCGTCTCGGAGTCATTTTCGTATTTTTTTCAAATCCTCGTTTTTCATCATTTATGACCATGGGCTATAGCCCATATCGGACGGCATACTATAGCATGCTGTTTTTCATCATTTTTGAGGATTTGAAAAAAAGATGAAAATCACTCCGAGACGATGGGCTATAGCCCATGGTCTCGAACTGCATACTATAGCATGCCGTTTTCCATCATTTTTGAGGATTTGAAAAAAAGACGAAAATCACTCCGAGACGATGGGCTATAGCCCATGGTCTCGAACGGCATACTATAGCATGCCGTTTTCCATCATTTTTAAGGATTTGAAAAAAAGACGAAAATCACTCCGAGACCATGGGCTATAGCCCATCGTCTCGGAGTCATTTTCGTCTTTTTTCAAATCCTCGTTTTTCATCATTTATGACCATGGGCTATAGCCCATATCGGACGGCATACTATAGCATGCTGTTTTTCATCATTTTTGAGGATTTTAAAAAAATATGAAAATCACTCCGAGACGATGGGCTATAGCCCATGGTCTCGAACTGCATACTATAGCATGCCGTTTTCCATCATTTTTGAGCATTTGAAAAAAAGACGAAAATGACTCCGAGACGATGGGCTATAGCCCATCGTCTCGGAGTCATTTTTGTCTTTTTTTCAAATCCTCAAAAATGATGAAAAATGGCATGCTATAGTATGCCGCCTGATCCCATGGGATGAACTTGAACCCACGACCTGTGGCTCACATAGACAGCAGCTTATCACAGCGGGCCACCATGCTCTCTGAGAATCTCCACAGCTTTCCATCTCTTTCCAGTTCTCTTCTGGATGTTATTCTCCAAAACATGCTGCAGAGTGAAAGTAGGAGGAACTCAGCTGGATTTGAACTCACAACCTCTGGCTCACATGGACGTCATCTTAACAAGGGTGCCACTGAGCTCTCAGAGATTTTTAGGTTGTAAGTTGTTCTTCTTGGTGTCACTTTTCAAATGGGGCCTTGGGATCATGTACAGAGCATTTGAATGAATGGTGCTGTGCATCAAAGGTGTCTTTAGTGCTTTTAAGTGTTATCGTGGATGTTAATCAGATAATACAGAGGAGAAACCATGACCGGACACAGACAGCCTCCCCATTGATGGATGTGATCCTGGCAGCCAGCCCAGGTGTGTTCTGGTCCTGTTGATTGAGCTGAGAAGGACCTAAGGTTTATAGGTCCTTCTCAGCTCAATCAACAGGACCAGAACACACACTTGTTACTTTTCTTCCAGTTTATTATACTCGTCGTCAAGCTACTAGTCCTACATACTTACACCTAGAAACCCCATTCAAACCTACTTAGGTTCATCTTACGGTGGACATGTTTGCCTGAAAAGGAATCTTTGAAATGTTTCATAGTTTTAACATGCCGTTTTTCATCATTTTTGAGGATTTGAAAAAAAGACGAAAATCACTCCGAGACGATGGGCTATAGCCCATCATCTCGGAGTAATTTTCGTCTTTTTTTCAAATCCTCGTTTTTCATCATTTATGACCATGGGCTATAGCCCATATCGGACGGCATACTATAGCATGCCGTTTTTCATCATTTTTGAGGATTTGAAAAAAAGACGAAAATCACTCCGAGACGATGGGCTATAGCCCATGGTTTCGAACGGCATACTATAGCATGCCGTTTTCAATCATTTTTGAGCATTTGAAAAAAAGACGAAAATGACTCCGAGACCATGGGCTATAGCCCATCGTCTCGGAGTCATTTTCGTCTTTTTTTCAAATCCTCGTTTTTCATCATTTATGACCATGGGCTATAGCCCATATCGGACGGCATACTATAGCATGCCGTTTTTCATCATTTTTGAGGATTTGAAAAAAAGACGAAAATCACTCCGAGACCATGGGCTATAGCCCATGGTCTCGAACGGCATACTATAGCATGCCGTTTTCAATCATTTTTGAGCATTTGAAAAAAAGACGAAAATGACTCCGAGACCATGGGCTATAGCCCATGGTCTCGGAGTGATTTTTGTCTTTTTTTCAAATCCTCAGTTTTCATCATTTATGACCATGGGTTATAGCCCATATCGGACGGCATACTATAGCATGCTGTTTTTCATCATTTTTGAGGATTTGAAAAAAAGACGAAAATGACCGCGAGACGATGGGCTATAGCCCATGGTCTCGAACGGCATACTATAGCATGCCGTTTTCCATCATTTTTAAGGATTTGAAAAAAAGACGAAAATCACTCCGAGACCATGGGCTATAGCCCATCGTCTCGGAGTCATTTTCGTATTTTTTTCAAATCCTCGTTTTTCATCCTTTATGACCATGGGCTATAGCCCATATCGGACGGCATACTATAGCATGCTGTTTTTCATCATTTTTGAGGATTTGAAAAAAATATGAAAATCACTCCGAGACGATGGGCTATAGCCCATGGTCTCGAACTGCATAAAATATGAAAATGACTCCGAGACCATGGGCTATAGCCCATCGTCTCGGAGTCATTTTTGTCTTTTTTTCAAATCCTCAAAAATGATGAAAAATGGCATGCTATAGTATGCCGCCTGATCCCATGGGATGAACTTGAACCCACGACCTGTGGCTCACATAGACAGCAGCTTATCACAGCGGGCCACCATGCTCTCTGAGAATCTCCACAGCTTTCCATCTCTTTCCAGTTCTCTTCTGGATGTTATTCTCCAAAACATGCTGCAGAGTGAAAGTAGGAGGAACTCAGCTGGATTTGAACTCACAACCTCTGGCTCACATGGACGTCATCTTAACAAGGGTGCCACTGAGCTCTCAGAGATTTTTAGGTTGTAAGTTGTTCTTCTTGGTGTCACTTTTCAAATGGGGCCTTGGGATCATGTACAGAGCATTTGAATGAATGGTGCTGTGCATCAAAGGTGTCTTTAGTGCTTTTAAGTGTTATCGTGGATGTTAATCAGATAATACAGAGGAGAAACCATGACCGGACACAGACAGCCTCCCCATTGATGGATGTGATCCTGGCAGCCAGCCCAGGTGTGTTCTGGTCCTGTTGATTGAGCTGAGAAGGACCTAAGGTTTATAGGTCCTTCTCAGCTCAATCAACAGGACCAGAACACACACTTGTTACTTTTCTTCCAGTTTATTATACTCGTCGTCAAGCTACTAGTCCTGCATACTTACACCTAGAAACCCCATTCAAACCTACTTAGGTTCATCTTACGGTGGACATGTTTGCCTGAAAAGGAATCTTTGAAATGTTTCATAGTTTTAACATGCCGTTTTTCATCATATTTGAGGATTTGAAAAAAAGACGAAAATCACTCCGAGACGATGGGCTATAGCCCATCGTCTCGGAGTAATTTTCGTCTTTTTTTCAAATCCTCGTTTTTCATCATTTATGACCATGGGCTATAGCCCATATCGGACGGCATACTATAGCATGCCGTTTTTCATCATTTTTGAGGATTTGAAAAAAAGACGAAAATCACTCCGAGACGATGGGCTATAGCCCATGGTCTCGAACGGCATACTATAGCATGCCGTTTTCAATCATTTTTGAGCATTTGAAAAAAAGACGAAAATGACCCCGAGACCATGGGCTATAGCCCATCGTCTCGGAGTCATTTTCGTCTTTTTTTCAAATCCTCGTTTTTCATCATTTATGACCATGGGCTATAGCCCATATCGGACGGCATACTATAGCATGCCGTTTTTCATCATTTTTGAGGATTTGAAAAAAAGACGAAAATCACTCCGAGACCATGGGCTATAGCCCATGGTCTCGAACGGCATACTATAGCATGCCGTTTTCAATCATTTTTGAGCATTTGAAAAAAAGACGAAAATGACTCCGAGACCATGGGCTATAGCCCATGGTCTCGGAGTGATTTTTGTCTTTTTTTCAAATCCTCAAAAATGATGAAAAATGGCATGCTATAGTATGCCGCCTGATCCCATGGGCTGAACTTGAACCCACGACCTGTGGCTCACATAGACAGCAGCTTATCACAGCGGGCCACCATGCTCTCTGAGAATCTCCACAGCTTTCCATCTCTTTCCAGTTCTCTTCTGGATGTTATTCTCCAAAACATGCTGCAGAGTGAAAGTAGGAGGAACTCAGCTGGATTTGAACTCACAACCTCTGGCTCACATGGACGTCATCTTAACAAGGGTGCCACTGAGCTCTCAGAGATTTTTAGGTTGTAAGTTGTTCTTCTTGGTGTCACTTTTCAAATGGGGCCTTGGGATCATGTACAGAGCATTTGAATGAATGGTGCTGTGCATCAAAGGTGTCTTTAGTGCTTTTAAGTGTTATCGTGGATGTTAATCAGATAATACAGAGGAGAAACCATGACCGGACACAGACAGCCTCCCCATTGATGGATGTGATCCTGGCAGCCAGCCCAGGTGTGTTCTGGTCCTGTTGATTGAGCTGAGAAGGACCTAAGGTTTATAGGTCCTTCTCAGCTCAATCAACAGGACCAGAACACACACTTGTTACTTTTCTTCCAGTTTATTATACTCGTCGTCAAGCTACTAGTCCTACATACTTACACCTAGAAACCCCATTCAAACCTACTTAGGTTCATCTTACGGTGGACATGTTTGCCTGAAAAGGAATCTTTGAAATGTTTCATAGTTTTAACATGCCGTTTTTCATCATTTTTGAGGATTTGAAAAAAAGATGAAAATCACTCCGAGACGATGGGCTATAGCCCATCGTCTCGGAGTAATTTTCGTCTTTTTTTCAAATCCTCGTTTTTCATCATTTATGACCATGGGCTATAGCCCATATCGGACGGCATACTATAGCATGCCGTTTTTCATCATTTTTGAGGATTTGAAAAAAAGACGAAAATCACTCCGAGACCATGGGCTATAGCCCATGGTCTCGAACGGCATACTATAGCATGCCGTTTTCAATCATTTTTGAGCATTTGAAAAAAAGACGAAAATGACTCCGAGACCATGGGCTATAGCCCATCGTCTCGGAGTCATTTTTGTCTTTTTTTCAAATCCTCGTTTTTCATCATTTATGACCATGGGCTATAGCCCATATCGGACGGCATACTATAGCATGCCGTTTTTCATCATTTTTGAGGATTTGAAAAAAAGATGAAAATCACTTCGAGACGATGGGCTATAGCCCATGGTCTCGAACGGCATACTATAGCATGCCGTTTTCAATCATTTTTGAGGATTTGAAAAAAAGACGAAAATCACTCCGAGACCATGAGCTATAGTCCATCGTCTCGGAGTCATTTTCGTCTTTTTTTCAAATCCTCGTTTTTCATCATTTATGACCATGGGCTATAGCCCATATCGGACGGCATACTATAGCATGCCGTTTTTCATCATTTTTGAGGATTTGAAAAAAAGACGAAAATCACTCCGAGACGATGGGCTATAGCCCATGGTCTCGAACGGCATACTATAGCATGCCATTTTCCATCATTTTTGAGGATTTGAAAAAAAGACGAAAATCACTCCGAGACCATGGGCTATAGCCCATCGTCTCGGAGTCATTTTCGTCTTTTTTTCAAATCCTCAGTTTTCATCATTTATGACCATGGGTTATAGCCCATATCGGACGGCATACTATAGCATGCTGTTTTTCATCATTTTTGAGGATTTGAAAAAAAGACGAAAATGACCGCGAGACGATGGGCTATAGCCCATGGTCTCGAACGGCATACTATAGCATGCCGTTTTCCATCATTTTTAAGGATTTGAAAAAAAGACGAAAATCACTCCGAGACCATGGGCTATAGCCCATCGTCTCGGAGTCATTTTCGTATTTTTTTCAAATCCTCGTTTTTCATCATTTATGACCATGGGCTATAGCCCATATCGGACGGCATACTATAGCATGCTGTTTTTCATCATTTTTGAGGATTTGAAAAAAAGATGAAAATCACTCCGAGACGATGGGCTATAGCCCATGGTCTCGAACTGCATACTATAGCATGCCGTTTTCCATCATTTTTGAGGATTTGAAAAAAAGACGAAAATCACTCCGAGACGATGGGCTATAGCCCATGGTCTCGAACGGCATACTATAGCATGCCGTTTTCCATCATTTTTAAGGATTTGAAAAAAAGACGAAAATCACTCCGAGACCATGGGCTATAGCCCATCGTCTCGGAGTCATTTTCGTCTTTTTTCAAATCCTCGTTTTTCATCATTTATGACCATGGGCTATAGCCCATATCGGACGGCATACTATAGCATGCTGTTTTTCATCATTTTTGAGGATTTAAAAAAAATATGAAAATCACTCCGAGACGATGGGCTATAGCCCATGGTCTCGAACTGCATACTATAGCATGCCGTTTTCCATCATTTTTGAGCATTTGAAAAAAAGACGAAAATGACTCCGAGACGATGGGCTATAGCCCATCGTCTCGGAGTCATTTTTGTCTTTTTTTCAAATCCTCAAAAATGATGAAAAATGGCATGCTATAGTATGCCGCCTGATCCCATGGGATGAACTTGAACCCACGACCTGTGGCTCACATAGACAGCAGCTTATCACAGCGGGCCACCATGCTCTCTGAGAATCTCCACAGCTTTCCATCTCTTTCCAGTTCTCTTCTGGATGTTATTCTCCAAAACATGCTGCAGAGTGAAAGTAGGAGGAACTCAGCTGGATTTGAACTCACAACCTCTGGCTCACATGGACGTCATCTTAACAAGGGTGCCACTGAGCTCTCAGAGATTTTTAGGTTGTAAGTTGTTCTTCTTGGTGTCACTTTTCAAATGGGGCCTTGGGATCATGTACAGAGCATTTGAATGAATGGTGCTGTGCATCAAAGGTGTCTTTAGTGCTTTTAAGTGTTATCGTGGATGTTAATCAGATAATACAGAGGAGAAACCATGACCGGACACAGACAGCCTCCCCATTGATGGATGTGATCCTGGCAGCCAGCCCAGGTGTGTTCTGGTCCTGTTGATTGAGCTGAGAAGGACCTAAGGTTTATAGGTCCTTCTCAGCTCAATCAACAGGACCAGAACACACACTTGTTACTTTTCTTCCAGTTTATTATACTCGTCGTCAAGCTACTAGTCCTACATACTTACACCTAGAAACCCCATTCAAACCTACTTAGGTTCATCTTACGGTGGACATGTTTGCCTGAAAAGGAATCTTTGAAATGTTTCATAGTTTTAACATGCCGTTTTTCATCATTTTTGAGGATTTGAAAAAAAGACGAAAATCACTCCGAGACGATGGGCTTTCACTCTGCAGCATGGGTATAGCCCATGGTCTCGAACGGCATACTATAGCATGCCGTTTTCAATCATTTTTGAGCATTTGAAAAAAAGACGAAAATGACTCCGAGACCATGGGCTATAGCCCATCGTCTCGGAGTAATTTTCGTCTTTTTTTCAAATCCTCGTTTTTCATCATTTATGACCATGGGCTATAGCCCATATCGGACGGCATACTATAGCATGCCGTTTTTCATCATTTTTGAGGATTTGAAAAAAAGACGAAAATCACTCCGAGACCATGGGCTATAGCCCATGGTCTCGAACGGCATACTATAGCATGCCGTTTTCAATCATTTTTGAGCATTTGAAAAAAAGACGAAAATGACTCCGAGACCATGGGCTATAGCCCATGGTCTCGGAGTGATTTTTGTCTTTTTTTCAAATCCTCAAAAATGATGAAAAATGGCATGCTATAGTATGCCGCCTGATCCCATGGGCTGAACTTGAACCCACGACCTGTGGCTCACATAGACAGCAGCTTATCACAGCGGGCCACCATGCTCTCTGAGAATCTCCACAGCTTTCCATCTCTTTCCAGTTCTCTTCTGGATGTTATTCTCCAAAACATGCTGCAGAGTGAAAGTAGGAGGAACTCAGCTGGATTTGAACTCACAACCTCTGGCTCACATGGACGTCATCTTAACAAGGGTGCCACTGAGCTCTCAGAGATTTTTAGGTTGTAAGTTGTTCTTCTTGGTGTCACTTTTCAAATGGGGCCTTGGGATCATGTACAGAGCATTTGAATGAATGGTGCTGTGCATCAAAGGTGTCTTTAGTGCTTTTAAGTGTTATCGTGGATGTTAATCAGATAATACAGAGGAGAAACCATGGCCGGACACAGACAGCCTCCCCATTGATGGATGTGATCCTGGCAGCCAGCCCAGGTGTGTTCTGGTCCTGTTGATTGAGCTGAGAAGGACCTAAGGTTTATAGGTCCTTCTCAGCTCAATCAACAGGACCAGAACACACACTTGTTACTTTTCTTCCAGTTTATTATACTCGTCGTCAAGCTACTAGTCCTACATACTTACACCTAGAAACCCCATTCAAACCTACTTAGGTTCATCTTACGGTGGACATGTTTGCCTGAAAAGGAATCTTTGAAATGTTTCATAGTTTTAACATGCCGTTTTTCATCATTTTTGAGGATTTGAAAAAAAGACGAAAATCACTCCGAGACGATGGGCTATAGCCCATGGTCTCGGAGTCATTTTCGTCTTTTTTTCAAATGCTCAAAAATGATTGAAAACGGCATGCTATAGTATGCCGTTCGAGACCATGGGCTATAGCCCATCGTCTCGGAGTGATTTTCGTCTTTTTTATAGCCCATATCGGACGGCATACTATAGCATGCTGTTTTTCATCATTTTTGAGGATTTTAAAAAAATATGAAAATCACTCCGAGACGATGGGCTATAGCCCATGGTCTCGAACTGCATACTATAGCATGCCGTTTTCCATCATTTTTGAGCATTTGAAAAAAAGACGAAAATGACTCCGAGACGATGGGCTATAGCCCATCGTCTCGGAGTCATTTTTGTCTTTTTTTCAAATCCTCAAAAATGATGAAAAATGGCATGCTATAGTATGCCGCCTGATCCCATGGGATGAACTTGAACCCACGACCTGTGGCTCACATAGACAGCAGCTTATCACAGCGGGCCACCATGCTCTCTGAGAATCTCCACAGCTTTCCATCTCTTTCCAGTTCTCTTCTGGATGTTATTCTCCAAAACATGCTGCAGAGTGAAAGTAGGAGGAACTCAGCTGGATTTGAACTCACAACCTCTGGCTCACATGGACGTCATCTTAACAAGGGTGCCACTGAGCTCTCAGAGATTTTTAGGTTGTAAGTTGTTCTTCTTGGTGTCACTTTTCAAATGGGGCCTTGGGATCATGTACAGAGCATTTGAATGAATGGTGCTGTGCATCAAAGGTGTCTTTAGTGCTTTTAAGTGTTATCGTGGATGTTAATCAGATAATACAGAGGAGAAACCATGACCGGACACAGACAGCCTCCCCATTGATGGATGTGATCCTGGCAGCCAGCCCAGGTGTGTTCTGGTCCTGTTGATTGAGCTGAGAAGGACCTAAGGTTTATAGGTCCTTCTCAGCTCAATCAACAGGACCAGAACACACACTTGTTACTTTTCTTCCAGTTTATTATACTCGTCGTCAAGCTACTAGTCCTACATACTTACACCTAGAAACCCCATTCAAACCTACTTAGGTTCATCTTACGGTGGACATGTTTGCCTGAAAAGGAATCTTTGAAATGTTTCATAGTTTTAACATGCCGTTTTTCATCATTTTTGAGGATTTGAAAAAAAGACGAAAATCACTCCGAGACGATGGGCTTTCACTCTGCAGCATGGGTATAGCCCATGGTCTCGAACGGCATACTATAGCATGCCGTTTTCAATCATTTTTGAGCATTTGAAAAAAAGACGAAAATGACTCCGAGACCATGGGCTATAGCCCATCGTCTCGGAGTCATTTTCGTCTTTTTTTCAAATCCTCGTTTTTCATCATTTATGACCATGGGCTATAGCCCATATCGGACGGCATACTATAGCATGCCGTTTTTCATCATTTTTGAGGATTTGAAAAAAAGACGAAAATCACTCCGAGACCATGGGCTATAGCCCATGGTCTCGAACGGCATACTATAGCATGCCGTTTTCAATCATTTTTGAGCATTTGAAAAAAAGACGAAAATGACTCCGAGACCATGGGCTATAGCCCATGGTCTCGGAGTGATTTTTGTCTTTTTTTCAAATCCTCAAAAATGATGAAAAATGGCATGCTATAGTATGCCGCCTGATCCCATGGGCTGAACTTGAACCCACGACCTGTGGCTCACATAGACAGCAGCTTATCACAGCGGGCCACCATGCTCTCTGAGAATCTCCACAGCTTTCCATCTCTTTCCAGTTCTCTTCTGGATGTTATTCTCCAAAACATGCTGCAGAGTGAAAGTAGGAGGAACTCAGCTGGATTTGAACTCACAACCTCTGGCTCACATGGACGTCATCTTAACAAGGGTGCCACTGAGCTCTCAGAGATTTTTAGGTTGTAAGTTGTTCTTCTTGGTGTCACTTTTCAAATGGGGCCTTGGGATCATGTACAGAGCATTTGAATGAATGGTGCTGTGCATCAAAGGTGTCTTTAGTGCTTTTAAGTGTTATCGTGGATGTTAATCAGATAATACAGAGGAGAAACCATGGCCGGACACAGACAGCCTCCCCATTGATGGATGTGATCCTGGCAGCCAGCCCAGGTGTGTTCTGGTCCTGTTGATTGAGCTGAGAAGGACCTAAGGTTTATAGGTCCTTCTCAGCTCAATCAACAGGACCAGAACACACACTTGTTACTTTTCTTCCAGTTTATTATACTCGTCGTCAAGCTACTAGTCCTACATACTTACACCTAGAAACCCCATTCAAACCTACTTAGGTTCATCTTACGGTGGACATGTTTGCCTGAAAAGGAATCTTTGAAATGTTTCATAGTTTTAACATGCCGTTTTTCATCATTTTTGAGGATTTGAAAAAAAGACGAAAATCACTCCGAGACGATGGGCTATAGCCCATCGTCTCGGAGTAATTTTCGTCTTTTTTTCAAATCCTCGTTTTTCATCATTTATGACCATGGGCTATAGCCCATATCGGACGGCATACTATAGCATGCCGTTTTTCATCATTTTTGAGGATTTGAAAAAAAGACGAAAATCACTCCGAGACGATGGGCTATAGCCCATGGTCTCGAACGGCATACTATAGCATGCCGTTTTCAATCATTTTTGAGCATTTGAAAAAAAGACGAAAATGACTCCGAGACCATGGGCTATAGCCCATCGTCTCGGAGTCATTTTCGTCTTTTTTTCAAATCCTCGTTTTTCATCATTTATGACCATGGGCTATAGCCCATATCGGACGGCATACTATAGCATGCCGTTTTTCATCATTTTTGAGGATTTGAAAAAAAGATGAAAATCACTTCGAGACGATGGGCTATAGCCCATGGTCTCGAACGGCATACTATAGCATGCCGTTTTCAATCATTTTTGAGGATTTGAAAAAAAGACGAAAATCACTCCGAGACCATGGGCTATAGTCCATCGTCTCGGAGTCATTTTCGTCTTTTTTTCAAATCCTCGTTTTTCATCATTTATGACCATGGGCTATAGCCCATATCGGACGGCATACTATAGCATGCCGTTTTTCATCATTTTTGAGGATTTGAAAAAAAGACGAAAATCACTCCGAGACGATGGGCTATAGCCCATGGTCTCGAACGGCATACTATAGCATGCCATTTTCCATCATTTTTGAGGATTTGAAAAAAAGACGAAAATCACTCCGAGACCATGGGCTATAGCCCATCGTCTCGGAGTAATTTTCGTCTTTTTTTCAAATCCTCGTTTTTCATCATTTATGACCATGGGCTATAGCCCATATCGGACGGCATACTATAGCATGCTGTTTTTCATCATTTTTGAGGATTTGAAAAAAAGATGAAAATCACTCCGAGACAATGGGCTATAGCCCATGGTCTCGAACGGCATACTATAGCATGCCGTTTTCCATCATTTTTGAGGATTTGAAAAAAAGACGAAAATCACTCCGAGACCATGGGCTATAGCCCATCGTCTCGGAGTCATTTTCGTCTTTTTTTCAAATCCTCAGTTTTCATCATTTATGACCATGGGTTATAGCCCATATCGGACGGCATACTATAGCATGCTGTTTTTCATCATTTTTGAGGATTTGAAAAAAAGACGAAAATGACCCCGAGACGATGGGCTATAGCCCATGGTCTCGAACGGCATACTATAGCATGCCGTTTTCCATCATTTTTAAGGATTTGAAAAAAAGACGAAAATCACTCCGAGACCATGGGCTATAGCCCATCGTCTCGGAGTCATTTTCGTCTTTTTTTCAAATCCTCGTTTTTCATCATTTATGACCATGGGCTATAGCCCATATCGGACGGCATACTATAGCATGCTGTTTTTCATCATTTTTGAGGATTTGAAAAAAAGACGAAAATCACTCCGAGACGATGGGCTATAGCCCATCGTCTCGGAGTAATTTTCGTCTTTTTTTCAAATCCTCGTTTTTCATCATTTATGACCATGGGCTATAGCCCATATCGGACGGCATACTATAGCATGCCGTTTTTCATCATTTTTGAGGATTTGAAAAAAAGACGAAAATCACTCCGAGACGATGGGCTATAGCCCATGGTCTCGAACGGCATACTATAGCATGCCGTTTTCAATCATTTTTGAGCATTTGAAAAAAAGACGAAAATGACTCCGAGACCATGGGCTATAGCCCATCGTCTCGGAGTCATTTTCGTCTTTTTTTCAAATCCTCGTTTTTCATCATTTATGACCATGGGCTATAGCCCATATCGGACGGCATACTATAGCATGCCGTTTTTCATCATTTTTGAGGATTTGAAAAAAAGATGAAAATCACTTCGAGACGATGGGCTATAGCCCATGGTCTTGAACGGCATACTATAGCATGCCGTTTTCAATCATTTTTGAGGATTTGAAAAAAAGACGAAAATCACTCCGAGACCATGGGCTATAGTCCATCGTCTCGGAGTCATTTTCGTCTTTTTTTCAAATCCTCGTTTTTCATCATTTATGACCATGGGCTATAGCCCATATCGGACGGCATACTATAGCATGCCGTTTTTCATCATTTTTGAGGATTTGAAAAAAAGACGAAAATCACTCCGAGACGATGGGCTATAGCCCATGGTCTCGAACGGCATACTATAGCATGCCATTTTCCATCATTTTTGAGGATTTGAAAAAAAGACGAAAATGACTCCGAGACCATGGGCTATAGCCCATCGTCTCGGAGTAATTTTCGTCTTTTTTTCAAATCCTCGTTTTTCATCATTTATGACCATGGGCTATAGCCCATATCGGACGGCATACTATAGCATGCTGTTTTTCATCATTTTTGAGGATTTGAAAAAAAGATGAAAATCACTCCGAGACGATGGGCTATAGCCCATGGTCTCGAACGGCATACTATAGCATGCCGTTTTCCATCATTTTTGAGGATTTGAAAAAAAGACGAAAATCACTCCGAGACCATGGGCTATAGCCCATCGTCTCGGAGTCATTTTCGTCTTTTTTTCAAATCCTCAGTTTTCATCATTTATGACCATGGGTTATAGCCCATATCGGACGGCATACTATAGCATGCTGTTTTTCATCATTTTTGAGGATTTGAAAAAAAGACGAAAATGACCCCGAGACGATGGGCTATAGCCCATGGTCTCGAACGGCATACTATAGCATGCCGTTTTCCATCATTTTTAAGGATTTGAAAAAAAGACGAAAATCACTCCGAGACCATGGGCTATAGCCCATCGTCTCGGAGTCATTTTCGTCTTTTTTTCAAATCCTCGTTTTTCATCATTTATGACCATGGGCTATAGCCCATATCGGACGGCATACTATAGCATGCTGTTTTTTATCATTTTTGAGGATTTGAAAAAAAGATGAAAATCACTCCGAGACGATGGGCTATAGCCCATGGTCTCGAACTGCATACTATAGCATGCCGTTTTCCATAATTTTTGAGGATTTGAAAAAAAGACGAAAATCACTCCGAGACCATGGGCTATAGCCCATCGTCTCGGAGTGATTTTCGTCTTTTTTTCAAATCCTCAGTTTTCATCATTTATGACCATGGGTTATAGCCCATATCGGACGGCATACTATAGCATGCTGTTTTTCATCATTTTTGAGGATTTGAAAAAAAGATGAAAATCACTCCGAGACGATGGGCTATAGCCCATGGTCTCGAACGGCATACTATAGCATGCCGTTTTCCATCATTTTTGAGGATTTGAAAAAAAGACGAAAATCACTCCGAGACCATGGGCTATAGCCCATCGTCTCGGAGTCATTTTCGTCTTTTTTTCAAATCCTCAGTTTTCATCATTTATGACCATGGGCTATAGCCCATATCGGACGGCATACTATAGCATGCCGTTTTTCATCATTTTTGAGGATTTGAAAAAAAGATGAAAATCACTTCGAGACGATGGGCTATAGCCCATGGTCTCGAACGGCATACTATAGCATGCCGTTTTCAATCATTTTTGAGGATTTGAAAAAAAGACGAAAATCACTCCGAGACCATGGGCTATAGTCCATCGTCTCGGAGTCATTTTCGTCTTTTTTTCAAATCCTCGTTTTTCATCATTTATGACCATGGGCTATAGCCCATATCGGACGGCATACTATAGCATGCCGTTTTTCATCATTTTTGAGGATTTGAAAAAAAGACGAAAATCACTCCGAGACGATGGGCTATAGCCCATGGTCTCGAACGGCATACTATAGCATGCCATTTTCCATCATTTTTGAGGATTTGAAAAAAAGACGAAAATCACTCCGAGACCATGGGCTATAGCCCATCGTCTCGGAGTAATTTTCGTCTTTTTTTCAAATCCTCGTTTTTCATAATTTATGACCATGGGCTATAGCCCATATCGGACGGCATACTATAGCATGCTGTTTTTCATCATTTTTGAGGATTTGAAAAAAAGATGAAAATCACTCCGAGACGATGGGCTATAGCCCATGGTCTCGAACGGCATACTATAGCATGCCGTTTTCCATCATTTTTGAGGATTTGAAAAAAAGACGAAAATCACTCCGAGACCATGGGCTATAGCCCATCGTCTCGGAGTCATTTTCGTCTTTTTTTCAAATCCTCAGTTTTCATCATTTATGACCATGGGTTATAGCCCATATCGGACGGCATACTATAGCATGCTGTTTTTCATCATTTTTGAGGATTTGAAAAAAAGACGAAAATGACCCCGAGACGATGGGCTATAGCCCATGGTCTCGAACGGCATACTATAGCATGCCGTTTTCCATCATTTTTAAGGATTTGAAAAAAAGACGAAAATCACTCCGAGACCATGGGCTATAGCCCATCGTCTCGGAGTCATTTTCGTCTTTTTTTCAAATCCTCGTTTTTCATCATTTATGACCATGGGCTATAGCCCATATCGGACGGCATACTATAGCATGCTGTTTTTCATCATTTTTGAGGATTTGAAAAAAAGATGAAAATCACTCCGAGACGATGGGCTATAGCCCATGGTCTCGAACTGCATACTATAGCATGCCGTTTTCCATCATTTTTGAGGATTTGAAAAAAAGACGAAAATCACTCCGAGACGATGGGCTATAGCCCATGGTCTCGAACGGCATACTATAGCATGCCGTTTTCCATCATGTTTAAGGATTTGAAAAAAAGACGAAAATCACTCCGAGACCATGGGCTATAGCCCATCGTCTCGGAGTCATTTTCGTCTTTTTTCAAATCCTCGTTTTTCATCATTTATGACCATGGGCTATAGCCCATATCGGACGGCATACTATAGCATGCTGTTTTTCATCATTTTTGAGGATTTGAAAAAAATATGAAAATCACTCCGAGACGATGGGCTATAGCCCATGGTCTCGAACTGCATACTATAGCATGCCGTTTTCCATCATTTTTGAGCATTTGAAAAAAAGACGAAAATGACTCCGAGACCATGGGCTATAGCCCATCGTCTCGGAGTCATTTTCGTCTTTTTTTCAAATCCTCGTTTTTCATCATTCATGACCATGGGCTATAGCCCATATCGGACGGCATACTATAGCATGCCGTTTTTCATCATTTTTGAGGATTTGAAAAAAAGATGAAAATCACTTCGAGACGATGGGCTATAGCCCATGGTCTCGAACGGCATACTATAGCATGCCGTTTTCAATCATTTTTGAGGATTTGAAAAAAAGACGAAAATCACTCCGAGACCATGGGCTATAGTCCATCGTCTCGGAGTCATTTTCGTCTTTTTTTCAAATCCTCGTTTTTCATCATTTATGACCATGGGCTATAGCCCATATCGGACGGCATACTATAGCATGCCGTTTTTCATCATTTTTGAGGATTTGAAAAAAAGACGAAAATCACTCCGAGACGATGGGCTATAGCCCATGGTCTCGAACGGCATACTATAGCATGCCATTTTCCATCATTTTTGAGGATTTGAAAAAAAGACGAAAATCACTCCGAGACCATGGGCTATAGCCCATCGTCTCGGAGTCATTTTCGTCTTTTTTCAAATCCTCGTTTTTCATCATTTATGACCATGGGCTATAGCCCATATCGGACGGCATACTATAGCATGCTGTTTTTCATCATTTTTGAGGATTTGAAAAAAATATGAAAATCACTCCGAGACGATGGGCTATAGCCCATGGTCTCGAACTGCATACTATAGCATGCCGTTTTCCATCATTTTTGAGGATTTGAAAAAAAGACGAAAATCACTCCGAGACCATGGGCTATAGCCCATCGTCTCGGAGTAATTTTCGTCTTTTTTTCAAATCCTCGTTTTTCATAATTTATGACCATGGGCTATAGCCCATATCGGACGGCATACTATAGCATGCTGTTTTTCATCATTTTTGAGGATTTGAAAAAAAGATGAAAATCACTCCGAGACGATGGGCTATAGCCCATGGTCTCGAACGGCATACTATAGCATGCCGTTTTCCATCATTTTTGAGGATTTGAAAAAAAGACGAAAATCACTCCGAGACCATGGGCTATAGCCCATCGTCTCGGAGTCATTTTCGTCTTTTTTTCAAATCCTCAGTTTTCATCATTTATGACCATGGGTTATAGCCCATATCGGACGGCATACTATAGCATGCTGTTTTTCATCATTTTTGAGGATTTGAAAAAAAGACGAAAATGACCCCGAGACGATGGGCTATAGCCCATGGTCTCGAACGGCATACTATAGCATGCCGTTTTCCATAATTTTTAAGGATTTGAAAAAAAGACGAAAATCACTCCGAGACCATGGGCTATAGCCCATCGTCTCGGAGTCATTTTCGTCTTTTTTTCAAATCCTCGTTTTTCATCATTTATGACCATGGGCTATAGCCCATATCGGACGGCATACTATAGCATGCTGTTTTTCATCATTTTTGAGGATTTGAAAAAAATATGAAAATCACTCCGAGACGATGGGCTATAGCCCATGGTCTCGAACTGCATACTATAGCATGCCGTTTTCCATCATTTTTGAGCATTTGAAAAAAAGACGAAAATGACTCCGAGACCATGGGCTATAGCCCATCGTCTCGGAGTCATTTTCGTCTTTTTTTCAAATCCTCGTTTTTCATCATTCATGACCATGGGCTATAGCCCATATCGGACGGCATACTATAGCATGCCGTTTTTCATCATTTTTGAGGATTTGAAAAAAAGATGAAAATCACTTCGAGACGATGGGCTATAGCCCATGGTCTCGAACGGCATACTATAGCATGCCGTTTTCAATCATTTTTGAGGATTTGAAAAAAAGACGAAAATCACTCCGAGACCATGGGCTATAGTCCATCGTCTCGGAGTCATTTTCGTCTTTTTTTCAAATCCTCGTTTTTCATCATTTATGACCATGGGCTATAGCCCATATCGGACGGCATACTATAGCATGCCGTTTTTCATCATTTTTGAGGATTTGAAAAAAAGACGAAAATCACTCCGAGACGATGGGCTATAGCCCATGGTCTCGAACGGCATACTATAGCATGCCATTTTCCATCATTTTTGAGGATTTGAAAAAAAGACGAAAATCACTCCGAGACCATGGGCTATAGCCCATCGTCTCGGAGTCATTTTCGTCTTTTTTCAAATCCTCGTTTTTCATCATTTATGACCATGGGCTATAGCCCATATCGGACGGCATACTATAGCATGCTGTTTTTCATCATTTTTGAGGATTTGAAAAAAATATGAAAATCACTCCGAGACGATGGGCTATAGCCCATGGTCTCGAACTGCATACTATAGCATGCCGTTTTCCATCATTTTTGAGGATTTGAAAAAAAGACGAAAATCACTCCGAGACCATGGGCTATAGCCCATCGTCTCGGAGTAATTTTCGTCTTTTTTTCAAATCCTCGTTTTTCATAATTTATGACCATGGGCTATAGCCCATATCGGACGGCATACTATAGCATGCTGTTTTTCATCATTTTTGAGGATTTGAAAAAAAGATGAAAATCACTCCGAGACGATGGGCTATAGCCCATGGTCTCGAACGGCATACTATAGCATGCCGTTTTCCATCATTTTTGAGGATTTGAAAAAAAGACGAAAATCACTCCGAGACCATGGGCTATAGCCCATCGTCTCGGAGTCATTTTCGTCTTTTTTTCAAATCCTCAGTTTTCATCATTTATGACCATGGGTTATAGCCCATATCGGACGGCATACTATAGCATGCTGTTTTTCATCATTTTTGAGGATTTGAAAAAAAGACGAAAATGACCCCGAGACGATGGGCTATAGCCCATGGTCTCGAACGGCATACTATAGCATGCCGTTTTCCATAATTTTTAAGGATTTGAAAAAAAGACGAAAATCACTCCGAGACCATGGGCTATAGCCCATCGTCTCGGAGTCATTTTCGTCTTTTTTTCAAATCCTCGTTTTTCATCATTTATGACCATGGGCTATAGCCCATATCGGACGGCATACTATAGCATGCTGTTTTTCATCATTTTTGAGGATTTGAAAAAAATATGAAAATCACTCCGAGACGATGGGCTATAGCCCATGGTCTCGAACTGCATACTATAGCATGCCGTTTTCCATCATTTTTGAGCATTTGAAAAAAAGACGAAAATGACTCCGAGACCATGGGCTTTAGCCCATCGTCTCGGAGTCATTTTCGTCTTTTTTTCAAATCCTCGTTTTTCATCATTCATGACCATGGGCTATAGCCCATATCGGACGGCATACTATAGCATGCCGTTTTTCATCATTTTTGAGGATTTGAAAAAAAGATGAAAATCACTTCGAGACGATGGGCTATAGCCCATGGTCTCGAACGGCATACTATAGCATGCCGTTTTCAATCATTTTTGAGGATTTGAAAAAAAGACGAAAATCACTCCGAGACCATGGGCTATAGTCCATCGTCTCGGAGTCATTTTCGTCTTTTTTTCAAATCCTCGTTTTTCATCATTTATGACCATGGGCTATAGCCCATATCGGACGGCATACTATAGCATGCCGTTTTTCATCATTTTTGAGGATTTGAAAAAAAGACGAAAATCACTCCGAGACGATGGGCTATAGCCCATGGTCTCGAACGGCATACTATAGCATGCCATTTTCCATCATTTTTGAGGATTTGAAAAAAAGACGAAAATCACTCCGAGACCATGGGCTATAGCCCATCGTCTCGGAGTCATTTTCGTCTTTTTTCAAATCCTCGTTTTTCATCATTTATGACCATGGGCTATAGCCCATATCGGACGGCATACTATAGCATGCTGTTTTTCATCATTTTTGAGGATTTGAAAAAAATATGAAAATCACTCCGAGACGATGGGCTATAGCCCATGGTCTCGAACTGCATACTATAGCATGCCGTTTTCCATCATTTTTGAGGATTTGAAAAAAAGACGAAAATCACTCCGAGACCATGGGCTATAGCCCATCGTCTCGGAGTAATTTTCGTCTTTTTTTCAAATCCTCGTTTTTCATAATTTATGACCATGGGCTATAGCCCATATCGGACGGCATACTATAGCATGCTGTTTTTCATCATTTTTGAGGATTTGAAAAAAAGATGAAAATCACTCCGAGACGATGGGCTATAGCCCATGGTCTCGAACGGCATACTATAGCATGCCGTTTTCCATCATTTTTGAGGATTTGAAAAAAAGACGAAAATCACTCCGAGACCATGGGCTATAGCCCATCGTCTCGGAGTCATTTTCGTCTTTTTTTCAAATCCTCAGTTTTCATCATTTATGACCATGGGTTATAGCCCATATCGGACGGCATACTATAGCATGCTGTTTTTCATCATTTTTGAGGATTTGAAAAAAAGACGAAAATGACCCCGAGACGATGGGCTATAGCCCATGGTCTCGAACGGCATACTATAGCATGCCGTTTTCCATAATTTTTAAGGATTTGAAAAAAAGACGAAAATCACTCCGAGACCATGGGCTATAGCCCATCGTCTCGGAGTCATTTTCGTCTTTTTTTCAAATCCTCGTTTTTCATCATTTATGACCATGGGCTATAGCCCATATCGGACGGCATACTATAGCATGCTGTTTTTCATCATTTTTGAGGATTTGAAAAAAAGATGAAAATCACTCCGAGACGATGGGCTATAGCCCATGGTCTCGAACTGCATACTATAGCATGCCGTTTTCCATCATTTTTGAGCATTTGAAAAAAAGACGAAAATCACTCCGAGACCATGGGCTATAGTCCATCGTCTCGGAGTCATTTTCGTCTTTTTTTCAAATCCTCGTTTTTCATCATTTATGACCATGGGCTATAGCCCATATCGGACGGCATACTATAGCATGCCGTTTTTCATCATTTTTGAGGATTTGAAAAAAAGACGAAAATCACTCCGAGACGATGGGCTATAGCCCATGGTCTCGAACGGCATACTATAGCATGCCATTTTCCATCATTTTTGAGGATTTGAAAAAAAGACGAAAATCACTCCGAGACCATGGGCTATAGCCCATCGTCTCGGAGTCATTTTCGTCTTTTTTCAAATCCTCGTTTTTCATCATTTATGACCATGGGCTATAGCCCATATCGGACGGCATACTATAGCATGCTGTTTTTCATCATTTTTGAGGATTTGAAAAAAAGACGAAAATGACTCCGAGACCATGGGCTATAGCCCATCGTCTCGGAGTCATTTTTGTCTTTTTTTCAAATCCTCAAAAATGATGAAAAATGGCATGCTATAGTATGCCGCCTGATCCCATGGGATGAACTTGAACCCACGACCTGTGGCTCACATAGAGACACACGGGGACTACAAATTCCACGCCCCCAAATGAGACAGCGTCCCCACTTCTGGTCCGTTTCAACTGTGTACTGCAGCTGCCAATGCAATCCCTATGAGAGGCATCATAAAATACCCTTATTTCACTGGTTCATTACTGAGGCTGTAGCGATTTATTTTGTGTTCGAATAATGTGTCCCATATGTTTTATTTGTCCTTTTTAATGTCATATACCTGCCATCTCAATATACAACCCACAATGTACTATAATATACTCCATAAGATTGTAAAGACTGCTAGCATCGGATATATTGAAGTTTCCCTGACGTATGATTTGTACGTCACGCATTAATCCTTATAAATACCGCTAGATGCGGCATTCCCCAGCGACGGATCGAGCGACCACGACGAGCGTGACAGAGTCCAGCGTTGTAAACGGTTAAACGGCCAGTCTTCATCATGCCTAAAGTGTGCTGCGTTCCTCTTTGTAAAAACAACAAAGAAAAAAAAACCAGACTTGATGTTTCATCAACTTCCAGCTGATCATGAAAAGAGACAGAAATGGCTGCACCCATCCACTAGTAAAAAATATGTGAAACCATCCAGAAGAAGTTTGTGAACTCCACAAGTGGTGGAAATTAAGTATTCAAGTGAAGTTTATGAAGGTATATGTCACAGTGAAAATAGTCTTGAAACTTATGATAGTCAGTCATGACGCAACTTCACCCTGTCTTTAGTGCCTTGCTACATTTACAACGTTTAAGTGTAGGCTACATAAGCGTTCAGATTTCAAATATAAAGTGCTCATCCCCGGAGCTACGGATGTTATACATTTGCACGTTTATTAGCACCCGTGTAGTCCTTATATTGTTCAATAAAAAGCATTTTTATCCGACGGCTGGCCAATTTCTAATTTTTTCGCTATATGCTTTCAATACGTGCCCTTATCGGTTGGGAGGTGTATTGCACTCATGCATTATTATAACCTTTATAGAAAATGGTCACCGATCGGATTAAAATGCATTTTCTTGAACAATACGGGATGCACGGCTGTTAATAGCCGCCCGTTCAAAATTCTAACATCCGTGTCCCCGGGGGTGAGCACTTTATAGGCTATTTGAAATCTGAACGTTTACAAATGCACATAACTTAGCCAGGCGCTCAAAACAAGGCAAGTCACGCCACGACGCACGTGAAGGACGAGCGTCATGTGAACCATTAATCTTATCCTACTGAATATGATATAGATTGACAATATCAAGAAGTCAGGCAAAATCATCTGAGGAGCATATGCTGCTATATAGGATTACACAGACTGAAATTGACTGCCTGAAAAGTAATTTATTATATTATTCTTCATGCATGAAGCTCCCAATTCCCGTGAAATTGCAATATATGGGCTATATAAATAAATATATTATTATTATAAATATATTGTAATATGTATTAAAACTGTAATACATGAGATAGATTCTAATTGATATTTTATTATCTATAAACCTGGAGAATCCACTAGATAGTTGACAATATCTGGATATGTCACTCCTGGCCATTTAGTTGGGTCATTTTCCCAACTACTTTTAGGCAAATCATATGGACAAATTGATAATCCAACAAGTTTTATTTTTTCTTTGTATAAATAATTCATATACGCCTGCATGTTCACACCATGCACCACAAATACGGATAATGTATCTTCAAACTCGGCGGCGCTTGGAACGTCACTTATAAGCGACAGGTAATCAGTCTGTCAACTCAGCTCTGCTCCGTTAACATTATGGGTAACTCATTCAAGTGGTAAATTAAATGTGAAACAAGTCATCTATTGAGAAAACAAAAAAATATGTTGACAAAGACACTTCATACATTTGGAAACATATTTTTATTCAAATCAATATAGTCTTCAGTTCATGTTGTATTATTTTAAAAGTAGGCTAACTACAGTGGAATTTCAATTGACTTCTATGGGCTGGCATGCAGTACACTGGTCTAACGGACCAGAAGTGGGGACGCTGTCTGATTTGGGGGCGTGAAATTTGTAGTCCCCGTGTGTCTCTATAGACAGCAGCTTATCACAGCGGGCCACCATGCTCTCTGAGAATCTCCACAGCTTTCCATCTCTTTCCAGTTCTCTTCTGGATGTTATTCTCCAAAACATGCTGCAGAGTGAAAGTAGGAGGAACTCAGCTGGATTTGAACTCACAACCTCTGGCTCACATGGACGTCATCTTAACAAGGGTGCCACTGAGCTCTCAGAGATTTTTAGGTTGTAAGTTGTTCTTCTTGGTGTCACTTTTCAAATGGGGCCTTGGGATCATGTACAGAGCATTTGAATGAATGGTGCTGTGCATCAAAGGTGTCTTTAGTGCTTTTAAGTGTTATCGTGGATGTTAATCAGATAATACAGAGGAGAAACCATGACCGGACACAGACAGCCTCCCCATTGATGGATGTGATCCTGGCAGCCAGCCCAGGTGTGTTCTGGTCCTGTTGATTGAGCTGAGAAGGACCTAAGGTTTATAGGTCCTTCTCAGCTCAATCAACAGGACCAGAACACACACTTGTTACTTTTCTTCCAGTTTATTATACTCGTCGTCAAGCTACTAGTCCTACATACTTACACCTAGAAACCCCATTCAAACCTACTTAGGTTCATCTTACGGTGGACATGTTTGCCTGAAAAGGAATCTTTGAAATGTTTCATAGTTTTAACATGCCGTTTTTCATCATTTTTGAGGATTTGAAAAAAAGACGAAAATCACTCCGAGACGATGGGCTTTCACTCTGCAGCATGGGTATAGCCCATGGTCTCGAACGGCATACTATAGCATGCCGTTTTCAATCATTTTTGAGCATTTGAAAAAAAGACGAAAATGACTCCGAGACCATGGGCTATAGCCCATGGTCTCGGAGTGATTTTTGTCTTTTTTTCAAATCCTCAAAAATGATGAAAAATGGCATGCTATAGTATGCCGCCTGATCCCATGGGCTGAACTTGAACCCACGACCTGTGGCTCACATAGACAGCAGCTTATCACAGCGGGCCACCATGCTCTCTGAGAATCTCCACAGCTTTCCATCTCTTTCCAGTTCTCTTCTGGATGTTATTCTCCAAAACATGCTGCAGAGTGAAAGTAGGAGGAACTCAGCTGGATTTGAACTCACAACCTCTGGCTCACATGGACGTCATCTTAACAAGGGTGCCACTGAGCTCTCAGAGATTTTGAGGTTGTAAGTTGTTCTTCTTGGTGTCACTTTTCAAATGGGGCCTTGGGATCATGTACAGAGCATTTGAATGAATGGTGCTGTGCATCAAAGGTGTCTTTAGTGCTTTTAAGTGTTATCGTGGATGTTAATCAGATAATACAGAGAAGAAACCATGGCCGGACACAGACAGCCTCCCCATTGATGGATGTGATCCTGGCAGCCAGCCCAGGTGTGTTCTGGTCCTGTTGATTGAGCTGAGAAGGACCTAAGGTTTATAGGTCCTTCTCAGCTCAATCAACAGGACCAGAACACACACTTGTTACTTTTCTTCCAGTTTATTATACTCGTCGTCAAGCTACTAGTCCTACATACTTACACCTAGAAACCCCATTCAAACCTACTTAGGTTCATCTTACGGTGGACATGTTTGCCTGAAAAGGAATCTTTGAAATGTTTCATAGTTTTAACATGCCGTTTTTCATCATTTTTGAGGATTTGAAAAAAAGACGAAAATCACTCCGAGACGATGGGCTATAGCCCATCGTCTCGGAGTAATTTTCGTCTTTTTTTCAAATCCTCGTTTTTCATCATTTATGACCATGGGCTATAGCCCATATCGGACGGCATACTATAGCATGCCGTTTTTCATCATTTTTGAGGATTTGAAAAAAAGACGAAAATCACTCCGAGACGATGGGCTATAGCCCATGGTCTCGAACGGCATACTATAGCATGCCGTTTTCAATCATTTTTGAGCATTTGAAAAAAAGACGAAAATGACTCCGAGACCATGGGCTATAGCCCATCGTCTCGGAGTCATTTTCGTCTTTTTTTCAAATCCTCGTTTTTCATCATTTATGACCATGGGCTATAGCCCATATCGGACGGCATACTATAGCATGCCGTTTTTCATCATTTTTGAGGATTTGAAAAAAAGATGAAAATCACTTCGAGACGATGGGCTATAGCCCATGGTCTCGAACGGCATACTATAGCATGCCGTTTTCAATCATTTTTGAGGATTTGAAAAAAAGACGAAAATCACTCCGAGACCATGGGCTATAGTCCATCGTCTCGGAGTCATTTTCGTCTTTTTTTCAAATCCTCGTTTTTCATCATTTATGACCATGGGCTATAGCCCATATCGGACGGCATACTATAGCATGCCGTTTTTCATCATTTTTGAGGATTTGAAAAAAAGACGAAAATCACTCCGAGACGATGGGCTATAGCCCATGGTCTCGAACGGCATACTATAGCATGCCATTTTCCATCATTTTTGAGGATTTGAAAAAAAGACGAAAATCACTCCGAGACCATGGGCTATAGCCCATCGTCTCGGAGTAATTTTCGTCTTTTTTTCAAATCCTCGTTTTTCATCATTTATGACCATGGGCTATAGCCCATATCGGACGGCATACTATAGCATGCTGTTTTTCATCATTTTTGAGGATTTGAAAAAAAGATGAAAATCACTCCGAGACGATGGGCTATAGCCCATGGTCTCGAACGGCATACTATAGCATGCCGTTTTCCATCATTTTTGAGGATTTGAAAAAAAGACGAAAATCACTCCGAGACCATGGGCTATAGCCCATCGTCTCGGAGTCATTTTCGTCTTTTTTTCAAATCCTCGTTTTTCATCATTTATGACCATGGGCTATAGCCCATATCGGACGGCATACTATAGCATGCTGTTTTTCATCATTTTTAAGGATTTGAAAAAAAGACGAAAATGACTCCGAGACCATGGGCTATAGCCCATCGTCTCGGAGTCATTTTTGTCTTTTTTTCAAATCCTCAAAAATGATGAAAAATGGCATGCTATAGTATGCCGCCTGATCCCATGGGATGAACTTGAACCCACGACCTGTGGCTCACATAGACAGCAGCTTATCACAGCGGGCCACCATGCTCTCTGAGAATCTCCACAGCTTTCCATCTCTTTCCAGTTCTCTTCTGGATGTTATTCTCCAAAACATGCTGCAGAGTGAAAGTAGGAGGAACTCAGCTGGATTTGAACTCACAACCTCTGGCTCACATGGACGTCATCTTAACAAGGGTGCCACTGAGCTCTCAGAGATTTTGAGGTTGTAAGTTGTTCTTCTTGGTGTCACTTTTCAAATGGGGCCTTGGGATCATGTACAGAGCATTTGAATGAATGGTGCTGTGCATCAAAGGTGTCTTTAGTGCTTTTAAGTGTTATCGTGGATGTTAATCAGATAATACAGAGGAGAAACCATGGCCGGACACAGACAGCCTCCCCATTGATGGATGTGATCCTGGCAGCCAGCCCAGGTGTGTTCTGGTCCTGTTGATTGAGCTGAGAAGGACCTAAGGTTTATAGGTCCTTCTCAGCTCAATCAACAGGACCAGAACACACACTTGTTACTTTTCTTCCAGTTTATTATACTCGTCGTCAATCTACTAGTCCTACATACTTACACCTAGAAACCCCATTCAAACCTACTTAGGTTCATCTTACGGTGGACATGTTTGCCTGAAAAGGAATCTTTGAAATGTTTCATAGTTTTAACATGCCGTTTTTCATCATTTTTGAGGATTTGAAAAAAAGACGAAAATCACTCCGAGACGATGGGCTATAGCCCATCGTCTCGGAGTAATTTTCGTCTTTTTTTCAAATCCTCGTTTTTCATCATTTATGACCATGGGCTATAGCCCATATCGGACGGCATACTATAGCATGCCGTTTTTCATCATTTTTGAGGATTTGAAAAAAAGACGAAAATCACTCCGAGACGATGGGCTATAGCCCATGGTCTCGAACGGCATACTATAGCATGCCGTTTTCAATCATTTTTGAGCATTTGAAAAAAAGACGAAAATGACTCCGAGACCATGGGCTATAGCCCATCGTCTCGGAGTCATTTTCGTCTTTTTTTCAAATCCTCGTTTTTCATCATTTATGACCATGGGCTATAGCCCATATCGGACGGCATACTATAGCATGCCGTTTTTCATCATTTTTGAGGATTTGAAAAAAAGATGAAAATCACTTCGAGACGATGGGCTATAGCCCATGGTCTCGAACGGCATACTATAGCATGCCGTTTTCAATCATTTTTGAGGATTTGAAAAAAAGACGAAAATCACTCCGAGACCATGGGCTATAGTCCATCGTCTCGGAGTCATTTTCGTCTTTTTTTCAAATCCTCGTTTTTCATCATTTATGACCATGGGCTATAGCCCATATCGGACGGCATACTATAGCATGCCGTTTTTCATCATTTTTGAGGATTTGAAAAAAAGACGAAAATCACTCCGAGACGATGGGCTATAGCCCATGGTCTCGAACGGCATACTATAGCATGCCATTTTCCATCATTTTTGAGGATTTGAAAAAAAGACGAAAATCACTCCGAGACCATGGGCTATAGCCCATCGTCTCGGAGTAATTTTCGTCTTTTTTTCAAATCCTCGTTTTTCATCATTTATGACCATGGGCTATAGCCCATATCGGACGGCATACTATAGCATGCTGTTTTTCATCATTTTTGAGGATTTGAAAAAAAGATGAAAATCACTCCGAGACGATGGGCTATAGCCCATGGTCTCGAACGGCATACTATAGCATGCCGTTTTCCATCATTTTTGAGGATTTGAAAAAAAGACGAAAATCACTCCGAGACCATGGGCTATAGCCCATCGTCTCGGAGTCATTTTCGTCTTTTTTTCAAATCCTCAGTTTTCATCATTTATGACCATGGGTTATAGCCCATATCGGACGGCATACTATAGCATGCTGTTTTTCATCATTTTTGAGGATTTGAAAAAAAGACGAAAATGACCCCGAGACGATGGGCTATAGCCCATGGTCTCGAACGGCATACTATAGCATGCCGTTTTCCATCATTTTTAAGGATTTGAAAAAAATACGAAAATCACTCCGAGACCATGGGCTATAGCCCATCGTCTCGGAGTCATTTTCGTCTTTTTTTCAAATCCTCGTTTTTCATCATTTATGACCATGGGCTATAGCCCATATCGGACGGCATACTATAGCATGCTGTTTTTTATCATTTTTGAGGATTTGAAAAAAAGATGAAAATCACTCCGAGACGATGGGCTATAGCCCATGGTCTCGAACTGCATACTATAGCATGCCGTTTTCCATCATTTTTGAGGATTTGAAAAAAAGACGAAAATCACTCCGAGACCATGGGCTATAGCCCATCGTCTCGGAGTCATTTTCGTCTTTTTTTCAAATCCTCGTTTTTCATCATTTATGACCATGGGCTATAGCCCATATCGGACGGCATACTATAGCATGCCGTTTTTCATCATTTTTGAGGATTTGAAAAAAAGACGAAAATCACTCCGAGACGATGGGCTATAGCCCATGGTCTCGAACGGCATACTATAGCATGCCATTTTCCATCATTTTTGAGGATTTGAAAAAAAGACGAAAATCACTCCGAGACCATGGGCTATAGCCCATCGTCTCGGAGTAATTTTCGTCTTTTTTTCAAATCCTCGTTTTTCATCATTTATGACCATGGGCTATAGCCCATATCGGACGGCATACTATAGCATGCTGTTTTTCATCATTTTTGAGGATTTGAAAAAAAGATGAAAATCACTCCGAGACGATGGGCTATAGCCCATGGTCTCGAACGGCATACTATAGCATGCCGTTTTCCATCATTTTTGAGGATTTGAAAAAAAGACGAAAATCACTCCGAGACCATGGGCTATAGCCCATCGTCTCGGAGTCATTTTCGTCTTTTTTTCAAATCCTCAGTTTTCATCATTTATGACCATGGGTTATAGCCCATATCGGACGGCATACTATAGCATGCTGTTTTTCATCATTTTTGAGGATTTGAAAAAAAGACGAAAATGACCCCGAGACGATGGGCTATAGCCCATGGTCTCGAACGGCATACTATAGCATGCCGTTTTCCATCATTTTTAAGGATTTGAAAAAAAGACGAAAATCACTCCGAGACCATGGGCTATAGCCCATCGTCTCGGAGTCATTTTCGTCTTTTTTTCAAATCCTCGTTTTTCATCATTTATGACCATGGGCTATAGCCCATATCGGACGGCATACTATAGCATGCTGTTTTTTATCATTTTTGAGGATTTGAAAAAAAGATGAAAATCACTCCGAGACGATGGGCTATAGCCCATGGTCTCGAACTGCATACTATAGCATGCCGTTTTCCATCATTTTTGAGGATTTGAAAAAAAGACGAAAATCACTCCGAGACCATGGGCTATAGCCCATCGTCTCGGAGTCATTTTCGTCTTTTTTTCAAATCCTCAGTTTTCATCATTTATGACCATGGGTTATAGCCCATATCGGACGGCATACTATAGCATGCTGTTTTTCATCATTTTTGAGGATTTGAAAAAAAGATGAAAATCACTCCGAGACGATGGGCTATAGCCCATGGTCTCGAACGGCATACTATAGCATGCCGTTTTCAATCATTTTTGAGGATTTGAAAAAAAGACGAAAATCACTCCGAGACCATGGGCTATAGTCCATCGTCTCGGAGTCATTTTCGTCTTTTTTTCAAATCCTCGTTTTTCATCATTTATGACCATGGGCTATAGCCCATATCGGACGGCATACTATAGCATGCCGTTTTTCATCATTTTTGAGGATTTGAAAAAAAGACGAAAATCACTCCGAGACGATGGGCTATAGCCCATGGTCTCGAACGGCATACTATAGCATGCCATTTTCCATCATTTTTGAGGATTTGAAAAAAAGACGAAAATCACTCCGAGACCATGGGCTATAGCCCATCGTCTCGGAGTAATTTTCGTCTTTTTTTCAAATCCTCGTTTTTCATCATTTATGACCATGGGCTATAGCCCATATCGGACGGCATACTATAGCATGCTGTTTTTCATCATTTTTGAGGATTTGAAAAAAAGATGAAAATCACTCCGAGACGATGGGCTATAGCCCATGGTCTCGAACGGCATACTATAGCATGCCGTTTTCCATCATTTTTGAGGATTTGAAAAAAAGACGAAAATCACTCCGAGACCATGGGCTATAGCCCATCGTCTCGGAGTCATTTTCGTCTTTTTTTCAAATCCTCGTTTTTCATCATTTATGACCATGGGCTATAGCCCATATCGGACGGCATACTATAGCATACTGTTTTTTATAATTTTTGAGGATTTGAAAAAAAGATGAAAATCACTCCGAGACGATGGGCTATAGCCCATGGTCTCGAACTGCATACTATAGCATGCCGTTTTCCATCATTTTTGAGGATTTGAAAAAAAGACGAAAATCACTCCGAGACCATGGGCTATAGCCCATCGTCTCGGAGTCATTTTCGTCTTTTTTTCAAATCCTCAGTTTTCATCATTTATGACCATGGGTTATAGCCCATATCGGACGGCATACTATAGCATGCTGTTTTTCATCATTTTTGAGGATTTGAAAAAAAGACGAAAATGACCGCGAGACGATGGGCTATAGCCCATGGTCTCGGAGTCATTTTCGTCTTTTTTTCAAATCCTCGTTTTTCATCATTTATGACCATGGGCTATAGCCCATATCGGACGGCATACTATAGCATACTGTTTTTTATCATTTTTGAGGATTTGAAAAAAAGATGAAAATCACTCCGAGACGATGGGCTATAGCCCATGGTCTCGAACTGCATACTATAGCATGCCGTTTTCCATCATTTTTGAGGATTTGAAAAAAAGACGAAAATCACTCCGAGACCATGGGCTATAGCCCATCGTCTCGGAGTCATTTTCGTCTTTTTTTCAAATCCTCAGTTTTCATCATTTATGACCATGGGCTATAGCCCATATCGGACGGCATACTATAGCATGCCGTTTTTCATCATTTTTGAGGATTTGAAAAAAAGATGAAAATCACTTCGAGACGATGGGCTATAGCCCATGGTCTCGAACGGCATACTATAGCATGCCGTTTTCAATCATTTTTGAGGATTTGAAAAAAAGACGAAAATCACTCCGAGACCATGGGCTATAGTCCATCGTCTCGGAGTCATTTTCGTCTTTTTTTCAAATCCTCGTTTTTCATCATTTATGACCATGGGCTATAGCCCATATCGGACGGCATACTATAGCATGCCGTTTTTCATCATTTTTGAGGATTTGAAAAAAAGACGAAAATCACTCCGAGACGATGGGCTATAGCCCATGGTCTCGAACGGCATACTATAGCATGCCATTTTCCATCATTTTTGAGGATTTGAAAAAAAGACGAAAATCACTCCGAGACCATGGGCTATAGCCCATCGTCTCGGAGTAATTTTCGTCTTTTTTTCAAATCCTCGTTTTTCATAATTTATGACCATGGGCTATAGCCCATATCGGACGGCATACTATAGCATGCTGTTTTTCATCATTTTTGAGGATTTGAAAAAAAGATGAAAATCACTCCGAGACGATGGGCTATAGCCCATGGTCTCGAACGGCATACTATAGCATGCCGTTTTCCATCATTTTTGAGGATTTGAAAAAAAGACGAAAATCACTCCGAGACCATGGGCTATAGCCCATCGTCTCGGAGTCATTTTCGTCTTTTTTTCAAATCCTCAGTTTTCATCATTTATGACCATGGGTTATAGCCCATATCGGACGGCATACTATAGCATGCTGTTTTTCATCATTTTTGAGGATTTGAAAAAAAGACGAAAATGACCCCGAGACGATGGGCTATAGCCCATGGTCTCGAACGGCATACTATAGCATGCCGTTTTCCATCATTTTTAAGGATTTGAAAAAAAGACGAAAATCACTCCGAGACCATGGGCTATAGCCCATCGTCTCGGAGTCATTTTCGTCTTTTTTTCAAATCCTAGTTTTTCATCATTTATGACCATGGGCTATAGCCCATATCGGACGGCATACTATAGCATGCTGTTTTTCATCATTTTTGAGGATTTGAAAAAAAGATGAAAATCACTCCGAGACGATGGGCTATAGCCCATGGTCTCGAACTGCATACTATAGCATGCCGTTTTCCATCATTTTTGAGGATTTGAAAAAAAGACGAAAATCACTCCGAGACGATGGGCTATAGCCCATGGTCTCGAACGGCATACTATAGCATGCCGTTTTCCATCATTTTTGAGGATTTGAAAAAAAGATGAAAATCACTCCGAGACGATGGGCTATAGCCCATGGTCTCGAACTGCATACTATAGCATGCCGTTTTCCATCATTTTTGAGGATTTGAAAAAAAGACGAAAATCACTCCGAAACCATGGGCTATAGCCCATCGTCTCGGAGTCATTTTCGTCTTTTTTTCAAATCCTCAGTTTTCATCATTTATGACCATGGGTTATAGCCCATATCGGACAGCATACTATAGCATGCTGTTTTTCATCATTTTTGAGGATTTGAAAAAAAGACGAAAATGACCGCGAGACGATGGGCTATAGCCCATGGTCTCGAACGGCATACTATAGCATGCCATTTTCCATCATTTTTGAGGATTTGAAAAAAAGACGAAAATCACTCCGAGACCATGGGCTATATATAGCCCATCGTCTCGGAGTCATTTTCGTCTTTTTTTCAAATCCTCGTTTTTCATCATTTATGACCATGGGCTATAGCCCATATCGGACGGCATACTATAGCATGCTGTTTTTCATCATTTTTGAGGATTTGAAAAAAAGATGAAAATCACTCCGAGACGATGGGCTATAGCCCATGGTCTCGAACGGCATACTATAGCATGCCGTTTTCCATCATTTTTGAGGATTTGAAAAAAAGACGAAAATCACTCCGAGACCATGGGCTATAGCCCATCGTCTCGGAGTCATTTTCGTCTTTTTTTCAAATCCTCGTTTTTCATCATTTATGACCATGGGCTATAGCCCATATCGGACGGCATACTATAGCATACTGTTTTTTATCATTTTTGAGGATTTGAAAAAAAGATGAAAATCACTCCGAGACGATGGGCTATAGCCCATGGTCTCGAACTGCATACTATAGCATGCCGTTTTCCATCATTTTTGAGGATTTGAAAAAAAGACGAAAATCACTCCGAGACCATGGGCTATAGCCCATCGTCTCGGAGTCATTTTCGTCTTTTTTTCAAATCCTCAGTTTTCATCATTTATGACCATGGGCTATAGCCCATATCGGACGGCATACTATAGCATGCCGTTTTTCATCATTTTTGAGGATTTGAAAAAAAGATGAAAATCACTTCGAGACGATGGGCTATAGCCCATGGTCTCGAACGGCATACTATAGCATGCCGTTTTCAATCATTTTTGAGGATTTGAAAAAAAGACGAAAATCACTCCGAGACCATGGGCTATAGTCCATCGTCTCGGAGTCATTTTCGTCTTTTTTTCAAATCCTCGTTTTTCATCATTTATGACCATGGGCTATAGCCCATATCGGACGGCATACTATAGCATGCCGTTTTTCATCATTTTTGAGGATTTGAAAAAAAGACGAAAATCACTCCGAGACGATGGGCTATAGCCCATGGTCTCGAACGGCATACTATAGCATGCCATTTTCCATCATTTTTGAGGATTTGAAAAAAAGACGAAAATCACTCCGAGACCATGGGCTATAGCCCATCGTCTCGGAGTAATTTTCGTCTTTTTTTCAAATCCTCGTTTTTCATAATTTATGACCATGGGCTATAGCCCATATCGGACGGCATACTATAGCATGCTGTTTTTCATCATTTTTGAGGATTTGAAAAAAAGATGAAAATCACTCCGAGACGATGGGCTATAGCCCATGGTCTCGAACGGCATACTATAGCATGCCGTTTTCCATCATTTTTGAGGATTTGAAAAAAAGACGAAAATCACTCCGAGACCATGGGCTATAGCCCATCGTCTCGGAGTCATTTTCGTCTTTTTTTCAAATCCTCAGTTTTCATCATTTATGACCATGGGTTATAGCCCATATCGGACGGCATACTATAGCATGCTGTTTTTCATCATTTTTGAGGATTTGAAAAAAAGACGAAAATGACCCCGAGACGATGGGCTATAGCCCATGGTCTCGAACGGCATACTATAGCATGCCGTTTTCCATCATTTTTAAGGATTTGAAAAAAAGACGAAAATCACTCCGAGACCATGGGCTATAGCCCATCGTCTCGGAGTCATTTTCGTCTTTTTTTCAAATCCTAGTTTTTCATCATTTATGACCATGGGCTATAGCCCATATCGGACGGCATACTATAGCATGCTGTTTTTCATCATTTTTGAGGATTTGAAAAAAAGATGAAAATCACTCCGAGACGATGGGCTATAGCCCATGGTCTCGAACTAGATACTATAGCATGCCGTTTTCCATCATTTTTGAGGATTTGAAAAAAAGACGAAAATCACTCCGAGACGATGGGCTATAGCCCATGGTCTCGAACGGCATACTATAGCATGCCGTTTTCCATCATTTTTAAGGATTTGAAAAAAAGACGAAAATCACTCCGAGACCATGGGCTATAGCCCATCGTCTCGGAGTCATTTTCGTCTTTTTTCAAATCCTCGTTTTTCATCATTTATGACCATGGGCTATAGCCCATATCGGACGGCATACTATAGCATGCTGTTTTTCATCATTTTTGAGGATTTGAAAAAAATATGAAAATCACTCCGAGACGATGGGCTATAGCCCATGGTCTCGAACTGCATACTATAGCATGCCGTTTTCCATCATTTTTGAGCATTTGAAAAAAAGACGAAAATGACTCCGAGACCATGGGCTATAGCCCATCGTCTCGGAGTCATTTTCGTCTTTTTTTCAAATCCTCGTTTTTCATCATTTATGACCATGGGCTATAGCCCATATCGGACGGCATACTATAGCATGCCGTTTTTCATCATTTTTGAGGATTTGAAAAAAAGACGAAAATCACTCCGAGACGATGGGCTATAGCCCATGGTCTCGAACGGCATACTATAGCATGCCATTTTCCATCATTTTTGAGGATTTGAAAAAAAGACGAAAATCACTCCGAGACCATGGGCTATAGCCCATCGTCTCGGAGTAATTTTCGTCTTTTTTTCAAATCCTCGTTTTTCATCATTTATGACCATGGGCTATAGCCCATATCGGACGGCATACTATAGCATGCTGTTTTTCATCATTTTTGAGGATTTGAAAAAAAGATGAAAATCACTCCGAGACGATGGGCTATAGCCCATGGTCTCGAACGGCATACTATAGCATGCCGTTTTCCATCATTTTTGAGGATTTGAAAAAAAGACGAAAATCACTCCGAGACCATGGGCTATAGCCCATCGTCTCGGAGTCATTTTCGTCTTTTTTTCAAATCCTCAGTTTTCATCATTTATGACCATGGGTTATAGCCCATATCGGACGGCATACTATAGCATGCTGTTTTTCATCGTTTTTGAGGATTTGAAAAAAAGACGAAAATGACCCCGAGACGATGGGCTATAGCCCATGGTCTCGAACGGCATACTATAGCATGCCGTTTTCCATCATTTTTAAGGATTTGAAAAAAAGACGAAAATCACTCCGAGACCATGGGCTATAGCCCATCGTCTCGGAGTCATTTTCGTCTTTTTTTCAAATCCTCGTTTTTCATCATTTATGACCATGGGCTATAGCCCATATCGGACGGCATACTATAGCATGCTGTTTTTTATCATTTTTGAGGATTTGAAAAAAAGATGAAAATCACTCCGAGACGATGGGCTATAGCCCATGGTCTCGAACTGCATACTATAGCATGCCGTTTTCCATCATTTTTGAGGATTTGAAAAAAAGACGAAAATCACTCCGAGACCATGGGCTATAGCCCATCGTCTCGGAGTCATTTTCGTCTTTTTTTCAAATCCTCGTTTTTCATCATTTATGACCATGGGCTATAGCCCATATCGGACGGCATACTATAGCATGCCGTTTTTCATCATTTTTGAGGATTTGAAAAAAAGACGAAAATCACTCCGAGACGATGGGCTATAGCCCATGGTCTCGAACGGCATACTATAGCATGCCATTTTCCATCATTTTTGAGGATTTGAAAAAAAGACGAAAATCACTCCGAGACCATGGGCTATAGCCCATCGTCTCGGAGTAATTTTCGTCTTTTTTTCAAATCCTCGTTTTTCATCATTTATGACCATGGGCTATAGCCCATATCGGACGGCATACTATAGCATGCTGTTTTTCATCATTTTTGAGGATTTGAAAAAAAGATGAAAATCACTCCGAGACGATGGGCTATAGCCCATGGTCTCGAACGGCATACTATAGCATGCCGTTTTCCATCATTTTTGAGGATTTGAAAAAAAGACGAAAATCACTCCGAGACCATGGGCTATAGCCCATCGTCTCGGAGTCATTTTCGTCTTTTTTTCAAATCCTCAGTTTTCATCATTTATGACCATGGGTTATAGCCCATATCGGACGGCATACTATAGCATGCTGTTTTTCATCATTTTTGAGGATTTGAAAAAAAGACGAAAATGACCCCGAGACGATGGGCTATAGCCCATGGTCTCGAACGGCATACTATAGCATGCCGTTTTCCATCATTTTTAAGGATTTGAAAAAAAGACGAAAATCACTCCGAGACCATGGGCTATAGCCCATCGTCTCGGAGTCATTTTCGTCTTTTTTTCAAATCCTCGTTTTTCATCATTTATGACCATGGGCTATAGCCCATATCGGACGGCATACTATAGCATGCTGTTTTTTATCATTTTTGAGGATTTGAAAAAAAGATGAAAATCACTCCGAGACGATGGGCTATAGCCCATGGTCTCGAACTGCATACTATAGCATGCCGTTTTCCATCATTTTTGAGGATTTGAAAAAAAGACGAAAATCACTCCGAGACCATGGGCTATAGCCCATCGTCTCGGAGTCATTTTCGTCTTTTTTTCAAATCCTCAGTTTTCATCATTTATGACCATGGGTTATAGCCCATATCGGACGGCATACTATAGCATGCTGTTTTTCATCATTTTTGAGGATTTGAAAAAAAGATGAAAATCACTCCGAGACGATGGGCTATAGCCCATGGTCTCGAACGGCATACTATAGCATGCCGTTTTCAATCATTTTTGAGGATTTGAAAAAAAGACGAAAATCACTCCGAGACCATGGGCTATAGTCCATCGTCTCGGAGTCATTTTCGTCTTTTTTTCAAATCCTCGTTTTTCATCATTTATGACCATGGGCTATAGCCCATATCGGACGGCATACTATAGCATGCCGTTTTTCATCATTTTTGAGGATTTGAAAAAAAGACGAAAATCACTCCGAGACGATGGGCTATAGCCCATGGTCTCGAACGGCATACTATAGCATGCCATTTTCCATCATTTTTGAGGATTTGAAAAAAAGACGAAAATCACTCCGAGACCATGGGCTATAGCCCATCGTCTCGGAGTAATTTTCGTCTTTTTTTCAAATCCTCGTTTTTCATCATTTATGACCATGGGCTATAGCCCATATCGGACGGCATACTATAGCATGCTGTTTTTCATCATTTTTGAGGATTTGAAAAAAAGATGAAAATCACTCCGAGACGATGGGCTATAGCCCATGGTCTCGAACGGCATACTATAGCATGCCGTTTTCCATCATTTTTGAGGATTTGAAAAAAAGACGAAAATGACTCCGAGACCATGGGCTATAGCCCATCGTCTCGGAGTCATTTTCGTCTTTTTTTCAAATCCTCGTTTTTCATCATTTATGACCATGGGCTATAGCCCATATCGGACGGCATACTATAGCATACTGTTTTTTATAATTTTTGAGGATTTGAAAAAAAGATGAAAATCACTCCGAGACGATGGGCTATAGCCCATGGTCTCGAACTGCATACTATAGCATGCCGTTTTCCATCATTTTTGAGGATTTGAAAAAAAGACGAAAATCACTCCGAGACCATGGGCTATAGCCCATCGTCTCGGAGTCATTTTCGTCTTTTTTTCAAATCCTCAGTTTTCATCATTTATGACCATGGGTTATAGCCCATATCGGACGGCATACTATAGCATGCTGTTTTTCATCATTTTTGAGGATTTGAAAAAAAGACGAAAATGACCGCGAGACGATGGGCTATAGCCCATGGTCTCGGAGTCATTTTCGTCTTTTTTTCAAATCCTCGTTTTTCATCATTTATGACCATGGGCTATAGCCCATATCGGACGGCATACTATAGCATGCCGTTTTCCATCATTTTTGAGGATTTGAAAAAAAGACGAAAATCACTCCGAGACCATGGGCTATAGCCCATCGTCTCGGAGTCATTTTCGTCTTTTTTTCAAATCCTCGTTTTTCATCATTTATGACCATGGGCTATAGCCCATATCGGACGGCATACTATAGCATACTGTTTTTTATAATTTTTGAGGATTTGAAAAAAAGATGAAAATCACTCCGAGACGATGGGCTATAGCCCATGGTCTCGAACTGCATACTATAGCATGCCGTTTTCCATCATTTTTGAGGATTTGAAAAAAAGACGAAAATCACTCCGAGACCATGGGCTATAGCCCATCGTCTCGGAGTCATTTTCGTCTTTTTTTCAAATCCTCGTTTTTCATCATTTATGACCATGGGCTATAGCCCATATCGGACGGCATACTATAGCATGCCGTTTTTCATCATTTTTGAGGATTTGAAAAAAAGACGAAAATCACTCCGAGACGATGGGCTATAGCCCATGGTCTCGAACGGCATACTATAGCATGCCATTTTCCATCATTTTTGAGGATTTGAAAAAAAGACGAAAATCACTCCGAGACCATGGGCTATAGCCCATCGTCTCGGAGTAATTTTCGTCTTTTTTTCAAATCCTCGTTTTTCATAATTTATGACCATGGGCTATAGCCCATATCGGACGGCATACTATAGCATGCTGTTTTTCATCATTTTTGAGGATTTGAAAAAAAGATGAAAATCACTCCGAGACGATGGGCTATAGCCCATGGTCTCGAACGGCATACTATAGCATGCCGTTTTCCATCATTTTTGAGGATTTGAAAAAAAGACAAAAATCACTCTGAGACCATGGGCTATAGCCCATCGTCTCGGAGTCATTTTCGTCTTTTTTTCAAATCCTCAGTTTTCATCATTTATGACCATGGGTTATAGCCCATATCGGACGGCATACTATAGCATGCTGTTTTTCATCATTTTTGAGGATTTGAAAAAAAGACGAAAATGACCCCGAGACGATGGGCTATAGCCCATGGTCTCGAACGGCATACTATAGCATGCCGTTTTCCATCATTTTTAAGGATTTGAAAAAAAGACGAAAATCACTCCGAGACCATGGGCTATAGCCCATCGTCTCGGAGTCATTTTCGTCTTTTTTTCAAATCCTAGTTTTTCATCATTTATGACCATGGGCTATAGCCCATATCGGACGGCATACTATAGCATGCTGTTTTTCATCATTTTTGAGGATTTGAAAAAAAGATGAAAATCACTCCGAGACGATGGGCTATAGCCCATGGTCTCGAACTGCATACTATAGCATGCCGTTTTCCATCATTTTTGAGGATTTGAAAAAAAGACGAAAATCACTCCGAGACGATGGGCTATAGCCCATGGTCTCGAACGGCATACTATAGCATGCCATTTTCCATCATTTTTGAGGATTTGAAAAAAAGACGAAAATCACTCCGAGACCATGGGCTATAGCCCATCGTCTCGGAGTAATTTTCGTCTTTTTTTCAAATCCTCGTTTTTCATAATTTATGACCATGGGCTATAGCCCATATCGGACGGCATACTATAGCATGCTGTTTTTCATCATTTTTGAGGATTTGAAAAAAAGATGAAAATCACTCCGAGACGATGGGCTATAGCCCATGGTCTCGAACGGCATACTATAGCATGCCGTTTTCCATCATTTTTGAGGATTTGAAAAAAAGACGAAAATCACTCCGAGACCATGGGCTATCGCCCATCGTCTCGGAGTCATTTTCGTCTTTTTTTCAAATCCTCGTTTTTCATCATTTATGACCATGGGCTATAGCCCATATCGGACGGCATACTATAGCATACTGTTTTTTATAATTTTTGAGGATTTGAAAAAAAGATGAAAATCACTCCGAGACGATGGGCTATAGCCCATGGTCTCGAACTGCATACTATAGCATGCCGTTTTCCATCATTTTTGAGGATTTGAAAAAAAGACGAAAATCACTCCGAGACCATGGGCTATAGCCCATCGTCTCGGAGTCATTTTCGTCTTTTTTTCAAATCCTCAGTTTTCATCATTTATGACCATGGGTTATAGCCCATATCGGACGGCATACTATAGCATGCTGTTTTTCATCATTTTCGAGGATTTGAAAAAAAGACGAAAATGACCGCGAGACGATGGGCTATAGCCCATGGTCTCGGAGTCATTTTCGTCTTTTTTTCAAATCCTCGTTTTTCATCATTTATGACCATGGGCTATAGCCCATATCGGACGGCATACTATAGCATGCCGTTTTCCATCATTTTTGAGGATTTGAAAAAAAGACGAAAATCACTCCGAGACCATGGGCTATAGCCCATCGTCTCGGAGTCATTTTCGTCTTTTTTTCAAATCCTCGTTTTTCATCATTTATGACCATGGGCTATAGCCCATATCGGACGGCATACTATAGCATACTGTTTTTTATAATTTTTGAGGATTTGAAAAAAAGATGAAAATCACTCCGAGACGATGGGCTATAGCCCATGGTCTCGAACTGCATACTATAGCATGCCGTTTTCCATCATTTTTGAGGATTTGAAAAAAAGACGAAAATCACTCCGAGACCATGGGCTATAGCCCATCGTCTCGGAGTCATTTTCGTCTTTTTTTCAAATCCTCGTTTTTCATCATTTATGACCATGGGCTATAGCCCATATCGGACGGCATACTATAGCATGCCGTTTTTCATCATTTTTGAGGATTTGAAAAAAAGACGAAAATCACTCCGAGACGATGGGCTATAGCCCATGGTCTCGAACGGCATACTATAGCATGCCATTTTCCATCATTTTTGAGGATTTGAAAAAAAGACGAAAATCACTCCGAGACCATGGGCTATAGCCCATCGTCTCGGAGTAATTTTCGTCTTTTTTTCAAATCCTCGTTTTTCATAATTTATGACCATGGGCTATAGCCCATATCGGACGGCATACTATAGCATGCTGTTTTTCATCATTTTTGAGGATTTGAAAAAAAGATGAAAATCACTCCGAGACGATGGGCTATAGCCCATGGTCTCGAACGGCATACTATAGCATGCCGTTTTCCATCATTTTTGAGGATTTGAAAAAAAGACAAAAATCACTCTGAGACCATGGGCTATAGCCCATCGTCTCGGAGTCATTTTCGTCTTTTTTTCAAATCCTCAGTTTTCATCATTTATGACCATGGGTTATAGCCCATATCGGACGGCATACTATAGCATGCTGTTTTTCATCATTTTTGAGGATTTGAAAAAAAGACGAAAATGACCCCGAGACGATGGGCTATAGCCCATGGTCTCGAACGGCATACTATAGCATGCCGTTTTCCATCATTTTTAAGGATTTGAAAAAAAGACGAAAATCACTCCGAGACCATGGGCTATAGCCCATCGTCTCGGAGTCATTTTCGTCTTTTTTTCAAATCCTAGTTTTTCATCATTTATGACCATGGGCTATAGCCCATATCGGACGGCATACTATAGCATGCTGTTTTTCATCATTTTTGAGGATTTGAAAAAAAGATGAAAATCACTCCGAGACGATGGGCTATAGCCCATGGTCTCGAACTGCATACTATAGCATGCCGTTTTCCATCATTTTTGAGGATTTGAAAAAAAGACGAAAATCACTCCGAGACGATGGGCTATATCCCATGGTCTCGAACGGCATACTATAGCATGCCGTTTTCCATCATTTTTAAGGATTTGAAAAAAAGACGAAAATCACTCCGAGACCATGGGCTATAGCCCATCGTCTCGGAGTCATTTTCGTCTTTTTTCAAATCCTCGTTTTTCATCATTTATGACCATGGGCTATAGCCCATATCGGACGGCATACTATAGCATGCTGTTTTTCATCATTTTTGAGGATTTGAAAAAAATATGAAAATCACTCCGAGACGATGGGCTATAGCCCATGGTCTCGAACTGCATACTATAGCATGCCGTTTTCCATCATTTTTGAGCATTTGAAAAAAAGACGAAAATGACTCCGAGACCATGGGCTATAGCCCATCGTCTCGGAGTCATTTTCGTCTTTTTTTCAAATCCTCGTTTTTCATCATTTATGACCATGGGCTATAGCCCATATCGGACGGCATACTATAGCATACTGTTTTTTATCATTTTTGAGGATTTGAAAAAAAGATGAAAATCACTCCGAGACGATGGGCTATAGCCCATGGTCTCGAACTGCATACTATAGCATGCCGTTTTCCATCATTTTTGAGGATTTGAAAAAAAGACGAAAATCACTCCGAGACCATGGGCTATAGCCCATCGTCTCGGAGTCATTTTCGTCTTTTTTTCAAATCCTCAGTTTTCATCATTTATGACCATGGGTTATAGCCCATATCGGACAGCATACTATAGCATGCTGTTTTTCATCATTTTTGAGGATTTGAAAAAAATACGAAAATGCCCGCGAGACGATGGGCTATAGCCCATGGTCTCGAACGGCATACTATAGCATGCCATTTTCCATCATTTTTGAGGATTTGAAAAAAAGACGAAAATCACTCCGAGACCATGGGCTATATATAGCCCATCGTCTCGGAGTAATTTTCGTCTTTTTTTCAAATCCTCGTTTTTCATCATTTATGACCATGGGCTATAGCCCATATCGGACGGCATACTATAGCATGCTGTTTTTCATCATTTTTGAGGATTTGAAAAAAAGATGAAAATCACTCCGAGACGATGGGCTATAGCCCATGGTCTCGAACGGCATACTATAGCATGCCGTTTTCCATCATTTTTGAGGATTTGAAAAAAAGACGAAAATCACTCCGAGACCATGGGCTATAGCCCATCGTCTCGGAGTCATTTTCGTCTTTTTTTCAAATCCTCGTTTTTCATCATTTATGACCATGGGCTATAGCCCATATCGGACGGCATACTATAGCATACTGTTTTTTATCATTTTTGAGGATTTGAAAAAAAGATGAAAATCACTCCGAGACGATGGGCTATAGCCCATGGTCTCGAACTGCATACTATAGCATGCCGTTTTCCATCATTTTTGAGGATTTGAAAAAAAGACGAAAATCACTCCGAGACCATGGGCTATAGCCCATCGTCTCGGAGTCATTTTCGTCTTTTTTTCAAATCCTCAGTTTTCATCATTTATGACCATGGGTTATAGCCCATATCGGACAGCATACTATAGCATGCTGTTTTTCATCATTTTTGAGGATTTGAAAAAAAGACGAAAATGACCGCGAGACGATGGGCTATAGCCCATGGTCTCGGAGTCATTTTCGTCTTTTTTTCAAATCCTCGTTTTTCATCATTTATGACCATGGGCTATAGCCCATATCGGACGGCATACTATAGCATACTGTTTTTTATCATTTTTGAGGATTTGAAAAAAAGATGAAAATCACTCCGAGACGATGGGCTATAGCCCATGGTCTCGAACTGCATACTATAGCATGCCGTTTTCCATCATTTTTGAGGATTTGAAAAAAAGACGAAAATCACTCCGAGACCATGGGCTATAGCCCATCGTCTCGGAGTCATTTTCGTCTTTTTTTCAAATCCTCAGTTTTCATCATTTATGACCATGGGCTATAGCCCATATCGGACGGCATACTATAGCATGCCGTTTTTCATCATTTTTGAGGATTTGAAAAAAAGATGAAAATCACTTCGAGACGATGGGCTATAGCCCATGGTCTCGAACGGCATACTATAGCATGCCGTTTTCAATCATTTTTGAGGATTTGAAAAAAAGACGAAAATCACTCCGAGACCATGGGCTATAGTCCATCGTCTCGGAGTCATTTTCGTCTTTTTTTCAAATCCTCGTTTTTCATCATTTATGACCATGGGCTATAGCCCATATCGGACGGCATACTATAGCATGCCGTTTTTCATCATTTTTGAGGATTTGAAAAAAAGACGAAAATCACTCCGAGACGATGGGCTATAGCCCATGGTCTCGAACGGCATACTATAGCATGCCATTTTCCATCATTTTTGAGGATTTGAAAAAAAGACGAAAATCACTCCGAGACCATGGGCTATAGCCCATCGTCTCGGAGTAATTTTCGTCTTTTTTTCAAATCCTCGTTTTTCATAATTTATGACCATGGGCTATAGCCCATATCGGACGGCATACTATAGCATGCTGTTTTTCATCATTTTTGAGGATTTGAAAAAAAGATGAAAATCACTCCGAGACGATGGGCTATAGCCCATGGTCTCGAACGGCATACTATAGCATGCCGTTTTCCATCATTTTTGAGGATTTGAAAAAAAGACGAAAATCACTCCGAGACCATGGGCTATAGCCCATCGTCTCGGAGTCATTTTCGTCTTTTTTTCAAATCCTCAGTTTTCATCATTTATGACCATGGGTTATAGCCCATATCGGACGGCATACTATAGCATGCTGTTTTTCATCATTTTTGAGGATTTGAAAAAAAGACGAAAATGACCCCGAGACGATGGGCTATAGCCCATGGTCTCGAACGGCATACTATAGAATGCCGTTTTCCATCATTTTTAAGGATTTGAAAAAAAGACGAAAATCACTCCGAGACCATGGGCTATAGCCCATCGTCTCGGAGTCATTTTCGTCTTTTTTTCAAATCCTAGTTTTTCATCATTTATGACCATGGGCTATAGCCCATATCGGACGGCATACTATAGCATGCTGTTTTTCATCATTTTTGAGGATTTGAAAAAAAGATGAAAATCACTCCGAGACGATGGGCTATAGCCCATGGTCTCGAACTGCATACTATAGCATGCCGTTTTCCATCATTTTTGAGGATTTGAAAAAAAGACGAAAATCACTCCGAGACGATGGGCTATAGCCCATGGTCTCGAACGGCATACTATAGCATGCCGTTTTCCATCATTTTTAAGGATTTGAAAAAAAGACGAAAATCACTCCGAGACCATGGGCTATAGCCCATCGTCTCGGAGTCATTTTCGTCTTTTTTCAAATCCTCGTTTTTCATCATTTATGACCATGGGCTATAGCCCATATCGGACGGCATACTATAGCATGCTGTTTTTCATCATTTTTGAGGATTTGAAAAAAATATGAAAATCACTCCGAGACGATGGGCTATAGCCCATGGTCTCGAACTGCATACTATAGCATGCCGTTTTCCATCATTTTTGAGCATTTGAAAAAAAGACGAAAATGACTCCGAGACCATGGGCTATAGCCCATCGTCTCGGAGTCATTTTCGTCTTTTTTTCAAATCCTCGTTTTTCATCATTTATGACCATGGGCTATAGCCCATATCGGACGGCATACTATAGCATACTGTTTTTTATCATTTTTGAGGATTTGAAAAAAAGATGAAAATCACTCCGAGACGATGGGCTATAGCCCATGGTCTCGAACTGCATACTATAGCATGCCGTTTTCCATCATTTTTGAGGATTTGAAAAAAAGACGAAAATCACTCCGAGACCATGGGCTATAGCCCATCGTCTCGGAGTCATTTTCGTCTTTTTTTCAAATCCTCAGTTTTCATCATTTATGACCATGGGTTATAGCCCATATCGGACAGCATACTATAGCATGCTGTTTTTCATCATTTTTGAGGATTTGAAAAAAAGACGAAAATGACCGCGAGACGATGGGCTATAGCCCATGGTCTCGAACGGCATACTATAGCATGCCATTTTCCATCATTTTTGAGGATTTGAAAAAAAGACGAAAATCACTCCGAGACGATGGGCTATAGCCCATGGTCTCGAACGGCATACTATAGCATGCCATTTTCCATCATTTTTGAGGATTTGAAAAAAAGACGAAAATCACTCCGAGACCATGGGCTATATATAGCCCATCGTCTCGGAGTAATTTTCGTCTTTTTTTCAAATCCTCGTTTTTCATCATTTATGACCATTGGCTATAGCCCATATCGGACGGCATACTATAGCATGCTGTTTTTCATCATTTTTGAGGATTTGAAAAAAAGATGAAAATCACTCCGAGACGATGGGCTATAGCCCATGGTCTCGAACGGCATACTATAGCATGCCGTTTTCCATCATTTTTGAGGATTTGAAAAAAAGACGAAAATCACTCCGAGACCATGGGCTATAGCCCATCGTCTCGGAGTCATTTTCGTCTTTTTTTCAAATCCTCGTTTTTCATCATTTATGACCATGGGCTATAGCCCATATCGGACGGCATACTATAGCATACTGTTTTTTATCATTTTTGAGGATTTGAAAAAAAGATGAAAATCACTCCGAGACGATGGGCTATAGCCCATGGTCTCGAACTGCATACTATAGCATGCCGTTTTCCATCATTTTTGAGGATTTGAAAAAAAGACGAAAATCACTCCGAGACCATGGGCTATAGCCCATCGTCTCGGAGTCATTTTCGTCTTTTTTTCAAATCCTCAGTTTTCATCATTTATGACCATGGGTTATAGCCCATATCGGACAGCATACTATAGCATGCTGTTTTTCATCATTTTTGAGGATTTGAAAAAAAGACGAAAATGACCGCGAGACGATGGGCTATAGCCCATGGTCTCGGAGTCATTTTCGTCTTTTTTTCAAATCCTCGTTTTTCATCATTTATGACCATGGGCTATAGCCCATATCGGACGGCATACTATAGCATACTGTTTTTTATCATTTTTGAGGATTTGAAAAAAAGATGAAAATCACTCCGAGACGATGGGCTATAGCCCATGGTCTCGAACTGCATACTATAGCATGCCGTTTTCCATCATTTTTGAGGATTTGAAAAAAAGACGAAAATCACTCCGAGACCATCGTCTCGGAGTCATTTTCGTCTTTTTTTCAAATCCTCAGTTTTCATCATTTATGACCATGGGCTATAGCCCATATCGGACGGCATACTATAGCATGCCGTTTTTCATCATTTTTGAGGATTTGAAAAAAAGATGAAAATCACTTCGAGACGATGGGCTATAGCCCATGGTCTCGAACGGCATACTATAGCATGCCGTTTTCAATCATTTTTGAGGATTTGAAAAAAAGACGAAAATCACTCCGAGACCATGGGCTATAGTCCATCGTCTCGGAGTCATTTTCGTCTTTTTTTCAAATCCTCGTTTTTCATCATTTATGACCATGGGCTATAGCCCATATCGGACGGCATACTATAGCATGCCGTTTTTCATCATTTTTGAGGATTTGAAAAAAAGACGAAAATCACTCCGAGACGATGGGCTATAGCCCATGGTCTCGAACGGCATACTATAGCATGCCATTTTCCATCATTTTTGAGGATTTGAAAAAAAGACGAAAATCACTCCGAGACCATGGGCTATAGCCCATCGTCTCGGAGTAATTTTCGTCTTTTTTTCAAATCCTCGTTTTTCATAATTTATGACCATGGGCTATAGCCCATATCGGACGGCATACTATAGCATGCTGTTTTTCATCATTTTTGAGGATTTGAAAAAAAGATGAAAATCACTCCGAGACGATGGGCTATAGCCCATGGTCTCGAACGGCATACTATAGCATGCCGTTTTCCATCATTTTTGAGGATTTGAAAAAAAGACGAAAATCACTCCGAGACCATGGGCTATAGCCCATCGTCTCGGAGTCATTTTCGTCTTTTTTTCAAATCCTCAGTTTTCATCATTTATGACCATGGGTTATAGCCCATATCGGACGGCATACTATAGCATGCTGTTTTTCATCATTTTTGAGGATTTGAAAAAAAGACGAAAATGACCCCGAGACGATGGGCTATAGCCCATGGTCTCGAACGGCATACTATAGAATGCCGTTTTCCATCATTTTTAAGGATTTGAAAAAAAGACGAAAATCACTCCGAGACCATGGGCTATAGCCCATCGTCTCGGAGTCATTTTCGTCTTTTTTTCAAATCCTAGTTTTTCATCATTTATGACCATGGGCTATAGCCCATATCGGACGGCATACTATAGCATGCTGTTTTTCATCATTTTTGAGGATTTGAAAAAAAGATGAAAATCACTCCGAGACGATGGGCTATAGCCCATGGTCTCGAACTGCATACTATAGCATGCCGTTTTCCATCATTTTTGAGGATTTGAAAAAAAGACGAAAATCACTCCGAGACGATGGGCTATAGCCCATGGTCTCGAACGGCATACTATAGCATGCCGTTTTCCATCATTTTTAAGGATTTGAAAAAAAGACGAAAATCACTCCGAGACCATGGGCTATAGCCCATCGTCTCGGAGTCATTTTCGTCTTTTTTCAAATCCTCGTTTTTCATCATTTATGACCATGGGCTATAGCCCATATCGGACGGCATACTATAGCATGCTGTTTTTCATCATTTTTGAGGATTTGAAAAAAATATGAAAATCACTCCGAGACGATGGGCTATAGCCCATGGTCTCGAACTGCATACTATAGCATGCCGTTTTCCATCATTTTTGAGCATTTGAAAAAAAGACGAAAATGACTCCGAGACCATGGGCTATAGCCCATCGTCTCGGAGTCATTTTCGTCTTTTTTTCAAATCCTCGTTTTTCATCATTTATGACCATGGGCTATAGCCCATATCGGACGGCATACTATAGCATACTGTTTTTTATCATTTTTGAGGATTTGAAAAAAAGATGAAAATCACTCCGAGACGATGGGCTATAGCCCATGGTCTCGAACTGCATACTATAGCATGCCGTTTTCCATCATTTTTGAGGATTTGAAAAAAAGACGAAAATCACTCCGAGACCATGGGCTATAGCCCATCGTCTCGGAGTCATTTTCGTCTTTTTTTCAAATCCTCAGTTTTCATCATTTATGACCATGGGTTATAGCCCATATCGGACAGCATACTATAGCATGCTGTTTTTCATCATTTTTGAGGATTTGAAAAAAAGACGAAAATGACCGCGAGACGATGGGCTATAGCCCATGGTCTCGAACGGCATACTATAGCATGCCATTTTCCATCATTTTTGAGGATTTGAAAAAAAGACGAAAATCACTCCGAGACGATGGGCTATAGCCCATGGTCTCGAACGGCATACTATAGCATGCCATTTTCCATCATTTTTGAGGATTTGAAAAAAAGACGAAAATCACTCCGAGACCATGGGCTATATATAGCCCATCGTCTCGGAGTAATTTTCGTCTTTTTTTCAAATCCTCGTTTTTCATCATTTATGACCATTGGCTATAGCCCATATCGGACGGCATACTATAGCATGCTGTTTTTCATCATTTTTGAGGATTTGAAAAAAAGATGAAAATCACTCCGAGACGATGGGCTATAGCCCATGGTCTCGAACGGCATACTATAGCATGCCGTTTTCCATCATTTTTGAGGATTTGAAAAAAAGACGAAAATCACTCCGAGACCATGGGCTATAGCCCATCGTCTCGGAGTCATTTTCGTCTTTTTTTCAAATCCTCGTTTTTCATCATTTATGACCATGGGCTATAGCCCATATCGGACGGCATACTATAGCATACTGTTTTTTATCATTTTTGAGGATTTGAAAAAAAGATGAAAATCACTCCGAGACGATGGGCTATAGCCCATGGTCTCGAACTGCATACTATAGCATGCCGTTTTCCATCATTTTTGAGGATTTGAAAAAAAGACGAAAATCACTCCGAGACCATGGGCTATAGCCCATCGTCTCGGAGTCATTTTCGTCTTTTTTTCAAATCCTCAGTTTTCATCATTTATGACCATGGGTTATAGCCCATATCGGACAGCATACTATAGCATGCTGTTTTTCATCATTTTTGAGGATTTGAAAAAAAGACGAAAATGACCGCGAGACGATGGGCTATAGCCCATGGTCTCGGAGTCATTTTCGTCTTTTTTTCAAATCCTCGTTTTTCATCATTTATGACCATGGGCTATAGCCCATATCGGACGGCATACTATAGCATACTGTTTTTTATCATTTTTGAGGATTTGAAAAAAAGATGAAAATCACTCCGAGACGATGGGCTATAGCCCATGGTCTCGAACTGCATACTATAGCATGCCGTTTTCCATCATTTTTGAGGATTTGAAAAAAAGACGAAAATCACTCCGAGACCATGGGCTATAGCCCATCGTCTCGGAGTCATTTTCGTCTTTTTTTCAAATCCTCAGTTTTCATCATTTATGACCATGGGCTATAGCCCATATCGGACGGCATACTATAGCATGCCGTTTTTCATCATTTTTGAGGATTTGAAAAAAAGATGAAAATCACTTCGAGACGATGGGCTATAGCCCATGGTCTCGAACGGCATACTATAGCATGCCGTTTTCAATCATTTTTGAGGATTTGAAAAAAAGACGAAAATCACTCCGAGACCATGGGCTATAGTCCATCGTCTCGGAGTCATTTTCGTCTCTTTTTCAAATCCTCGTTTTTCATCATTTATGACCATGGGCTATAGCCCATATCGGACGGCATACTATAGCATGCCGTTTTTCATCATTTTTGAGGATTTGAAAAAAAGACGAAAATCACTCCGAGACGATGGGCTATAGCCCATGGTCTCGAACGGCATACTATAGCATGCCATTTTCCATCATTTTTGAGGATTTGAAAAAAAGACGAAAATCACTCCGAGACCATGGGCTATAGCCCATCGTCTCGGAGTAATTTTCGTCTTTTTTTCAAATCCTCGTTTTTCATAATTTATGACCATGGGCTATAGCCCATATCGGACGGCATACTATAGCATGCTGTTTTTCATCATTTTTGAGGATTTGAAAAAAAGATGAAAATCACTCCGAGACGATGGGCTATAGCCCATGGTCTCGAACGGCATACTATAGCATGCCGTTTTCCATCATTTTTGAGGATTTGAAAAAAAGACGAAAATCACTCCGAGACCATGGGCTATAGCCCATCGTCTCGGAGTCATTTTCGTCTTTTTTTCAAATCCTCAGTTTTCATCATTTATGACCATGGGTTATAGCCCATATCGGACGGCATACTATAGCATGCTGTTTTTCATCATTTTTGAGGATTTGAAAAAAAGACGAAAATGACCCCGAGACGATGGGCTATAGCCCATGGTCTCGAACGGCATACTATAGCATGCCGTTTTCCATCATTTTTAAGGATTTGAAAAAAAGACGAAAATCACTCCGAGACCATGGGCTATAGCCCATCGTCTCGGAGTCATTTTCGTCTTTTTTTCAAATCCTCGTTTTTCATCATTTATGACCATGGGCTATAGCCCATATCGGACGGCATACTATAGCATGCTGTTTTTCATCATTTTTGAGGATTTGAAAAAAAGATGAAAATCACTCCGAGACGATGGGCTATAGCCCATGGTCTCGAACTGCATACTATAGCATGCCGTTTTCCATAATTTTTAAGGATTTGAAAAAAAGACGAAAATCACTCCGAGACCATGGGCTATAGCCCATCGTCTCGGAGTCATTTTCGTCTTTTTTCAAATCCTCGTTTTTCATCATTTATGACCATGGGCTATAGCCCATATCGGACAGCATACTATAGCATGCCGTTTTTCATCATTTTTGAGGATTTGAAAAAAAGACGAAAATCACTCCGAGACGATGGGCTATAGCCCATGGTCTCGAACGGCATACTATAGCATGCCGTTTTCAATCATTTTTGAGAATTTGAAAAAAAGACGAAAATGACTCCGAGACCATGGGCTATAGCCCATGGTCTCGGAGTGATTTTTGTCTTTTTTTCAAATCCTCAAAAATGATGAAAAATGGCATGCTATAGTATGCCGCCTGATCCCATGGGCTGAACTTGAACCCACGACCTGTGGCTCACATAGACAGCAGCTTATCACAGCGGGCCACCATGCTCTCTGAGAATCTCCACAGCTTTCCATCTCTTTCCAGTTCTCTTCTGGATGTTATTCTCCAAAACATGCTGCAGAGTGAAAGTAGGAGGAACTCAGCTGGATTTGAACTCACAACCTCTGGCTCACATGGACGTCATCTTAACAAGGGTGCCACTGAGCTCTCAGAGATTTTTAGGTTGTAAGTTGTTCTTCTTGGTGTCACTTTTCAAATGGGGCCTTGGGATCATGTACAGAGCATTTGAATGAATGGTGCTGTGCATCAAAGGTGTCTTTAGTGCTTTTAAGTGTTATCGTGGATGTTAATCAGATAATACAGAGGAGAAACCATGACCGGACACAGACAGCCTCCCCATTGATGGATGTGATCCTGGCAGCCAGCCCAGGTGTGTTCTGGTCCTGTTGATTGAGCTGAGAAGGACCTAAGGTTTATAGGTCCTTCTCAGCTCAATCAACAGGACCAGAACACACACTTGTTACTTTTCTTCCAGTTTATTATACTCGTCGTCAAGCTACTAGTCCTACATACTTACACCTAGAAACCCCATTCAAACCTATTTAGGTTCATCTTACGGTGGACATGTTTGCCTGAAAAGGAATCTTTGAAATGTTTCATAGTTTTAACATGCCGTTTTTCATCATTTTTGAGGATTTTAAAAAAAGACGAAAATCACTCCGAGACGATGGGCTATAGCCCATCGTCTCGGAGTAATTTTCGTCTTTTTTTCAAATCCTCGTTTTTCATCATTTATGACCATGGGCTATAGCCCATATCGGACGGCATACTATAGCATGCCGTTTTTCATCATTTTTGAGGATTTGAAAAAAAGACGAAAATCACTCCGAGACGATGGGCTATAGCCCATGGTCTCGAACGGCATACTATAGCATGCCGTTTTCAATCATTTTTGAGCATTTGAAAAAAAGACGAAAATGACTCCGAGACCATGGGCTATAGCCCATCGTCTCGGAGTCATTTTCGTCTTTTTTTCAAATCCTTGTTTTTCATCATTTATGACCATGGGCTATAGCCCATATCGGACGGCATACTATAGCATGCCGTTTTTCATCATTTTTGAGGATTTGAAAAAAAGATGAAAATCACTTCGAGACGATGGGCTATAGCCCATGGTCTCGAACGGCATACTATAGCATGCCGTTTTCAATCATTTTTGAGGATTTGAAAAAAAGACGAAAATCACTCCGAGACCATGGGCTATAGTCCATCGTCTCGGAGTCATTTTCGTCTTTTTTTCAAATCCTCGTTTTTCATCATTTATGACCATGGGCTATAGCCCATATCGGACGGCATACTATAGCATGCCGTTTTTCATCATTTTTGAGGATTTGAAAAAAAGACGAAAATCACTCCGAGACGATGGGCTATAGCCCATGGTCTCGAACGGCATACTATAGCATGCCATTTTCCATCATTTTTGAGGATTTGAAAAAAAGACGAAAATCACTCCGAGACCATGGGCTATAGCCCATCGTCTCGGAGTAATTTTCGTCTTTTTTTCAAATCCTCGTTTTTCATCATTTATGACCATGGGCTATAGCCCATATCGGACGGCATACTATAGCATGCTGTTTTTCATCATTTTTGAGGATTTGAAAAAAAGATGAAAATCACTCCGAGACGATGGGCTATAGCCCATGGTCTCGAACGGCATACTATAGCATGCCGTTTTCCATCATTTTTGAGGATTTGAAAAAAAGACGAAAATCACTCCGAGACCATGGGCTATAGCCCATCGTCTCGGAGTCATTTTCGTCTTTTTTTCAAATCCTCAGTTTTCATCATTTATGACCATGGGTTATAGCCCATATCGGACGGCATACTATAGCATGCTGTTTTTCATCATTTTTGAGGATTTGAAAAAAAGACGAAAATGACCCCGAGACGATGGGCTATAGCCCATGGTCTCGAACGGCATACTATAGCATGCCGTTTTCCATCATTTTTAAGGATTTGAAAAAAAGACGAAAATCACTCCGAGACCATGGGCTATAGCCCATGGTCTCGGAGTCATTTTCGTCTTTTTTTCAAATCCTCGTTTTTCATCATTTATGACCATGGGCTATAGCCCATATCGGACGGCATACTATAGCATACTGTTTTTTATCATTTTTGAGGATTTGAAAAAAAGATGAAAATCACTCCGAGACGATGGGCTATAGCCCATGGTCTCGAACTGCATACTATAGCATGCCGTTTTCCATCATTTTTGAGGATTTGAAAAAAAGACGAAAATCACTCCGAGACCATGGGCTATAGCCCATCGTCTCGGAGTCATTTTCGTCTTTTTTTCAAATCCTCAGTTTTCATCATTTATGACCATGGGCTATAGCCCATATCGGACGGCATACTATAGCATGCCGTTTTTCATCATTTTTGAGGATTTGAAAAAAAGATGAAAATCACTTCGAGACGATGGGCTATAGCCCATGGTCTCGAACGGCATACTATAGCATGCCGTTTTCAATCATTTTTGAGGATTTGAAAAAAAGACGAAAATCACTCCGAGACCATGGGCTATAGTCCATCGTCTCGGAGTCATTTTCGTCTCTTTTTCAAATCCTCGTTTTTCATCATTTATGACCATGGGCTATAGCCCATATCGGACGGCATACTATAGCATGCCGTTTTTCATCATTTTTGAGGATTTGAAAAAAAGACGAAAATCACTCCGAGACGATGGGCTATAGCCCATGGTCTCGAACGGCATACTATAGCATGCCATTTTCCATCATTTTTGAGGATTTGAAAAAAAGACGAAAATCACTCCGAGACCATGGGCTATAGCCCATCGTCTCGGAGTAATTTTCGTCTTTTTTTCAAATCCTCGTTTTTCATAATTTATGACCATGGGCTATAGCCCATATCGGACGGCATACTATAGCATGCTGTTTTTCATCATTTTTGAGGATTTGAAAAAAAGATGAAAATCACTCCGAGACGATGGGCTATAGCCCATGGTCTCGAACGGCATACTATAGCATGCCGTTTTCCATCATTTTTGAGGATTTGAAAAAAAGACGAAAATCACTCCGAGACCATGGGCTATAGCCCATCGTCTCGGAGTCATTTTCGTCTTTTTTTCAAATCCTCAGTTTTCATCATTTATGACCATGGGTTATAGCCCATATCGGACGGCATACTATAGCATGCTGTTTTTCATCATTTTTGAGGATTTGAAAGAAAGACGAAAATGACCCCGAGACGATGGGCTATAGCCCATGGTCTCGAACGGCATACTATAGCATGCCGTTTTCCATCATTTTTAAGGATTTGAAAAAAAGACGAAAATCACTCCGAGACCATGGGCTATAGCCCATCGTCTCGGAGTCATTTTCGTCTTTTTTTCAAATCCTCGTTTTTCATCATTTATGACCATGGGCTATAGCCCATATCGGACGGCATACTATAGCATGCTGTTTTTCATCATTTTTGAGGATTTGAAAAAAAGATGAAAATCACTCCGAGACGATGGGCTATAGCCCATGGTCTCGAACTGCATACTATAGCATGCCGTTTTCCATAATTTTTAAGGATTTGAAAAAAAGACGAAAATCACTCCGAGACCATGGGCTATAGCCCATCGTCTCGGAGTCATTTTCGTCTTTTTTCAAATCCTCGTTTTTCATCATTTATGACCATGGGCTATAGCCCATATCGGACGGCATACTATAGCATGCCGTTTTTCATCATTTTTGAGGATTTGAAAAAAAGACGAAAATCACTCCGAGACGATGGGCTATAGCCCATGGTCTCGAACGGCATACTATAGCATGCCGTTTTCAATCATTTTTGAGAATTTGAAAAAAAGACGAAAATGACTCCGAGACCATGGGCTATAGCCCATGGTCTCGGAGTGATTTTTGTCTTTTTTTCAAATCCTCAAAAATGATGAAAAATGGCATGCTATAGTATGCCGCCTGATCCCATGGGCTGAACTTGAACCCACGACCTGTGGCTCACATAGACAGCAGCTTATCACAGCGGGCCACCATGCTCTCTGAGAATCTCCACAGCTTTCCATCTCTTTCCAGTTCTCTTCTGGATGTTATTCTCCAAAACATGCTGCAGAGTGAAAGTAGGAGGAACTCAGCTGGATTTGAACTCACAACCTCTGGCTCACATGGACGTCATCTTAACAAGGGTGCCACTGAGCTCTCAGAGATTTTTAGGTTGTAAGTTGTTCTTCTTGGTGTCACTTTTCAAATGGGGCCTTGGGATCATGTACAGAGCATTTGAATGAATGGTGCTGTGCATCAAAGGTGTCTTTAGTGCTTTTAAGTGTTATCGTGGATGTTAATCAGATAATACAGAGGAGAAACCATGACCGGACACAGACAGCCTCCCCATTGATGGATGTGATCCTGGCAGCCAGCCCAGGTGTGTTCTGGTCCTGTTGATTGAGCTGAGAAGGACCTAAGGTTTATAGGTCCTTCTCAGCTCAATCAACAGGACCAGAACACACACTTGTTACTTTTCTTCCAGTTTATTATACTCGTCGTCAAGCTACTAGTCCTACATACTTACACCTAGAAACCCCATTCAAACCTATTTAGGTTCATCTTACGGTGGACATGTTTGCCTGAAAAGGAATCTTTGAAATGTTTCATAGTTTTAACATGCCGTTTTTCATCATTTTTGAGGATTTTAAAAAAAGACGAAAATCACTCCGAGACGATGGGCTATAGCCCATCGTCTCGGAGTAATTTTCGTCTTTTTTTCAAATCCTCGTTTTTCATCATTTATGACCATGGGCTATAGCCCATATCGGACGGCATACTATAGCATGCCGTTTTTCATCATTTTTGAGGATTTGAAAAAAAGACGAAAATCACTCCGAGACGATGGGCTATAGCCCATGGTCTCGAACGGCATACTATAGCATGCCGTTTTCAATCATTTTTGAGCATTTGAAAAAAAGACGAAAATGACTCCGAGACCATGGGCTATAGCCCATCGTCTCGGAGTCATTTTCGTCTTTTTTTCAAATCCTTGTTTTTCATCATTTATGACCATGGGCTATAGCCCATATCGGACGGCATACTATAGCATGCCGTTTTTCATCATTTTTGAGGATTTGAAAAAAAGATGAAAATCACTTCGAGACGATGGGCTATAGCCCATGGTCTCGAACGGCATACTATAGCATGCCGTTTTCAATCATTTTTGAGGATTTGAAAAAAAGACGAAAATCACTCCGAGACCATGGGCTATAGTCCATCGTCTCGGAGTCATTTTCGTCTTTTTTTCAAATCCTCGTTTTTCATCATTTATGACCATGGGCTATAGCCCATATCGGACGGCATACTATAGCATGCCGTTTTTCATCATTTTTGAGGATTTGAAAAAAAGACGAAAATCACTCCGAGACGATGGGCTATAGCCCATGGTCTCGAACGGCATACTATAGCATGCCATTTTCCATCATTTTTGAGGATTTGAAAAAAAGACGAAAATCACTCCGAGACCATGGGCTATAGCCCATCGTCTCGGAGTAATTTTCGTCTTTTTTTCAAATCCTCGTTTTTCATCATTTATGACCATGGGCTATAGCCCATATCGGACGGCATACTATAGCATGCTGTTTTTCATCATTTTTGAGGATTTGAAAAAAAGATGAAAATCACTCCGAGACGATGGGCTATAGCCCATGGTCTCGAACGGCATACTATAGCATGCCGTTTTCCATCATTTTTGAGGATTTGAAAAAAAGACGAAAATCACTCCGAGACCATGGGCTATAGCCCATCGTCTCGGAGTCATTTTCGTCTTTTTTTCAAATCCTCAGTTTTCATCATTTATGACCATGGGTTATAGCCCATATCGGACGGCATACTATAGCATGCTGTTTTTCATCATTTTTGAGGATTTGAAAAAAAGACGAAAATGACCCCGAGACGATGGGCTATAGCCCATGGTCTCGAACGGCATACTATAGCATGCCGTTTTCCATCATTTTTAAGGATTTGAAAAAAAGACGAAAATCACTCCGAGACCATGGGCTATAGCCCATCGTCTCGGAGTCATTTTCGTCTTTTTTTCAAATCCTCGTTTTTCATCATTTATGACCATGGGCTATAGCCCATATCGGACGGCATACTATAGCATGCTGTTTTTTTATCATTTTTGAGGATTTGAAAAAAAGATGAAAATCACTCCGAGACGATGGGCTATAGCCCATGGTCTCGAACTGCATACTATAGCATGCCGTTTTCCATCATTTTTGAGGATTTGAAAAAAAGACGAAAATCACTCCGAGACCATGGGCTATAGCCCATCGTCTCGGAGTCATTTTCGTCTTTTTTTCAAATCCTCAGTTTTCATCATTTATGACCATGGGTTATAGCCCATATCGGACGGCATACTATAGCATGCTGTTTTTCATCATTTTTGAGGATTTGAAAAAAAGATGAAAATCACTCCGAGACGATGGGCTATAGCCCATGGTCTCGAACGGCATACTATAGCATGCCGTTTTCCATCATTTTTAAGGATTTGAAAAAAAGACGAAAATCACTCCGAGACCATGGGCTATAGCCCATCGTCTCGGAGTCATTTTCGTCTTTTTTTCAAATCCTCGTTTTTCATCATTTATGACCATGGGCTATAGCCCATATCGGACGGCATACTATAGCATGCTGTTTTTCATCATTTTTGAGGATTTGAAAAAAAGATGAAAATCACTCCGAGACGATGGGCTATAGCCCATGGTCTCGAACTGCATACTATAGCATGCCGTTTTCCATCATTTTTGAGCATTTGAAAAAAAGACGAAAATCACTCCGAGACGATGGGCTATAGCCCATCGTCTCGGAGTCATTTTTGACTTTTTTTCAAATCCTCAAAAATGATGAAAAATGGCATGCCGCCTGATCCCATGGGCTGAACTTGAACCCACGACCTGTGGCTCACATAGACGGCAGCTTATCACAGCGGGCCACCATGCTCTCTGAGAATCTCCACAGCTTTCCATCTCTTTCCAGTTCTCTTCTGGATGTTATTCTCCAAAACATGCTGCAGAGTGAAAGTAGGAGGAACTCAGCTGGATTTGAACTCACAACCTCTGGCTCACATGGACATCATCTTAACAAGGGTGCCACTGAGCTCTCAGAGATTTTTAGGTTGTAAGTTGTTCTTCTTGGTGTCACTTTTCAAATGGGGCCTTGGGATCATGTACAGAGCATTTGAATGAATGGTGCTGTGCATCAAAGGTGTCTTTAGTGCTTTTAAGTGTTATCGTGGATGTTAATCAGATAATACAGAGGAGAAACCATGACCGGACACAGACAGCCTCCCCATTGATGTATGTGATCCTGGCAGCCAGCCCAGGTGTGTTCTGGTCCTGTTGATTGAGCTGAGAAGGACCTAAGGTTTATAGGTCCTTCTCAGCTCAATCAACAGGACCAGAACACACACTTGTTACTTTTCTTCCAGTTTATTATACTCGTCGTCAAGCTACTAGTCCTACATACTTACACCTAGAAACCCCATTCAAACCTACTTAGGTTCATCTTACGGTGGACATGTTTGCCTGAAAAGGAATCTTTGAAATGTTTCATAGTTTTAACATGCCGTTTTTCATCATTTTTGAGGATTTGAAAAAAAGACGAAAATCACTCCGAGACGATGGGCTATAGCCCATCGTCTCGGAGTAATTTTCGTCTTTTTTTCAAATCCTCGTTTTTCATCATTCATGACCATGGGCTATAGCCCATATCGGACGGCATACTATAGCATGCCGTTTTTCATCATTTTTGAGGATTTGAAAAAAAGACGAAAATCACTCCGAGACGATGGGCTATAGCCCATGGTCTCGAACGGCATACTATAGCATGCCGTTTTCAATCATTTTTGAGCATTTGAAAAAAAGACGAAAATGACTCCGAGACCATGGGCTATAGCCCATCGTCTCGGAGTCATTTTCGTCTTTTTTTCAAATCCTCGTTTTCATCATTCATGACCATGGGCTATAGCCCATATCGGACGGCATACTATAGCATGCCGTTTTTCATCATTTTTGAGGATTTGAAAAAAAGATGAAAATCACTTCGAGACGATGGGCTATAGCCCATGGTCTCGAACGGCATACTATAGCATGCCGTTTTCAATCATTTTTGAGGATTTGAAAAAAAGACGAAAATCACTCCGAGACCATGGGCTATAGCCCATCGTCTCGGAGTCATTTTCGTCTTTTTTTCAAATCCTCGTTTTTCATCATTTATGACCATGGGCTATAGCCCATATCGGACGGCATACTATAGCATGCTGTTTTTCATCATTTTTGAGGATTTGAAAAAAAGATGAAAATCACTCCGAGACGATGGGCTATAGCCCATGGTCTCGAACTGCATACTATAGCATGCCGTTTTCCATCATTTTTGAGCATTTGAAAAAAAGACGAAAATCACTCCGAGACGATGGGCTATAGCCCATCGTCTCGGAGTCATTTTTGACTTTTTTTCAAATCCTCAAAAATGATGAAAAATGGCATGCTATAGTATGCCGCCTGATCCCATGGGCTGAACTTGAACCCACGACCTGTGGCTCACATAGACAGCAGCTTATCACAGCGGGCCACCATGCTCTCTGAGAATCTCCACAGCTTTCCATCTCTTTCCAGTTCTCTTCTGGATGTTATTCTCCAAAACATGCTGCAGAGTGAAAGTAGGAGGAACTCAGCTGGATTTGAACTCACAACCTCTGGCTCACATGGACATCATCTTAACAAGGGTGCCACTGAGCTCTCAGAGATTTTTAGGTTGTAAGTTGTTCTTCTTGGTGTCACTTTTCAAATGGGGCCTTGGGATCATGTACAGAGCATTTGAATGAATGGTGCTGTGCATCAAAGGTGTCTTTAGTGCTTTTAAGTGTTATCGTGGATGTTAATCAGATAATACAGAGGAGAAACCATGACCGGACACAGACAGCCTCCCCATTGATGGATGTGATCCTGGCAGCCAGCCCAGGTGTGTTCTGGTCCTGTTGATTGAGCTGAGAAGGACCTAAGGTTTATAGGTCCTTCTCAGCTCAATCAACAGGACCAGAACACACACTTGTTACTTTTCTTCCAGTTTATTATACTCGTCGTCAAGCTACTAGTCCTACATACTTACACCTAGAAACCCCATTCAAACCTACTTAGGTTCATCTTACGGTGGACATGTTTGCCTGAAAAGGAATCTTTGAAATGTTTCATAGTTTTAACATGCCGTTTTTCATCATTTTTGAGGATTTGAAAAAAAGACGAAAATCACTCCGAGACGATGGGCTATAGCCCATGGTCTCGAACGGCATACTATAGCATGCCGTTTTCAATCATTTTTGAGCATTTGAAAAAAAGACGAAAATGACTCCGAGACCATGGGCTATAGCCCATCGTCTCGGAGTCATTTTCGTCTTTTTTTCAAATCCTCGTTTTTCATCATTCATGACCATGGGCTATAGCCCATATCGGACGGCATACTATAGCATGCCGTTTTTCATCATTTTTGAGGATTTGAAAAAAAGATGAAAATCACTTCGAGACGATGGGCTATAGCCCATGGTCTCGAACGGCATACTATAGCATGCCGTTTTCAATCATTTTTGAGGATTTGAAAAAAAGACGAAAATCACTCCGAGACCATGGGCTATAGCCCATCGTCTCGGAGTCATTTTCGTCTTTTTTTCAAATCCTCGTTTTTCATCATTTATGACCATGGGCTATAGCCCATATCGGACGGCATACTATAGCATACTGTTTTTTATCATTTTTGAGGATTTGAAAAAAAGATGAAAATCACTCCGAGACGATGGGCTATAGCCCATGGTCTCGAACTGCATACTATAGCATGCCGTTTTCCATCATTTTTGAGGATTTGAAAAAAAGACGAAAATCACTCCGAGACCATGGGCTATAGCCCATCGTCTCGGAGTCATTTTCGTCTTTTTTTCAAATCCTCAGTTTTCATCATTTATGACCATGGGTTATAGCCCATATCGGACGGCATACTATAGCATGCTGTTTTTCATCATTTTTGAGGATTTGAAAAAAAGACGAAAATGACCGCGAGACGATGGGCTATAGCCCATGGTCTCGGAGTCATTTTCGTCTTTTTTTCAAATCCTCGTTTTTCATCATTTATGACCATGGGCTATAGCCCATATCGGACGGCATACTATAGCATACTGTTTTTTATCATTTTTGAGGATTTGAAAAAAAGATGAAAATCACTCCGAGACGATGGGCTATAGCCCATGGTCTCGAACTGCATACTATAGCATGCCGTTTTCCATCATTTTTGAGGATTTGAAAAAAAGACGAAAATCACTCCGAGACCATGGGCTATAGCCCATCGTCTCGGAGTCATTTTCGTCTTTTTTTCAAATCCTCAGTTTTCATCATTTATGACCATGGGCTATAGCCCATATCGGACGGCATACTATAGCATGCCGTTTTTCATCATTTTTGAGGATTTGAAAAAAAGATGAAAATCACTTCGAGACGATGGGCTATAGCCCATGGTCTCGAACGGCATACTATAGCATGCCATTTTCCATCATTTTTGAGGATTTGAAAAAAAGACGAAAATCACTCCGAGACCATGGGCTATAGCCCATCGTCTCGGAGTAATTTTCGTCTTTTTTTCAAATCCTCGTTTTTCATAATTTATGACCATGGGCTATAGCCCATATCGGACGGCATACTATAGCATGCTGTTTTTCATCATTTTTGAGGATTTGAAAAAAAGATGAAAATCACTCCGAGACGATGGGCTATAGCCCATGGTCTCGAACGGCATACTATAGCATGCCGTTTTCCATCATTTTTGAGGATTTGAAAAAAAGACGAAAATCACTCCGAGACCATGGGCTATAGCCCATCGTCTCGGAGTCATTTTCGTCTTTTTTTCAAATCCTCAGTTTTCATCATTTATGACCATGGGTTATAGCCCATATCGGACGGCATACTATAGCATGCTGTTTTTCATCATTTTTGAGGATTTGAAAAAAAGACGAAAATGACCCCGAGACGATGGGCTATAGCCCATGGTCTCGAACGGCATACTATAGCATGCCGTTTTCCATCATTTTTAAGGATTTGAAAAAAAGACGAAAATCACTCCGAGACCATGGGCTATAGCCCATCGTCTCGGAGTCATTTTCGTCTTTTTTTCAAATCCTCGTTTTTCATCATTTATGACCATGGGCTATAGCCCATATCGGACGGCATACTATAGCATGCTGTTTTTCATCATTTTTGAGGATTTGAAAAAAAGATGAAAATCACTCCGAGACGATGGGCTATAGCCCATGGTCTCGAACTGCATACTATAGCATGCCGTTTTCCATCATTTTTGAGGATTTGAAAAAAAGACGAAAATCACTCCGAGACGATGGGCTATAGCCCATGGTCTCGAACGGCATACTATAGCATGCCGTTTTCCATCATTTTTAAGGATTTGAAAAAAAGACGAAAATCACTCCGAGACCATGGGCTATAGCCCATCGTCTCGGAGTCATTTTCGTCTTTTTTTCAAATCCTCGTTTTTCATCATTTATGACCATGGGCTATAGCCCATATCGGACGGCATACTATAGCATACTGTTTTTTATCATTTTTGAGGATTTGAAAAAAAGATGAAAATCACTCCGAGACGATGGGCTATAGCCCATGGTCTCGAACTGCATACTATAGCATGCCGTTTTCCATCATTTTTGAGGATTTGAAAAAAAGACGAAAATCACTCCGAGACCATGGGCTATAGCCCATCGTCTCGGAGTCATTTTCGTCTTTTTTTCAAATCCTCAGTTTTCATCATTTATGACCATGGGTTATAGCCCATATCGGACAGCATACTATAGCATGCTGTTTTTCATCATTTTTGAGGATTTGAAAAAAAGACGAAAATGACCGCGAGACGATGGGCTATAGCCCATGGTCTCGGAGTCATTTTCGTCTTTTTTTCAAATCCTCGTTTTTCATCATTTATGACCATGGGCTATAGCCCATATCGGACGGCATACTATAGCATACTGTTTTTTATCATTTTTGAGGATTTGAAAAAAAGATGAAAATCACTCCGAGACGATGGGCTATAGCCCATGGTCTCGAACTGCATACTATAGCATGCCGTTTTCCATCATTTTTGAGGATTTGAAAAAAAGACGAAAATCACTCCGAGACCATGGGCTATAGCCCATCGTCTCGGAGTCATTTTCGTCTTTTTTTCAAATCCTCAGTTTTCATCATTTATGACCATGGGCTATAGCCCATATCGGACGGCATACTATAGCATGCCGTTTTTCATCATTTTTGAGGATTTGAAAAAAAGATGAAAATCACTCCGAGACCATGGGCTATAGTCCATCGTCTCGGAGTCATTTTCGTCTTTTTTTCAAATCCTCGTTTTTCATCATTTATGACCATGGGCTATAGCCCATATCGGACGGCATACTATAGCATGCCGTTTTTCATCATTTTTGAGGATTTGAAAAAAAGACGAAAATCACTCCGAGACGATGGGCTATAGCCCATGGTCTCGAACGGCATACTATAGCATGCCATTTTCCATCATTTTTGAGGATTTGAAAAAAAGACGAAAATCACTCCGAGACCATGGGCTATAGCCCATCGTCTCGGAGTAATTTTCGTCTTTTTTTCAAATCCTCGTTTTTCATCATTTATGACCATGGGCTATAGCCCATATCGGACGGCATACTATAGCATACTGTTTTTTATCATTTTTGAGGATTTTAAAAAAAGATGAAAATCACTCCGAGACGATGGGCTATAGCCCATGGTCTCGAACTGCATACTATAGCATGCCGTTTTCCATCATTTTTGAGGATTTGAAAAAAAGACGAAAATCACTCCGAGACCATGGGCTATAGCCCATCGTCTCGGAGTCATTTTCGTCTTTTTTTCAAATCCTCAGTTTTCATCATTTATGACCATGGGCTATAGCCCATATCGGACGGCATACTATAGCATGCCGTTTTTCATCATTTTTGAGGATTTGAAAAAAAGATGAAAATCACTCCGAGACCATGGGCTATAGTCCATCGTCTCGGAGTCATTTTCGTCTTTTTTTCAAATCCTCGTTTTTCATCATTTATGACCATGGGCTATAGCCCATATCGGACGGCATACTATAGCATGCCGTTTTTCATCATTTTTGAGGATTTGAAAAAAAGACGAAAATCACTCCGAGACGATGGGCTATAGCCCATGGTCTCGAACGGCATACTATAGCATGCCATTTTCCATCATTTTTGAGGATTTGAAAAAAAGACGAAAATCACTCCGAGACCAAGGGCTATAGCCCATCGTCTCGGAGTAATTTTCGTCTTTTTTTCAAATCCTCGTTTTTCATAATTTATGACCATGGGCTATAGCCCATATCGGACGGCATACTATAGCATGCTGTTTTTCATCATTTTTGAGGATTTGAAAAAAAGATGAAAATCACTCCGAGACGATGGGCTATAGCCCATGGTCTCGAACGGCATACTATAGCATGCCGTTTTCCATCATTTTTGAGGATTTGAAAAAAAGACGAAAATCACTCCGAGACCATGGGCTATAGCCCATCGTCTCGGAGTCATTTTCGTCTTTTTTTCAAATCCTCAGTTTTCATCATTTATGACCATGGGTTATAGCCCATATCGGACGGCATACTATAGCATGCTGTTTTTCATCATTTTTGAGGATTTGAAAAAAAGACGAAAATGACCCCGAGACGATGGGCTATAGCCCATGGTCTCGAACGGCATACTATAGCATGCCGTTTTCCATCATTTTTAAGGATTTGAAAAAAAGACGAAAATCACTCCGAGACCATGGGCTATAGCCCATCGTCTCGGAGTCATTTTCGTCTTTTTTTCAAATCCTCGTTTTTCATCATTTATGACCATGGGCTATAGCCCATATCGGACGGCATACTATAGCATGCTGTTTTTCATCATTTTTGAGGATTTGAAAAAAAGATGAAAATCACTCCGAGACGATGGGCTATAGCCCATGGTCTCGAACTGCATACTATAGCATGCCGTTTTCCATCATTTTTGAGGATTTGAAAAAAAGACGAAAATCACTCCGAGACGATGGGCTATAGCCCATGGTCTCGAACGGCATACTATAGCATGCCGTTTTCCATAATTTTTAAGGATTTGAAAAAAAGACGAAAATCACTCCGAGACCATGGGCTATAGCCCATCGTCTCGGAGTCATTTTCGTCTTTTTTCAAATCCTCGTTTTTCATCATTTATGACCATGGGCTATAGCCCATATCGGACGGCATACTATAGCATGCTGTTTTTCATCATTTTTAAGGATTTGAAAAAAAGACGAAAATGACTCCGAGACCATGGGCTATAGCCCATCGTCTCGGAGTCATTTTTGTCTTTTTTTCAAATCCTCAAAAATGATGAAAAATGGCATGCTATAGTATGCCGCCTGATCCCATGGGATGAACTTGAACCCACGACCTGTGGCTCACATAGACAGCAGCTTATCACAGCGGGCCACCATGCTCTCTGAGAATCTCCACAGCTTTCCATCTCTTTCCAGTTCTCTTCTGGATGTTATTCTCCAAAACATGCTGCAGAGTGAAAGTAGGAGGAACTCAGCTGGATTTGAACTCACAACCTCTGGCTCACATGGACGTCATCTTAACAAGGGTGCCACTGAGCTCTCAGAGATTTTTAGGTTGTAAGTTGTTCTTCTTGGTGTCACTTTTCAAATGGGGCCTTGGGATCATGTACAGAGCATTTGAATGAATGGTGCTGTGCATCAAAGGTGTCTTTAGTGCTTTTAAGTGTTATCGTGGATGTTAATCAGATAATACAGAGGAGAAACCATGACCGGACACAGACAGCCTCCCCATTGATGGATGTGATCCTGGCAGCCAGCCCAGGTGTGTTCTGGTCCTGTTGATTGAGCTGAGAAGGACCTAAGGTTTATAGGTCCTTCTCAGCTCAATCAACAGGACCAGAACACACACTTGTTACTTTTCTTCCAGTTTATTATACTCGTCGTCAAGCTACTAGTCCTACATACTTACACCTAGAAACCCCATTCAAACCTACTTAGGTTCATCTTACGGTGGACATGTTTGCCTGAAAAGGAATCTTTGAAATGTTTCATAGTTTTAACATGCCGTTTTTCATCATTTTTGAGGATTTGAAAAAAAGACGAAAATCACTCCGAGACGATGGGCTATAGCCCATCGTCTCGGAGTAATTTTCGTCTTTTTTTCAAATCCTCGTTTTTCATCATTTATGACCATGGGCTATAGCCCATATCGGACGGCATACTATAGCATGCCGTTTTTCATCATTTTTGAGGATTTGAAAAAAAGACGAAAATCACTCCGAGACGATGGGCTATAGCCCATGGTCTCGAACGGCATACTATAGCATGCCGTTTTCAATCATTTTTGAGCATTTGAAAAAAAGTCGAAAATGACTCCGAGACCATGGGCTATAGCCCATGGTCTCGGAGTGATTTTTGTCTTTTTTTCAAATCCTCGTTTTTCATCATTTATGACCATGGGCTATAGCCCATATCGGACGGCATACTATAGCATGCTGTTTTTCATCATTTTTGAGGATTTGAAAAAAAGATGAAAATCACTCCGAGACGATGGGCTATAGCCCATGGTCTCGAACGGCATACTATAGCATGCCATTTTCCATCATTTTTGAGGATTTGAAAAAAAGACGAAAATCACTCCGAGACCATGGGCTATAGCCCATCGTCTCGGAGTAATTTTCGTCTTTTTTTCAAATCCTCGTTTTTCATCATTTATGACCATGGGCTATAGCCCATATCGGACGGCATACTATAGCATGCCGTTTTTCATCATTTTTGAGGATTTGAAAAAAAGACGAAAATCACTCCGAGACGATGGGCTATAGCCCATGGTCTCGAACGGCATACTATAGCATGCCGTTTTCAATCATTTTTGAGCATTTGAAAAAAAGACGAAAATGACTCCGAGACCATGGGCTATAGCCCATCGTCTCGGAGTCATTTTCGTCTTTTTTTCAAATCCTTGTTTTTCATCATTTATGACCATGGGCTATAGCCCATATCGGACGGCATACTATAGCATGCCGTTTTTCATCATTTTTGAGGATTTGAAAAAAAGATGAAAATCACTTCGAGACGATGGGCTATAGCCCATGGTCTCGAACGGCATACTATAGCATGCCGTTTTCAATCATTTTTGAGGATTTGAAAAAAAGACGAAAATCACTCCGAGACCATGGGCTATAGTCCATCGTCTCGGAGTCATTTTCGTCTTTTTTTCAAATCCTCGTTTTTCATCATTTATGACCATGGGCTATAGCCCATATCGGACGGCATACTATAGCATGCCGTTTTTCATCATTTTTGAGGATTTGAAAAAAAGACGAAAATCACTCCGAGACGATGGGCTATAGCCCATGGTCTCGAACGGCATACTATAGCATGCCATTTTCCATCATTTTTGAGGATTTGAAAAAAAGACGAAAATCACTCCGAGACCATGGGCTATAGCCCATCGTCTCGGAGTAATTTTCGTCTTTTTTTCAAATCCTCGTTTTTCATCATTTATGACCATGGGCTATAGCCCATATCGGACGGCATACTATAGCATGCTGTTTTTCATCATTTTTGAGGATTTGAAAAAAAGATGAAAATCACTCCGAGACGATAGGCTATAGCCCATGGTCTCGAACTGCATACTATAGCATGCCGTTTTCCATCATTTTTGAGGATTTGAAAAAAAGAAGAAAATCACTCCGAGACCATGGGCTATAGCCCATCGTCTCGGAGTCATTTTCGTCTTTTTTTCAAATCCTCAGTTTTCATCATTTATGACCATGGGTTATAGCCCATATCGGACGGCATACTATAGCATGCTGTTTTTCATCATTTTTGAGGATTTGAAAAAAAGATGAAAATCACTCCGAGACGATGGGCTATAGCCCATGGTCTCGAACGGCATACTATAGCATGCCGTTTTCCATCATTTTTAAGGATTTGAAAAAAAGACGAAAATCACTCCGAGACCATGGGCTATAGCCCATCGTCTCGGAGTCATTTTCGTCTTTTTTTCAAATCCTCGTTTTTCATCATTTATGACCATGGGCTATAGCCCATATCGGACGGCATACTATAGCATGCTGTTTTTCATCATTTTTGAGGATTTGAAAAAAAGATGAAAATCACTCCGAGACGATGGGCTATAGCCCATGGTCTCGAACTGCATACTATAGCATGCCGTTTTCCATCATTTTTGAGCATTTGAAAAAAAGACGAAAATCACTCCGAGACGATGGGCTATAGCCCATCGTCTCGGAGTCATTTTTGACTTTTTTTCAAATCCTCAAAAATGATGAAAAATGGCATGCTATAGTATGCCGCCTGATCCCATGGGCTGAACTTGAACCCACGACCTGTGGCTCACATAGACAGCAGCTTATCACAGCGGGCCACCATGCTCTCTGAGAATCTCCACAGCTTTCCATCTCTTTCCAGTTCTCTTCTGGATGTTATTCTCCAAAACATGCTGCAGAGTGAAAGTAGGAGGAACTCAGCTGGATTTGAACTCACAACCTCTGGCTCACATGGACATCATCTTAACAAGGGTGCCACTGAGCTCTCAGAGATTTTTAGGTTGTAAGTTGTTCTTCTTGGTGTCACTTTTCAAATGGGGCCTTGGGATCATGTACAGAGCATTTGAATGAATGGTGCTGTGCATCAAAGGTGTCTTTAGTGCTTTTAAGTGTTATCGTGGATGTTAATCAGATAATACAGAGGAGAAACCATGACCGGACACAGACAGCCTCCCCATTGATGGATGTGATCCTGGCAGCCAGCCCAGGTGTGTTCTGGTCCTGTTGATTGAGCTGAGAAGGACCTAAGGTTTATAGGTCCTTCTCAGCTCAATCAACAGGACCAGAACACACACTTGTTACTTTTCTTCCAGTTTATTATACTCGTCGTCAAGCTACTAGTCCTACATACTTACACCTAGAAACCCCATTCAAACCTACTTAGGTTCATCTTACGGTGGACATGTTTGCCTGAAAAGGAATCTTTGAAATGTTTCATAGTTTTAACATGCCGTTTTTCATCATTTTTGAGGATTTGAAAAAAAGACGAAAATCACTCCGAGACGATGGGCTATAGCCCATCGTCTCGGAGTAATTTTCGTCTTTTTTTCAAATCCTCGTTTTTCATCATTCATGACCATGGGCTATAGCCCATATCGGACGGCATACTATAGCATGCCGTTTTTCATCATTTTTGAGGATTTGAAAAAAAGACGAAAATCACTCCGAGACGATGGGCTATAGCCCATGGTCTCGAACGGCATACTATAGCATGCCGTTTTCAATCATTTTTGAGCATTTGAAAAAAAGACGAAAATGACTCCGAGACCATGGGCTATAGCCCATCGTCTCGGAGTCATTTTCGTCTTTTTTTCAAATCCTCGTTTTTCATCATTCATGACCATGGGCTATAGCCCATATCGGACGGCATACTATAGCATGCCGTTTTTCATCATTTTTGAGGATTTGAAAAAAAGATGAAAATCACTTCGAGACGATGGGCTATAGCCCATGGTCTCGAACGGCATACTATAGCATGCCGTTTTCAATCATTTTTGAGGATTTGAAAAAAAGACGAAAATCACTCCGAGACCATGGGCTATAGCCCATCGTCTCGGAGTCATTTTCGTCTTTTTTTCAAATCCTCGTTTTTCATCATTTATGACCATGGGCTATAGCCCATATCGGACGGCATACTATAGCATACTGTTTTTTATCATTTTTGAGGATTTGAAAAAAAGATGAAAATCACTCCGAGACGATGGGCTATAGCCCATGGTCTCGAACTGCATACTATAGCATGCCGTTTTCCATCATTTTTGAGGATTTGAAAAAAAGACGAAAATCACTCCGAGACCATGGGCTATAGCCCATCGTCTCGGAGTCATTTTCGTCTTTTTTTCAAATCCTCAGTTTTCATCATTTATGACCATGGGTTATAGCCCATATCGGACGGCATACTATAGCATGCTGTTTTTCATCATTTTTGAGGATTTGAAAAAAAGACGAAAATGACCGCGAGACGATGGGCTATAGCCCATGGTCTCGGAGTCAATTTCGTCTTTTTTTCAAATCCTCGTTTTTCATCATTTATGACCATGGGCTATAGCCCATATCGGACGGCATACTATAGCATACTGTTTTTTATCATTTTTGAGGATTTGAAAAAAAGATGAAAATCACTCCGAGACGATGGGCTATAGCCCATGGTCTCGAACTGCATACTATAGCATGCCGTTTTCCATCATTTTTGAGGATTTGAAAAAAAGACGAAAATCACTCCGAGACCATGGGCTATAGCCCATCGTCTCGGAGTCATTTTCGTCTTTTTTTCAAATCCTCAGTTTTCATCATTTATGACCATGGGCTATAGCCCATATCGGACGGCATACTATAGCATGCCGTTTTTCATCATTTTTGAGGATTTGAAAAAAAGATGAAAATCACTTCGAGACGATGGGCTATAGCCCATGGTCTCGAACGGCATACTATAGCATGCCATTTTCCATCATTTTTGAGGATTTGAAAAAAAGACGAAAATCACTCCGAGACCATGGGCTATAGCCCATCGTCTCGGAGTAATTTTCGTCTTTTTTTCAAATCCTCGTTTTTCATAATTTATGACCATGGGCTATAGCCCATATCGGACGGCATACTATAGCATGCTGTTTTTCATCATTTTTGAGGATTTGAAAAAAAGATGAAAATCACTCCGAGACGATGGGATATAGCCCATGGTCTCGAACGGCATACTATAGCATGCCGTTTTCCATCATTTTTGAGGATTTGAAAAAAAGACGAAAATCACTCCGAGACCATGGGCTATAGCCCATCGTCTCGGAGTCATTTTCGTCTTTTTTTCAAATCCTCAGTTTTCATCATTTATGACCATGGGTTATAGCCCATATCGGACGGCATACTATAGCATGCTGTTTTTCATCATTTTTGAGGATTTGAAAAAAAGACGAAAATGACCCCGAGACGATGGGCTATAGCCCATGGTCTCGAACGGCATACTATAGCATGCCGTTTTCCATCATTTTTAAGGATTTGAAAAAAAGACGAAAATCACTCCGAGACCATGGGCTATAGCCCATCGTCTCGGAGTCATTTTCGTCTTTTTTTTAAATCCTCGTTTTTCATCATTTATGACCATGGGCTATAGCCCATATCGGACGGCATACTATAGCATGCTGTTTTTCATCATTTTTGAGGATTTGAAAAAAAGATGAAAATCACTCCGAGACGATGGGCTATAGCCCATGGTCTCGAACTGCATACTATAGCATGCCGTTTTCCATCATTTTTGAGGATTTGAAAAAAAGACGAAAATCACTCCGAGACGATGGGCTATAGCCCATGGTCTCGAACGGCATACTATAGCATGCCGTTTTCCATCATTTTTAAGGATTTGAAAAAAAGACGAAAATCACTCCGAGACCATGGGCTATAGCCCATCGTCTCGGAGTCATTTTCGTCTTTTTTTCAAATCCTCGTTTTTCATCATTTATGACCATGGGCTATAGCCCATATCGGACGGCATACTATAGCATACTGTTTTTTATCATTTTTGAGGATTTGAAAAAAAGATGAAAATCACTCCGAGACGATGGGCTATAGCCCATGGTCTCGAACTGCATACTATAGCATGCCGTTTTCCATCATTTTTGAGGATTTGAAAAAAAGACGAAAATCACTCCGAGACCATGGGCTATAGCCCATCGTCTCGGAGTCATTTTCGTCTTTTTTTCAAATCCTCAGTTTTCATCATTTATGACCATGGGTTATAGCCCATATCGGACAGCATACTATAGCATGCTGTTTTTCATCATTTTTGAGGATTTGAAAAAAAGACGAAAATGACCGCGAGACGATGGGCTATAGCCCATGGTCTCGGAGTCATTTTCGTCTTTTTTTCAAATCCTCGTTTTTCATCATTTATGACCATGGGCTATAGCCCATATCGGACGGCATACTATAGCATACTGTTTTTTATCATTTTTGAGGATTTGAAAAAAAGATGAAAATCACTCCGAGACGATGGGCTATAGCCCATGGTCTCGAACTGCATACTATAGCATGCCGTTTTCCATCATTTTTGAGGATTTGAAAAAAAGACGAAAATCACTCCGAGACCATGGGCTATAGCCCATCGTCTCGGAGTCATTTTCGTCTTTTTTTCAAATCCTCAGTTTTCATCATTTATGACCATGGGCTATAGCCCATATCGGACGGCATACTATAGCATGCCGTTTTTCATCATTTTTGAGGATTTGAAAAAAAGATGAAAATCACTCCGAGACCATGGGCTATAGTCCATCGTCTCGGAGTCATTTTGGTCTTTTTTTCAAATCCTCGTTTTTCATTATTTATGACCATGGGCTATAGCCCATATCGGACGGCATACTATAGCATGCCGTTTTTCATCATTTTTGAGGATTTGAAAAAAAGACGAAAATCACTCCGAGACGATGGGCTATAGCCCATGGTCTCGAACGGCATACTATAGCATGCCATTTTCCATCATTTTTGAGGATTTGAAAAAAAGACGAAAATCACTCCGAGACCATGGGCTATAGCCCATCGTCTCGGAGTAATTTTCGTCTTTTTTTCAAATCCTCGTTTTTCATCATTTATGACCATGGGCTATAGCCCATATCGGACGGCATACTATAGCATACTGTTTTTTATCATTTTTGAGGATTTGAAAAAAAGATGAAAATCACTCCGAGACGATGGGCTATAGCCCATGGTCTCGAACTGCATACTATAGCATGCCGTTTTCCATCATTTTTGAGGATTTGAAAAAAAGACGAAAATGACCGCGAGACGATGGGCTATAGCCCATGGTCTCGGAGTCATTTTCGTCTTTTTTTCAAATCCTCGTTTTTCATCATTTATGACCATGGGCTATAGCCCATATCGGACGGCATACTATAGCATACTGTTTTTTATCATTTTTGAGGATTTGAAAAAAAGATGAAAATCACTCCGAGACGATGGGCTATAGCCCATGGTCTCGAACTGCATACTATAGCATGCCGTTTTCCATCATTTTTGAGGATTTGAAAAAAAGACGAAAATCACTCCGAGACCATGGGCTATAGCCCATCGTCTCGGAGTCATTTTCGTCTTTTTTTCAAATCCTCAGTTTTCATCATTTATGACCATGGGCTATAGCCCATATCGGACGGCATACTATAGCATGCCGTTTTTCATCATTTTTGAGGATTTGAAAAAAAGATGAAAATCACTCCGAGACCATGGGCTATAGTCCATCGTCTCGGAGTCATTTTCGTCTTTTTTTCAAATCCTCGTTTTTCATCATTTATGACCATGGGCTATAGCCCATATCGGACGGCATACTATAGCATGCCGTTTTTCATCATTTTTGAGGATTTGAAAAAAAGACGAAAATCACTCCGAGACGATGGGCTATAGCCCATGGTCTCGAACGGCATACTATAGCATGCCATTTTCCATCATTTTTGAGGATTTGAAAAAAAGACGAAAATCACTCCGAGACCATGGGCTATAGCCCATCGTCTCGGAGTAATTTTCGTCTTTTTTTCAAATCCTCGTTTTTCATCATTTATGACCATGGGCTATAGCCCATATCGGACGGCATACTATAGCATACTGTTTTTTATCATTTTTGAGGATTTGAAAAAAAGATGAAAATCACTCCGAGACGATGGGCTATAGCCCATGGTCTCGAACTGCATACTATAGCATGCCGTTTTCCATCATTTTTGAGGATTTGAAAAAAAGACGAAAATCACTCCGAGACCATGGGCTATAGCCCATCGTCTCGGAGTCATTTTCGTCTTTTTTTCAAATCCTCAGTTTTCATCATTTATGACCATGGGCTATAGCCCATATCGGACGGCATACTATAGCATGCCGTTTTTCATCATTTTTGAGGATTTGAAAAAAAGATGAAAATCACTCCGAGACCATGGGCTATAGTCCATCGTCTCGGAGTCATTTTCGTCTTTTTTTCAAATCCTCGTTTTTCATCATTTATGACCATGGGCTATAGCCCATATCGGACGGCATACTATAGCATGCCGTTTTTCATCATTTTTGAGGATTTGAAAAAAAGACGAAAATCACTCCGAGACGATGGGCTATAGCCCATGGTCTCGAACGGCATACTATAGCATGCCATTTTCCATCATTTTTGAGGATTTGAAAAAAAGACGAAAATCACTCCGAGACCATGGGCTATAGCCCATCGTCTCGGAGTAATTTTCGTCTTTTTTTCAAATCCTCGTTTTTCATAATTTATGACCATGGGCTATAGCCCATATCGGACGGCATACTATAGCATGCTGTTTTTCATCATTTTTGAGGATTTGAAAAAAAGATGAAAATCACTCCGAGACGATGGGCTATAGCCCATGGTCTCGAACGGCATACTATAGCATGCCGTTTTCCATCATTTTTGAGGATTTGAAAAAAAGACGAAAATCACTCCGAGACCATGGGCTATAGCCCATCGTCTCGGAGTCATTTTCGTCTTTTTTTCAAATCCTCAGTTTTCATCATTTATGACCATGGGTTATAGCCCATATCGGACGGCATACTATAGCATGCTGTTTTTCATCATTTTTGAGGATTTGAAAAAAAGACGAAAATGACCCCGAGACGATGGGCTATAGCCCATGGTCTCGAACGGCATACTATAGCATGCCGTTTTCCATCATTTTTAAGGATTTGAAAAAAAGACGAAAATCACTCCGAGACCATGGGCTATAGCCCATCGTCTCGGAGTCATTTTCGTCTTTTTTTCAAATCCTCGTTTTTCATCATTTATGACCATGGGCTATAGCCCATATCGGACGGCATACTATAGCATGCTGTTTTTCATCATTTTTGAGGATTTGAAAAAAAGATGAAAATCACTCCGAGACGATGGGCTATAGCCCATGGTCTCGAACTGCATACTATAGCATGCCGTTTTCCATCATTTTTGAGGATTTGAAAAAAAGACGAAAATCACTCCGAGACGATGGGCTATAGCCCATGGTCTCGAACGGCATACTATAGCATGCCGTTTTCCATAATTTTTAAGGATTTGAAAAAAAGACGAAAATCACTCCGAGACCATGGGCTATAGCCCATCGTCTCGGAGTCATTTTCGTCTTTTTTCAAATCCTCGTTTTTCATCATTTATGACCATGGGCTATAGCCCATATCGGACGGCATACTATAGCATGCCATTTTTCATCATTTTTAAGGATTTGAAAAAAAGACGAAAATGACTCCGAGACCATGGGCTATAGCCCATCGTCTCGGAGTCATTTTTGTCTTTTTTTCAAATCCTCAAAAATGATGAAAAATGGCATGCTATAGTATGCCGCCTGATCCCATGGGATGAACTTGAACCCACGACCTGTGGCTCACATAGACAGCAGCTTATCACAGCGGGCCACCATGCTCTCTGAGAATCTCCACAGCTTTCCATCTCTTTCCAGTTCTCTTCTGGATGTTATTCTCCAAAACATGCTGCAGAGTGAAAGTAGGAGGAACTCAGCTGGATTTGAACTCACAACCTCTGGCTCACATGGACGTCATCTTAACAAGGGTGCCACTGAGCTCTCAGAGATTTTTAGGTTGTAAGTTGTTCTTCTTGGTGTCACTTTTCAAATGGGGCATTGGGATCATGTACAGAGCATTTGAATGAATGGTGCTGTGCATCAAAGGTGTCTTTAGTGCTTTTAAGTGTTATCGTGGATGTTAATCAGATAATACAGAGGAGAAACCATGACCGGACACAGACAGCCTCCCCATTGATGGATGTGATCCTGGCAGCCAGCCCAGGTGTGTTCTGGTCCTGTTGATTGAGCTGAGAAGGACCTAAGGTTTATAGGTCCTTCTCAGCTCAATCAACAGGACCAGAACACACACTTGTTACTTTTCTTCCAGTTTATTATACTCGTCGTCAAGCTACTAGTCCTACATACTTACACCTAGAAACCCCATTCAAACCTACTTAGGTTCATCTTACGGTGGACATGTTTGCCTGAAAAGGAATCTTTGAAATGTTTCATAGTTTTAACATGCCGTTTTTCATCATTTTTGAGGATTTGAAAAAAAGACGAAAATCACTCCGAGACGATGGGCTATAGCCCATCGTCTCGGAGTAATTTTCGTCTTTTTTTCAAATCCTCGTTTTTCATCATTTATGACCATGGGCTATAGCCCATATCGGACGGCATACTATAGCATGCCGTTTTTCATCATTTTTGAGGATTTGAAAAAAAGACGAAAATCACTCCGAGACGATGGGCTATAGCCCATGGTCTCGAACGGCATACTATAGCATGCCGTTTTCAATCATTTTTGAGCATTTGAAAAAAAGTCGAAAATGACTCCGAGACCATGGGCTATAGCCCATGGTCTCGGAGTGATTTTTGTCTTTTTTTCAAATCCTCAAAAATGATGAAAAATGGCATGCTATAGTATGCCGCCTGATCCCATGGGCTGAACTTGAACCCACGACCTGTGGCTCACATAGACAGCAGCTTATCACAGCGGGCCACCATGCTCTCTGAGAATCTCCACAGCTTTCCATCTCTTTCCAGTTCTCTTCTGGATGTTATTCTCCAAAACATGCTGCAGAGTGAAAGTAGGAGGAACTCAGCTGGATTTGAACTCACAACCTCTGGCTCACATGGACGTCATCTTAACAAGGGTGCCACTGAGCTCTCAGAGATTTTTAGGTTGTAAGTTGTTCTTCTTGGTGTCACTTTTCAAATGGGGCCTTGGGATCATGTACAGAGCATTTGAATGAATGGTGCTGTGCATCAAAGGTGTCTTTAGTGCTTTTAAGTGTTATCGTGGATGTTAATCAGATAATACAGAGGAGAAACCATGACCGGACACAGACAGCCTCCCCATTGATGGATGTGATCCTGGCAGCCAGCCCAGGTGTGTTCTGGTCCTGTTGATTGAGCTGAGAAGGACCTAAGGTTTATAGGTCCTTCTCAGCTCAATCAACAGGACCAGAACACACACTTGTTACTTTTCTTCCAGTTTATTATACTCGTCGTCAAGCTACTAGTCCTACATACTTACACCTAGAAACCCCATTCAAACCTACTTAGGTTCATCTTACGGTGGACATGTTTGCCTGAAAAGGAATCTTTGAAATGTTTCATAGTTTTAACATGCCGTTTTTCATCATTTTTGAGGATTTGAAAAAAAGACGAAAATCACTCCGAGACGATGGGCTATAGCCCATCGTCTCGGAGTAATTTTCGTCTTTTTTTCAAATCCTCGTTTTTCATCATTTATGACCATGGGCTATAGCCCATATCGGACGGCATACTATAGCATGCCGTTTTTCATCATTTTTGAGGATTTGAAAAAAAGACGAAAATCACTCCGAGACGATGGGCTATAGCCCATGGTCTCGAACGGCATACTATAGCATGCCATTTTCCATCATTTTTGAGGATTTGAAAAAAAGACGAAAATCACTCCGAGACCATGGGCTATAGCCCATCGTCTCGGAGTAATTTTCGTCTTTTTTTCAAATCCTCGTTTTTCATCATTTATGACCATGGGCTATAGCCCATATCGGACGGCATACTATAGCATGCTGTTTTTCATCATTTTTGAGGATTTGAAAAAAAGATGAAAATCACTCCGAGACGATGGGCTATAGCCCATGGTCTCGAACGGCATACTATAGCATGCCATTTTCCATCATTTTTGAGGATTTGAAAAAAAGACGAAAATCACTCCGAGACCATGGGCTATAGCCCATCGTCTCGGAGTAATTTTCGTCTTTTTTTCAAATCCTCGTTTTTCATCATTTATGACCATGGGCTATAGCCCATATCGGACGGCATACTATAGCATGCCGTTTTTCATCATTTTTGAGGATTTGAAAAAAAGACGAAAATCACTCCGAGACGATGGGCTATAGCCCATGGTCTCGAACGGCATACTATAGCATGCCGTTTTCAATCATTTTTGAGCATTTGAAAAAAAGACGAAAATGACTCCGAGACCATGGGCTATAGCCCATCGTCTCGGAGTCATTTTCGTCTTTTTTTCAAATCCTTGTTTTTCATCATTTATGACCATGGGCTATAGCCCATATCGGACGGCATACTATAGCATGCCGTTTTTCATCATTTTTGAGGATTTGAAAAAAAGATGAAAATCACTTCGAGACGATGGGCTATAGCCCATGGTCTCGAACGGCATACTATAGCATGCCGTTTTCAATCATTTTTGAGGATTTGAAAAAAAGACGAAAATCACTCCGAGACCATGGGCTATAGTCCATCGTCTCGGAGTCATTTTCGTCTTTTTTTCAAATCCTCGTTTTTCATCATTTATGACCATGGGCTATAGCCCATATCGGACGGCATACTATAGCATGCCGTTTTTCATCATTTTTGAGGATTTGAAAAAAAGACGAAAATCACTCCGAGACGATGGGCTATAGCCCATGGTCTCGAACGGCATACTATAGCATGCCATTTTCCATCATTTTTGAGGATTTGAAAAAAAGACGAAAATCACTCCGAGACCATGGGCTATAGCCCATCGTCTCGGAGTAATCTTCGTCTTTTTTTCAAATCCTCGTTTTTCATCATTTATGACCATGGGCTATAGCCCATATCGGACGGCATACTATAGCATGCTGTTTTTCATCATTTTTGAGGATTTGAAAAAAAGATGAAAATCACTCCGAGACGATAGGCTATAGCCCATGGTCTCGAACTGCATACTATAGCATGCCGTTTTCCATCATTTTTGAGGATTTGAAAAAAAGAAGAAAATCACTCCGAGACCATGGGCTATAGCCCATCGTCTCGGAGTCATTTTCGTCTTTTTTTCAAATCCTCAGTTTTCATCATTTATGACCATGGGTTATAGCCCATATCGGACGGCATACTATAGCATGCTGTTTTTCATCATTTTTGAGGATTTGAAAAAAAGATGAAAATCACTCCGAGACGATGGGCTATAGCCCATGGTCTCGAACGGCATACTATAGCATGCCGTTTTCCATCATTTTTAAGGATTTGAAAAAAAGACGAAAATCACTCCGAGACCATGGGCTATAGCCCATCGTCTCGGAGTCATTTTCGTCTTTTTTTCAAATCCTCGTTTTTCATCATTTATGACCATGGGCTATAGCCCATATCGGACGGCATACTATAGCATGCTGTTTTTCATCATTTTTGAGGATTTGAAAAAAAGATGAAAATCACTCCGAGACGATGGGCTATAGCCCATGGTCTCGAACTGCATACTATAGCATGCCGTTTTCCATCATTTTTGAGCATTTGAAAAAAAGACGAAAATCACTCCGAGACGATGGGCTATAGCCCATCGTCTCGGAGTCATTTTTGACTTTTTTTCAAATCCTCAAAAATGATGAAAAATGGCATGCTATAGTATGCCGCCTGATCCCATGGGCTGAACTTGAACCCACGACCTGTGGCTCACATAGACAGCAGCTTATCACAGCGGGCCACCATGCTCTCTGAGAATCTCCACAGCTTTCCATCTCTTTCCAGTTCTCTTCTGGATGTTATTCTCCAAAACATGCTGCAGAGTGAAAGTAGGAGGAACTCAGCTGGATTTGAACTCACAACCTCTGGCTCACATGGACATCATCTTAACAAGGGTGCCACTGAGCTCTCAGAGATTTTTAGGTTGTAAGTTGTTCTTCTTGGTGTCACTTTTCAAATGGGGCCTTGGGATCATGTACAGAGCATTTGAATGAATGGTGCTGTGCATCAAAGGTGTCTTTAGTGCTTTTAAGTGTTATCGTGGATGTTAATCAGATAATACAGAGGAGAAACCATGACCGGACACAGACAGCCTCCCCATTGATGGATGTGATCCTGGCAGCCAGCCCAGGTGTGTTCTGGTCCTGTTGATTGAGCTGAGAAGGACCTAAGGTTTATAGGTCCTTCTCAGCTCAATCAACAGGACCAGAACACACACTTGTTACTTTTCTTCCAGTTTATTATACTCGTCGTCAAGCTACTAGTCCTACATACTTACACCTAGAAACCCCATTCAAACCTACTTAGGTTCATCTTACGGTGGACATGTTTGCCTGAAAAGGAATCTTTGAAATGTTTCATAGTTTTAACATGCCGTTTTTCATCATTTTTGAGGATTTGAAAAAAAGACGAAAATCACTCCGAGACGATGGGCTATAGCCCATCGTCTCGGAGTAATTTTCGTCTTTTTTTCAAATCCTCGTTTTTCATCATTCATGACCATGGGCTATAGCCCATATCGGACGGCATACTATAGCATGCCGTTTTTCATCATTTTTGAGGATTTGAAAAAAAGACGAAAATCACTCCGAGACGATGGGCTATAGCCCATGGTCTCGAACGGCATACTATAGCATGCCGTTTTCAATCATTTTTGAGCATTTGAAAAAAAGACGAAAATGACTCCGAGACCATGGGCTATAGCCCATCGTCTCGGAGTCATTTTCGTCTTTTTTTCAAATCCTCGTTTTTCATCATTCATGACCATGGGCTATAGCCCATATCGGACGGCATACTATAGCATGCCGTTTTTCATCATTTTTGAGGATTTGAAAAAAAGATGAAAATCACTTCGAGACGATGGGCTATAGCCCATGGTCTCGAACGGCATACTATAGCATGCCGTTTTCAATCATTTTTGAGGATTTGAAAAAAAGACGAAAATCACTCCGAGACCATGGGCTATAGCCCATCGTCTCGGAGTCATTTTCGTCTTTTTTTCAAATCCTCGTTTTTCATCATTTATGACCATGGGCTATAGCCCATATCGGACGGCATACTATAGCATACTGTTTTTTATCATTTTTGAGGATTTGAAAAAAAGATGAAAATCACTCCGAGACGATGGGCTATAGCCCATGGTCTCGAACTGCATACTATAGCATGCCGTTTTCCATCATTTTTGAGGATTTGAAAAAAAGACGAAAATCACTCCGAGACCATGGGCTATAGCCCATCGTCTCGGAGTCATTTTCGTCTTTTTTTCAAATCCTCAGTTTTCATCATTTATGACCATGGGTTATAGCCCATATCGGACGGCATACTATAGCATGCTGTTTTTCATCATTTTTGAGGATTTGAAAAAAAGACGAAAATGACCGCGAGACGATGGGCTATAGCCCATGGTCTCGGAGTCAATTTCGTCTTTTTTTCAAATCCTCGTTTTTCATCATTTATGACCATGGGCTATAGCCCATATCGGACGGCATACTATAGCATACTGTTTTTTATCATTTTTGAGGATTTGAAAAAAAGATGAAAATCACTCCGAGACGATGGGCTATAGCCCATGGTCTCGAACTGCATACTATAGCATGCCGTTTTCCATCATTTTTGAGGATTTGAAAAAAAGACGAAAATCACTCCGAGACCATGGGCTATAGCCCATCGTCTCGGAGTCATTTTCGTCTTTTTTTCAAATCCTCAGTTTTCATCATTTATGACCATGGGCTATAGCCCATATCGGACGGCATACTATAGCATGCCGTTTTTCATCATTTTTGAGGATTTGAAAAAAAGATGAAAATCACTTCGAGACGATGGGCTATAGCCCATGGTCTCGAACGGCATACTATAGCATGCCATTTTCCATCATTTTTGAGGATTTGAAAAAAAGACGAAAATCACTCCGAGACCATGGGCTATAGCCCATCGTCTCGGAGTAATTTTCGTCTTTTTTTCAAATCCTCGTTTTTCATAATTTATGACCATGGGCTATAGCCCATATCGGACGGCATACTATAGCATGCTGTTTTTCATCATTTTTGAGGATTTGAAAAAAAGATGAAAATCACTCCGAGACGATGGGATATAGCCCATGGTCTCGAACGGCATACTATAGCATGCCGTTTTCCATCATTTTTGAGGATTTGAAAAAAAGACGAAAATCACTCCGAGACCATGGGCTATAGCCCATCGTCTCGGAGTCATTTTCGTCTTTTTTTCAAATCCTCAGTTTTCATCATTTATGACCATGGGTTATAGCCCATATCGGACGGCATACTATAGCATGCTGTTTTTCATCATTTTTGAGGATTTGAAAAAAAGACGAAAATGACCCCGAGACGATGGGCTATAGCCCATGGTCTCGAACGGCATACTATAGCATGCCGTTTTCCATCATTTTTAAGGATTTGAAAAAAAGACGAAAATCACTCCGAGACCATGGGCTATAGCCCATCGTCTCGGAGTCATTTTCGTCTTTTTTTCAAATCCTCGTTTTTCATCATTTATGACCATGGGCTATAGCCCATATCGGACGGCATACTATAGCATGCTGTTTTTCATCATTTTTGAGGATTTGAAAAAAAGATGAAAATCACTCCGAGACGATGGGCTATAGCCCATGGTCTCGAACTGCATACTATAGCATGCCGTTTTCCATCATTTTTGAGGATTTGAAAAAAAGACGAAAATCACTCCGAGACGATGGGCTATAGCCCATGGTCTCGAACGGCATACTATAGCATGCCGTTTTCCATCATTTTTAAGGATTTGAAAAAAAGACGAAAATCACTCCGAGACCATGGGCTATAGCCCATCGTCTCGGAGTCATTTTCGTCTTTTTTTCAAATCCTCGTTTTTCATCATTTATGACCATGGGCTATAGCCCATATCGGACGGCATACTATAGCATACTGTTTTTTATCATTTTTGAGGATTTGAAAAAAAGATGAAAATCACTCCGAGACGATGGGCTATAGCCCATGGTCTCGAACTGCATACTATAGCATGCCGTTTTCCATCATTTTTGAGGATTTGAAAAAAAGACGAAAATCACTCCGAGACCATGGGCTATAGCCCATCGTCTCGGAGTCATTTTCGTCTTTTTTTCAAATCCTCAGTTTTCATCATTTATGACCATGGGTTATAGCCCATATCGGACAGCATACTATAGCATGCTGTTTTTCATCATTTTTGAGGATTTGAAAAAAAGACGAAAATGACCGCGAGACGATGGGCTATAGCCCATGGTCTCGGAGTCATTTTCGTCTTTTTTTCAAATCCTCGTTTTTCATCATTTATGACCATGGGCTATAGCCCATATCGGACGGCATACTATAGCATACTGTTTTTTATCATTTTTGAGGATTTGAAAAAAAGATGAAAATCACTCCGAGACGATGGGCTATAGCCCATGGTCTCGAACTGCATACTATAGCATGCCGTTTTCCATCATTTTTGAGGATTTGAAAAAAAGACGAAAATCACTCCGAGACCATGGGCTATAGCCCATCGTCTCGGAGTCATTTTCGTCTTTTTTTCAAATCCTCAGTTTTCATCATTTATGACCATGGGCTATAGCCCATATCGGACGGCATACTATAGCATGCCGTTTTTCATCATTTTTGAGGATTTGAAAAAAAGATGAAAATCACTCCGAGACCATGGGCTATAGTCCATCGTCTCGGAGTCATTTTGGTCTTTTTTTCAAATCCTCGTTTTTCATTATTTATGACCATGGGCTATAGCCCATATCGGACGGCATACTATAGCATGCCGTTTTTCATCATTTTTGAGGATTTGAAAAAAAGACGAAAATCACTCCGAGACGATGGGCTATAGCCCATGGTCTCGAACGGCATACTATAGCATGCCATTTTCCATCATTTTTGAGGATTTGAAAAAAAGACGAAAATCACTCCGAGACCATGGGCTATAGCCCATCGTCTCGGAGTAATTTTCGTCTTTTTTTCAAATCCTCGTTTTTCATCATTTATGACCATGGGCTATAGCCCATATCGGACGGCATACTATAGCATACTGTTTTTTATCATTTTTGAGGATTTGAAAAAAAGATGAAAATCACTCCGAGACGATGGGCTATAGCCCATGGTCTCGAACTGCATACTATAGCATGCCGTTTTCCATCATTTTTGAGGATTTGAAAAAAAGACGAAAATGACCGCGAGACGATGGGCTATAGCCCATGGTCTCGGAGTCATTTTCGTCTTTTTTTCAAATCCTCGTTTTTCATCATTTATGACCATGGGCTATAGCCCATATCGGACGGCATACTATAGCATACTGTTTTTTATCATTTTTGAGGATTTGAAAAAAAGATGAAAATCACTCCGAGACGATGGGCTATAGCCCATGGTCTCGAACTGCATACTATAGCATGCCGTTTTCCATCATTTTTGAGGATTTGAAAAAAAGACGAAAATCACTCCGAGACCATGGGCTATAGCCCATCGTCTCGGAGTCATTTTCGTCTTTTTTTCAAATCCTCAGTTTTCATCATTTATGACCATGGGCTATAGCCCATATCGGACGGCATACTATAGCATGCCGTTTTTCATCATTTTTGAGGATTTGAAAAAAAGATGAAAATCACTCCGAGACCATGGGCTATAGTCCATCGTCTCGGAGTCATTTTCGTCTTTTTTTCAAATCCTCGTTTTTCATCATTTATGACCATGGGCTATAGCCCATATCGGACGGCATACTATAGCATGCCGTTTTTCATCATTTTTGAGGATTTGAAAAAAAGACGAAAATCACTCCGAGACCATGGGCTATAGCCCATCGTCTCGGAGTAATTTTCGTCTTTTTTTCAAATCCTCGTTTTTCATCATTTATGACCATGGGCTATAGCCCATATCGGACGGCATACTATAGCATACTGTTTTTTATCATTTTTGAGGATTTGAAAAAAAGATGAAAATCACTCCGAGACGATGGGCTATAGCCCATGGTCTCGAACTGCATACTATAGCATGCCGTTTTCCATCATTTTTGAGGATTTGAAAAAAAGACGAAAATCACTCCGAGACCATGGGCTATAGCCCATCGTCTCGGAGTCATTTTCGTCTTTTTTTCAAATCCTCAGTTTTCATCATTTATGACCATGGGCTATAGCCCATATCGGACGGCATACTATAGCATGCCGTTTTTCATCATTTTTGAGGATTTGAAAAAAAGATGAAAATCACTCCGAGACCATGGGCTATAGTCCATCGTCTCGGAGTCATTTTCGTCTTTTTTTCAAATCCTCGTTTTTCATCATTTATGACCATGGGCTATAGCCCATATCGGACGGCATACTATAGCATGCCGTTTTTCATCATTTTTGAGGATTTGAAAAAAAGACGAAAATCACTCCGAGACGATGGGCTATAGCCCATGGTCTCGAACGGCATACTATAGCATGCCATTTTCCATCATTTTTGAGGATTTGAAAAAAAGACGAAAATCACTCCGAGACCATGGGCTATAGCCCATCGTCTCGGAGTAATTTTCGTCTTTTTTTCAAATCCTCGTTTTTCATAATTTATGACCATGGGCTATAGCCCATATCGGACGGCATACTATAGCATGCTGTTTTTCATCATTTTTGAGGATTTGAAAAAAAGATGAAAATCACTCCGAGACGATGGGCTATAGCCCATGGTCTCGAACGGCATACTATAGCATGCCGTTTTCCATCATTTTTGAGGATTTGAAAAAAAGACGAAAATCACTCCGAGACCATGGGCTATAGCCCATCGTCTCGGAGTCATTTTCGTCTTTTTTTCAAATCCTCAGTTTTCATCATTTATGACCATGGGTTATAGCCCATATCGGACGGCATACTATAGCATGCTGTTTTTCATCATTTTTGAGGATTTGAAAAAAAGACGAAAATGACCGCGAGACGATGGGCTATAGCCCATGGTCTCGGAGTCAATTTCGTCTTTTTTTCAAATCCTCGTTTTTCATCATTTATGACCATGGGCTATAGCCCATATCGGACGGCATACTATAGCATACTGTTTTTTATCATTTTTGAGGATTTGAAAAAAAGATGAAAATCACTCCGAGACGATGGGCTATAGCCCATGGTCTCGAACTGCATACTATAGCATGCCGTTTTCCATCATTTTTGAGGATTTGAAAAAAAGACGAAAATCACTCCGAGACCATGGGCTATAGCCCATCGTCTCGGAGTCATTTTCGTCTTTTTTTCAAATCCTCAGTTTTCATCATTTATGACCATGGGCTATAGCCCATATCGGACGGCATACTATAGCATGCCGTTTTTCATCATTTTTGAGGATTTGAAAAAAAGATGAAAATCACTTCGAGACGATGGGCTATAGCCCATGGTCTCGAACGGCATACTATAGCATGCCATTTTCCATCATTTTTGAGGATTTGAAAAAAAGACGAAAATCACTCCGAGACCATGGGCTATAGCCCATCGTCTCGGAGTAATTTTCGTCTTTTTTTCAAATCCTCGTTTTTCATAATTTATGACCATGGGCTATAGCCCATATCGGACGGCATACTATAGCATGCTGTTTTTCATCATTTTTGAGGATTTGAAAAAAAGATGAAAATCACTCCGAGACGATGGGATATAGCCCATGGTCTCGAACGGCATACTATAGCATGCCGTTTTCCATCATTTTTGAGGATTTGAAAAAAAGACGAAAATCACTCCGAGACCATGGGCTATAGCCCATCGTCTCGGAGTCATTTTCGTCTTTTTTTCAAATCCTCAGTTTTCATCATTTATGACCATGGGTTATAGCCCATATCGGACGGCATACTATAGCATGCTGTTTTTCATCATTTTTGAGGATTTGAAAAAAAGACGAAAATGACCCCGAGACGATGGGCTATAGCCCATGGTCTCGAACGGCATACTATAGCATGCCGTTTTCCATCATTTTTAAGGATTTGAAAAAAAGACGAAAATCACTCCGAGACCATGGGCTATAGCCCATCGTCTCGGAGTCATTTTCGTCTTTTTTTCAAATCCTCGTTTTTCATCATTTATGACCATGGGCTATAGCCCATATCGGACGGCATACTATAGCATGCTGTTTTTCATCATTTTTGAGGATTTGAAAAAAAGATGAAAATCACTCCGAGACGATGGGCTATAGCCCATGGTCTCGAACTGCATACTATAGCATGCCGTTTTCCATCATTTTTGAGGATTTGAAAAAAAGACGAAAATCACTCCGAGACGATGGGCTATAGCCCATGGTCTCGAACGGCATACTATAGCATGCCGTTTTCCATCATTTTTAAGGATTTGAAAAAAAGACGAAAATCACTCCGAGACCATGGGCTATAGCCCATCGTCTCGGAGTCATTTTCGTCTTTTTTTCAAATCCTCGTTTTTCATCATTTATGACCATGGGCTATAGCCCATATCGGACGGCATACTATAGCATACTGTTTTTTATCATTTTTGAGGATTTGAAAAAAAGATGAAAATCACTCCGAGACGATGGGCTATAGCCCATGGTCTCGAACTGCATACTATAGCATGCCGTTTTCCATCATTTTTGAGGATTTGAAAAAAAGACGAAAATCACTCCGAGACCATGGGCTATAGCCCATCGTCTCGGAGTCATTTTCGTCTTTTTTTCAAATCCTCAGTTTTCATCATTTATGACCATGGGTTATAGCCCATATCGGACAGCATACTATAGCATGCTGTTTTTCATCATTTTTGAGGATTTGAAAAAAAGACGAAAATGACCGCGAGACGATGGGCTATAGCCCATGGTCTCGGAGTCATTTTCGTCTTTTTTTCAAATCCTCGTTTTTCATCATTTATGACCATGGGCTATAGCCCATATCGGACGGCATACTATAGCATACTGTTTTTTATCATTTTTGAGGATTTGAAAAAAAGATGAAAATCACTCCGAGACGATGGGCTATAGCCCATGGTCTCGAACTGCATACTATAGCATGCCGTTTTCCATCATTTTTGAGGATTTGAAAAAAAGACGAAAATCACTCCGAGACCATGGGCTATAGCCCATCGTCTCGGAGTCATTTTCGTCTTTTTTTCAAATCCTCAGTTTTCATCATTTATGACCATGGGCTATAGCCCATATCGGACGGCATACTATAGCATGCCGTTTTTCATCATTTTTGAGGATTTGAAAAAAAGATGAAAATCACTCCGAGACCATGGGCTATAGTCCATCGTCTCGGAGTCATTTTGGTCTTTTTTTCAAATCCTCGTTTTTCATTATTTATGACCATGGGCTATAGCCCATATCGGACGGCATACTATAGCATGCCGTTTTTCATCATTTTTGAGGATTTGAAAAAAAGACGAAAATCACTCCGAGACGATGGGCTATAGCCCATGGTCTCGAACGGCATACTATAGCATGCCATTTTCCATCATTTTTGAGGATTTGAAAAAAAGACGAAAATCACTCCGAGACCATGGGCTATAGCCCATCGTCTCGGAGTAATTTTCGTCTTTTTTTCAAATCCTCGTTTTTCATCATTTATGACCATGGGCTATAGCCCATATCGGACGGCATACTATAGCATACTGTTTTTTATCATTTTTGAGGATTTGAAAAAAAGATGAAAATCACTCCGAGACGATGGGCTATAGCCCATGGTCTCGAACTGCATACTATAGCATGCCGTTTTCCATCATTTTTGAGGATTTGAAAAAAAGACGAAAATGACCGCGAGACGATGGGCTATAGCCCATGGTCTCGGAGTCATTTTCGTCTTTTTTTCAAATCCTCGTTTTTCATCATTTATGACCATGGGCTATAGCCCATATCGGACGGCATACTATAGCATACTGTTTTTTATCATTTTTGAGGATTTGAAAAAAAGATGAAAATCACTCCGAGACGATGGGCTATAGCCCATGGTCTCGAACTGCATACTATAGCATGCCGTTTTCCATCATTTTTGAGGATTTGAAAAAAAGACGAAAATCACTCCGAGACCATGGGCTATAGCCCATCGTCTCGGAGTCATTTTCGTCTTTTTTTCAAATCCTCAGTTTTCATCATTTATGACCATGGGCTATAGCCCATATCGGACGGCATACTATAGCATGCCGTTTTTCATCATTTTTGAGGATTTGAAAAAAAGATGAAAATCACTCCGAGACCATGGGCTATAGTCCATCGTCTCGGAGTCATTTTCGTCTTTTTTTCAAATCCTCGTTTTTCATCATTTATGACCATGGGCTATAGCCCATATCGGACGGCATACTATAGCATGCCGTTTTTCATCATTTTTGAGGATTTGAAAAAAAGACGAAAATCACTCCGAGACCATGGGCTATAGCCCATCGTCTCGGAGTAATTTTCGTCTTTTTTTCAAATCCTCGTTTTTCATCATTTATGACCATGGGCTATAGCCCATATCGGACGGCATACTATAGCATACTGTTTTTTATCATTTTTGAGGATTTGAAAAAAAGATGAAAATCACTCCGAGACGATGGGCTATAGCCCATGGTCTCGAACTGCATACTATAGCATGCCGTTTTCCATCATTTTTGAGGATTTGAAAAAAAGACGAAAATCACTCCGAGACCATGGGCTATAGCCCATCGTCTCGGAGTCATTTTCGTCTTTTTTTCAAATCCTCAGTTTTCATCATTTATGACCATGGGCTATAGCCCATATCGGACGGCATACTATAGCATGCCGTTTTTCATCATTTTTGAGGATTTGAAAAAAAGATGAAAATCACTCCGAGACCATGGGCTATAGTCCATCGTCTCGGAGTCATTTTCGTCTTTTTTTCAAATCCTCGTTTTTCATCATTTATGACCATGGGCTATAGCCCATATCGGACGGCATACTATAGCATGCCGTTTTTCATCATTTTTGAGGATTTGAAAAAAAGACGAAAATCACTCCGAGACGATGGGCTATAGCCCATGGTCTCGAACGGCATACTATAGCATGCCATTTTCCATCATTTTTGAGGATTTGAAAAAAAGACGAAAATCACTCCGAGACCATGGGCTATAGCCCATCGTCTCGGAGTAATTTTCGTCTTTTTTTCAAATCCTCGTTTTTCATAATTTATGACCATGGGCTATAGCCCATATCGGACGGCATACTATAGCATGCTGTTTTTCATCATTTTTGAGGATTTGAAAAAAAGATGAAAATCACTCCGAGACGATGGGCTATAGCCCATGGTCTCGAACGGCATACTATAGCATGCCGTTTTCCATCATTTTTGAGGATTTGAAAAAAAGACGAAAATCACTCCGAGACCATGGGCTATAGCCCATCGTCTCGGAGTCATTTTCGTCTTTTTTTCAAATCCTCAGTTTTCATCATTTATGACCATGGGTTATAGCCCATATCGGACGGCATACTATAGCATGCTGTTTTTCATCATTTTTGAGGATTTGAAAAAAAGACGAAAATGACCCCGAGACGATGGGCTATAGCCCATGGTCTCGAACGGCATACTATAGCATGCCGTTTTCCATCATTTTTAAGGATTTGAAAAAAAGACGAAAATCACTCCGAGACCATGGGCTATAGCCCATCGTCTCGGAGTCATTTTCGTCTTTTTTTCAAATCCTCGTTTTTCATCATTTATGACCATGGGCTATAGCCCATATCGGACGGCATACTATAGCATGCTGTTTTTCATCATTTTTGAGGATTTGAAAAAAAGATGAAAATCACTCCGAGACGATGGGCTATAGCCCATGGTCTCGAACTGCATACTATAGCATGCCGTTTTCCATCATTTTTGAGGATTTGAAAAAAAGACGAAAATCACTCCGAGACGATGGGCTATAGCCCATGGTCTCGAACGGCATACTATAGCATGCCGTTTTCCATAATTTTTAAGGATTTGAAAAAAAGACGAAAATCACTCCGAGACCATGGGCTATAGCCCATCGTCTCGGAGTCATTTTCGTCTTTTTTCAAATCCTCGTTTTTCATCATTTATGACCATGGGCTATAGCCCATATCGGACGGCATACTATAGCATGCTGTTTTTCATCATTTTTAAGGATTTGAAAAAAAGACGAAAATGACTCCGAGACCATGGGCTATAGCCCATCGTCTCGGAGTCATTTTTGTCTTTTTTTCAAATCCTCAAAAATGATGAAAAATGGCATGCTATAGTATGCCGCCTGATCCCATGGGATGAACTTGAACCCACGACCTGTGGCTCACATAGACAGCAGCTTATCACAGCGGGCCACCATGCTCTCTGAGAATCTCCACAGCTTTCCATCTCTTTCCAGTTCTCTTCTGGATGTTATTCTCCAAAACATGCTGCAGAGTGAAAGTAGGAGGAACTCAGCTGGATTTGAACTCACAACCTCTGGCTCACATGGACGTCATCTTAACAAGGGTGCCACTGAGCTCTCAGAGATTTTTAGGTTGTAAGTTGTTCTTCTTGGTGTCACTTTTCAAATGGGGCCTTGGGATCATGTACAGAGCATTTGAATGAATGGTGCTGTGCATCAAAGGTGTCTTTAGTGCTTTTAAGTGTTATCGTGGATGTTAATCAGATAATACAGAGGAGAAACCATGACCGGACACAGACAGCCTCCCCATTGATGGATGTGATCCTGGCAGCCAGCCCAGGTGTGTTCTGGTCCTGTTGATTGAGCTGAGAAGGACCTAAGGTTTATAGGTCCTTCTCAGCTCAATCAACAGGACCAGAACACACACTTGTTACTTTTCTTCCAGTTTATTATACTCGTCGTCAAGCTACTAGTCCTACATACTTACACCTAGAAACCCCATTCAAACCTACTTAGGTTCATCTTACGGTGGACATGTTTGCCTGAAAAGGAATCTTTGAAATGTTTCATAGTTTTAACATGCCGTTTTTCATCATTTTTGAGGATTTGAAAAAAAGACGAAAATCACTCCGAGACGATGGGCTATAGCCCATCGTCTCGGAGTAATTTTCGTCTTTTTTTCAAATCCTCGTTTTTCATCATTTATGACCATGGGCTATAGCCCATATCGGACGGCATACTATAGCATGCCGTTTTTCATCATTTTTGAGGATTTGAAAAAAAGACGAAAATCACTCCGAGACGATGGGCTATAGCCCATGGTCTCGAACGGCATACTATAGCATGCCGTTTTCAATCATTTTTGAGCATTTGAAAAAAAGTCGAAAATGACTCCGAGACCATGGGCTATAGCCCATGGTCTCGGAGTGATTTTTGTCTTTTTTTCAAATCCTCAAAAATGATGAAAAATGGCATGCTATAGTATGCCGCCTGATCCCATGGGCTGAACTTGAACCCACGACCTGTGGCTCACATAGACAGCAGCTTATCACAGCGGGCCACCATGCTCTCTGAGAATCTCCACAGCTTTCCATCTCTTTCCAGTTCTCTTCTGGATGTTATTCTCCAAAACATGCTGCAGAGTGAAAGTAGGAGGAACTCAGCTGGATTTGAACTCACAACCTCTGGCTCACATGGACGTCATCTTAACAAGGGTGCCACTGAGCTCTCAGAGATTTTTAGGTTGTAAGTTGTTCTTCTTGGTGTCACTTTTCAAATGGGGCCTTGGGATCATGTACAGAGCATTTGAATGAATGGTGCTGTGCATCAAAGGTGTCTTTAGTGCTTTTAAGTGTTATCGTGGATGTTAATCAGATAATACAGAGGAGAAACCATGACCGGACACAGACAGCCTCCCCATTGATGGATGTGATCCTGGCAGCCAGCCCAGGTGTGTTCTGGTCCTGTTGATTGAGCTGAGAAGGACCTAAGGTTTATAGGTCCTTCTCAGCTCAATCAACAGGACCAGAACACACACTTGTTACTTTTCTTCCAGTTTATTATACTCGTCGTCAAGCTACTAGTCCTACATACTTACACCTAGAAACCCCATTCAAACCTACTTAGGTTCATCTTACGGTGGACATGTTTGCCTGAAAAGGAATCTTTGAAATGTTTCATAGTTTTAACATGCCGTTTTTCATCATTTTTGAGGATTTGAAAAAAAGACGAAAATCACTCCGAGACGATGGGCTATAGCCCATCGTCTCGGAGTAATTTTCGTCTTTTTTTCAAATCCTCGTTTTTCATCATTTATGACCATGGGCTATAGCCCATATCGGACGGCATACTATAGCATGCCGTTTTTCATCATTTTTGAGGATTTGAAAAAAAGACGAAAATCACTCCGAGACGATGGGCTATAGCCCATGGTCTCGAACGGCATACTATAGCATGCCATTTTCCATCATTTTTGAGGATTTGAAAAAAAGACGAAAATCACTCCGAGACCATGGGCTATAGCCCATCGTCTCGGAGTAATTTTCGTCTTTTTTTCAAATCCTCGTTTTTCATCATTTATGACCATGGGCTATAGCCCATATCGGACGGCATACTATAGCATGCTGTTTTTCATCATTTTTGAGGATTTGAAAAAAAGATGAAAATCACTCCGAGACGATGGGCTATAGCCCATGGTCTCGAACGGCATACTATAGCATGCCATTTTCCATCATTTTTGAGGATTTGAAAAAAAGACGAAAATCACTCCGAGACCATGGGCTATAGCCCATCGTCTCGGAGTAATTTTCGTCTTTTTTTCAAATCCTCGTTTTTCATCATTTATGACCATGGGCTATAGCCCATATCGGACGGCATACTATAGCATGCCGTTTTTCATCATTTTTGAGGATTTGAAAAAAAGACGAAAATCACTCCGAGACGATGGGCTATAGCCCATGGTCTCGAACGGCATACTATAGCATGCCGTTTTCAATCATTTTTGAGCATTTGAAAAAAAGACGAAAATGACTCCGAGACCATGGGCTATAGCCCATCGTCTCGGAGTCATTTTCGTCTTTTTTTCAAATCCTTGTTTTTCATCATTTATGACCATGGGCTATAGCCCATATCGGACGGCATACTATAGCATGCCGTTTTTCATCATTTTTGAGGATTTGAAAAAAAGATGAAAATCACTTCGAGACGATGGGCTATAGCCCATGGTCTCGAACGGCATACTATAGCATGCCGTTTTCAATCATTTTTGAGGATTTGAAAAAAAGACGAAAATCACTCCGAGACCATGGGCTATAGTCCATCGTCTCGGAGTCATTTTCGTCTTTTTTTCAAATCCTCGTTTTTCATCATTTATGACCATGGGCTATAGCCCATATCGGACGGCATACTATAGCATGCCGTTTTTCATCATTTTTGAGGATTTGAAAAAAAGACGAAAATCACTCCGAGACGATGGGCTATAGCCCATGGTCTCGAACGGCATACTATAGCATGCCATTTTCCATCATTTTTGAGGATTTGAAAAAAAGACGAAAATCACTCCGAGACCATGGGCTATAGCCCATCGTCTCGGAGTAATTTTCGTCTTTTTTTCAAATCCTCGTTTTTCATCATTTATGACCATGGGCTATAGCCCATATCGGACGGCATACTATAGCATGCTGTTTTTCATCATTTTTGAGGATTTGAAAAAAAGATGAAAATCACTCCGAGACGATAGGCTATAGCCCATGGTCTCGAACTGCATACTATAGCATGCCGTTTTCCATCATTTTTGAGGATTTGAAAAAAAGAAGAAAATCACTCCGAGACCATGGGCTATAGCCCATCGTCTCGGAGTCATTTTCGTCTTTTTTTCAAATCCTCAGTTTTCATCATTTATGACCATGGGTTATAGCCCATATCGGACGGCATACTATAGCATGCTGTTTTTCATCATTTTTGAGGATTTGAAAAAAAGATGAAAATCACTCCGAGACGATGGGCTATAGCCCATGGTCTCGAACGGCATACTATAGCATGCCGTTTTCCATCATTTTTAAGGATTTGAAAAAAAGACGAAAATCACTCCGAGACCATGGGCTATAGCCCATCGTCTCGGAGTCATTTTCGTCTTTTTTTCAAATCCTCGTTTTTCATCATTTATGACCATGGGCTATAGCCCATATCGGACGGCATACTATAGCATGCTGTTTTTCATCATTTTTGAGGATTTGAAAAAAAGATGAAAATCACTCCGAGACGATGGGCTATAGCCCATGGTCTCGAACTGCATACTATAGCATGCCGTTTTCCATCATTTTTGAGCATTTGAAAAAAAGACGAAAATCACTCCGAGACGATGGGCTATAGCCCATCGTCTCGGAGTCATTTTTGACTTTTTTTCAAATCCTCAAAAATGATGAAAAATGGCATGCCGCCTGATCCCATGGGCTGAACTTGAACCCACGACCTGTGGCTCACATAGACGGCAGCTTATCACAGCGGGCCACCATGCTCTCTGAGAATCTCCACAGCTTTCCATCTCTTTCCAGTTCTCTTCTGGATGTTATTCTCCAAAACATGCTGCAGAGTGAAAGTAGGAGGAACTCAGCTGGATTTGAACTCACAACCTCTGGCTCACATGGACATCATCTTAACAAGGGTGCCACTGAGCTCTCAGAGATTTTTAGGTTGTAAGTTGTTCTTCTTGGTGTCACTTTTCAAATGGGGCCTTGGGATCATGTACAGAGCATTTGAATGAATGGTGCTGTGCATCAAAGGTGTCTTTAGTGCTTTTAAGTGTTATCGTGGATGTTAATCAGATAATACAGAGGAGAAACCATGACCGGACACAGACAGCCTCCCCATTGATGGATGTGATCCTGGCAGCCAGCCCAGGTGTGTTCTGGTCCTGTTGATTGAGCTGAGAAGGACCTAAGGTTTATAGGTCCTTCTCAGCTCAATCAACAGGACCAGAACACACACTTGTTACTTTTCTTCCAGTTTATTATACTCGTCGTCAAGCTACTAGTCCTACATACTTACACCTAGAAACCCCATTCAAACCTACTTAGGTTCATCTTACGGTGGACATGTTTGCCTGAAAAGGAATCTTTGAAATGTTTCATAGTTTTAACATGCCGTTTTTCATCATTTTTGAGGATTTGAAAAAAAGACGAAAATCACTCCGAGACGATGGGCTATAGCCCATCGTCTCGGAGTAATTTTCGTCTTTTTTTCAAATCCTCGTTTTTCATCATTCATGACCATGGGCTATAGCCCATATCGGACGGCATACTATAGCATGCCGTTTTTCATCATTTTTGAGGATTTGAAAAAAAGACGAAAATCACTCCGAGACGATGGGCTATAGCCCATGGTCTCGAACGGCATACTATAGCATGCCGTTTTCAATCATTTTTGAGCATTTGAAAAAAAGACGAAAATGACTCCGAGACCATGGGCTATAGCCCATCGTCTCGGAGTCATTTTCGTCTTTTTTTCAAATCCTCGTTTTCATCATTCATGACCATGGGCTATAGCCCATATCGGACGGCATACTATAGCATGCCGTTTTTCATCATTTTTGAGGATTTGAAAAAAAGATGAAAATCACTTCGAGACGATGGGCTATAGCCCATGGTCTCGAACGGCATACTATAGCATGCCGTTTTCAATCATTTTTGAGGATTTGAAAAAAAGACGAAAATCACTCCGAGACCATGGGCTATAGCCCATCGTCTCGGAGTCATTTTCGTCTTTTTTTCAAATCCTCGTTTTTCATCATTTATGACCATGGGCTATAGCCCATATCGGACGGCATACTATAGCATGCTGTTTTTCATCATTTTTGAGGATTTGAAAAAAAGATGAAAATCACTCCGAGACGATGGGCTATAGCCCATGGTCTCGAACTGCATACTATAGCATGCCGTTTTCCATCATTTTTGAGCATTTGAAAAAAAGACGAAAATCACTCCGAGACGATGGGCTATAGCCCATCGTCTCGGAGTCATTTTTGACTTTTTTTCAAATCCTCAAAAATGATGAAAAATGGCATGCTATAGTATGCCGCCTGATCCCATGGGCTGAACTTGAACCCACGACCTGTGGCTCACATAGACAGCAGCTTATCACAGCGGGCCACCATGCTCTCTGAGAATCTCCACAGCTTTCCATCTCTTTCCAGTTCTCTTCTGGATGTTATTCTCCAAAACATGCTGCAGAGTGAAAGTAGGAGGAACTCAGCTGGATTTGAACTCACAACCTCTGGCTCACATGGACATCATCTTAACAAGGGTGCCACTGAGCTCTCAGAGATTTTTAGGTTGTAAGTTGTTCTTCTTGGTGTCACTTTTCAAATGGGGCCTTGGGATCATGTACAGAGCATTTGAATGAATGGTGCTGTGCATCAAAGGTGTCTTTAGTGCTTTTAAGTGTTATCGTGGATGTTAATCAGATAATACAGAGGAGAAACCATGACCGGACACAGACAGCCTCCCCATTGATGGATGTGATCCTGGCAGCCAGCCCAGGTGTGTTCTGGTCCTGTTGATTGAGCTGAGAAGGACCTAAGGTTTATAGGTCCTTCTCAGCTCAATCAACAGGACCAGAACACACACTTGTTACTTTTCTTCCAGTTTATTATACTCGTCGTCAAGCTACTAGTCCTACATACTTACACCTAGAAACCCCATTCAAACCTACTTAGGTTCATCTTACGGTGGACATGTTTGCCTGAAAAGGAATCTTTGAAATGTTTCATAGTTTTAACATGCCGTTTTTCATCATTTTTGAGGATTTGAAAAAAAGACGAAAATCACTCCGAGACGATGGGCTATAGCCCATCGTCTCGGAGTAATTTTCGTCTTTTTTTCAAATCCTCGTTTTTCATCATTTATGACCATGGGCTATAGCCCATATCGGACGGCATACTATAGCATGCCGTTTTTCATCATTTTTGAGGATTTGAAAAAAAGACGAAAATCACTCCGAGACGATGGGCTATAGCCCATGGTCTCGAACGGCATACTATAGCATGCCATTTTCCATCATTTTTGAGGATTTGAAAAAAAGACGAAAATCACTCCGAGACCATGGGCTATAGCCCATCGTCTCGGAGTAATTTTCGTCTTTTTTTCAAATCCTCGTTTTTCATCATTTATGACCATGGGCTATAGCCCATATCGGACGGCATACTATAGCATGCTGTTTTTCATCATTTTTGAGGATTTGAAAAAAAGATGAAAATCACTCCGAGACGATGGGCTATAGCCCATGGTCTCGAACGGCATACTATAGCATGCCATTTTCCATCATTTTTGAGGATTTGAAAAAAAGACGAAAATCACTCCGAGACCATGGGCTATAGCCCATCGTCTCGGAGTAATTTTCGTCTTTTTTTCAAATCCTCGTTTTTCATCATTTATGACCATGGGCTATAGCCCATATCGGACGGCATACTATAGCATGCCGTTTTTCATCATTTTTGAGGATTTGAAAAAAAGACGAAAATCACTCCGAGACGATGGGCTATAGCCCATGGTCTCGAACGGCATACTATAGCATGCCGTTTTCAATCATTTTTGAGCATTTGAAAAAAAGACGAAAATGACTCCGAGACCATGGGCTATAGCCCATCGTCTCGGAGTCATTTTCGTCTTTTTTTCAAATCCTTGTTTTTCATCATGTATGACCATGGGCTATAGCCCATATCGGACGGCATACTATAGCATGCCGTTTTTCATCATTTTTGAGGATTTGAAAAAAAGATGAAAATCACTTCGAGACGATGGGCTATAGCCCATGGTCTCGAACGGCATACTATAGCATGCCGTTTTCAATCATTTTTGAGGATTTGAAAAAAAGACGAAAATCACTCCGAGACCATGGGCTATAGTCCATCGTCTCGGAGTCATTTTCGTCTTTTTTTCAAATCCTCGTTTTTCATCATTTATGACCATGGGCTATAGCCCATATCGGACGGCATACTATAGCATGCCGTTTTTCATCATTTTTGAGGATTTGAAAAAAAGACGAAAATCACTCCGAGACGATGGGCTATAGCCCATGGTCTCGAACGGCATACTATAGCATGCCATTTTCCATCATTTTTGAGGATTTGAAAAAAAGACGAAAATCACTCCGAGACCATGGGCTATAGCCCATCGTCTCGGAGTAATTTTCGTCTTTTTTTCAAATCCTCGTTTTTCATCATTTATGACCATGGGCTATAGCCCATATCGGACGGCATACTATAGCATGCTGTTTTTCATCATTTTTGAGGATTTGAAAAAAAGATGAAAATCACTCCGAGACGATAGGCTATAGCCCATGGTCTCGAACTGCATACTATAGCATGCCGTTTTCCATCATTTTTGAGGATTTGAAAAAAAGAAGAAAATCACTCCGAGACCATGGGCTATAGCCCATCGTCTCGGAGTCATTTTCGTCTTTTTTTCAAATCCTCAGTTTTCATCATTTATGACCATGGGTTATAGCCCATATCGGACGGCATACTATAGCATGCTGTTTTTCATCATTTTTGAGGATTTGAAAAAAAGATGAAAATCACTCCGAGACGATGGGCTATAGCCCATGGTCTCGAACGGCATACTATAGCATGCCGTTTTCCATCATTTTTAAGGATTTGAAAAAAAGACGAAAATCACTCCGAGACCATGGGCTATAGCCCATCGTCTCGGAGTCATTTTCGTCTTTTTTTCAAATCCTCGTTTTTCATCATTTATGACCATGGGCTATAGCCCATATCGGACGGCATACTATAGCATGCTGTTTTTCATCATTTTTGAGGATTTGAAAAAAAGATGAAAATCACTCCGAGACGATGGGCTATAGCCCATGGTCTCGAACTGCATACTATAGCATGCCGTTTTCCATCATTTTTGAGCATTTGAAAAAAAGACGAAAATCACTCCGAGACGATGGGCTATAGCCCATCGTCTCGGAGTCATTTTTGACTTTTTTTCAAATCCTCAAAAATGATGAAAAATGGCATGCCGCCTGATCCCATGGGCTGAACTTGAACCCACGACCTGTGGCTCACATAGACAGCAGCTTATCACAGCGGGCCACCATGCTCTCTGAGAATCTCCACAGCTTTCCATCTCTTTCCAGTTCTCTTCTGGATGTTATTCTCCAAAACATGCTGCAGAGTGAAAGTAGGAGGAACTCAGCTGGATTTGAACTCACAACCTCTGGCTCACATGGACATCATCTTAACAAGGGTGCCACTGAGCTCTCAGAGATTTTTAGGTTGTAAGTTGTTCTTCTTGGTGTCACTTTTCAAATGGGGCCTTGGGATCATGTACAGAGCATTTGAATGAATGGTGCTGTGCATCAAAGGTGTCTTTAGTGCTTTTAAGTGTTATCGTGGATGTTAATCAGATAATACAGAGGAGAAACCATGACCGGACACAGACAGCCTCCCCATTGATGGATGTGATCCTGGCAGCCAGCCCAGGTGTGTTCTGGTCCTGTTGATTGAGCTGAGAAGGACCTAAGGTTTATAGGTCCTTCTCAGCTCAATCAACAGGACCAGAACACACACTTGTTACTTTTCTTCCAGTTTATTATACTCGTCGTCAAGCTACTAGTCCTACATACTTACACCTAGAAACCCCATTCAAACCTACTTAGGTTCATCTTACGGTGGACATGTTTGCCTGAAAAGGAATCTTTGAAATGTTTCATAGTTTTAACATGCCGTTTTTCATCATTTTTGAGGATTTGAAAAAAAGACGAAAATCACTCCGAGACGATGGGCTATAGCCCATCGTCTCGGAGTAATTTTCGTCTTTTTTTCAAATCCTCGTTTTTCATCATTCATGACCATGGGCTATAGCCCATATCGGACGGCATACTATAGCATGCCGTTTTTCATCATTTTTGAGGATTTGAAAAAAAGACGAAAATCACTCCGAGACGATGGGCTATAGCCCATGGTCTCGAACGGCATACTATAGCATGCCGTTTTCAATCATTTTTGAGCATTTGAAAAAAAGACGAAAATGACTCCGAGACCATGGGCTATAGCCCATCGTCTCGGAGTCATTTTCGTCTTTTTTTCAAATCCTCGTTTTTCATCATTCATGACCATGGGCTATAGCCCATATCGGACGGCATACTATAGCATGCCGTTTTTCATCATTTTTGAGGATTTGAAAAAAAGATGAAAATCACTTCGAGACGATGGGCTATAGCCCATGGTCTCGAACGGCATACTATAGCATGCCGTTTTCAATCATTTTTGAGGATTTGAAAAAAAGACGAAAATCACTCCGAGACCATGGGCTATAGCCCATCGTCTCGGAGTCATTTTCGTCTTTTTTTCAAATCCTCGTTTTTCATCATTTATGACCATGGGCTATAGCCCATATCGGACGGCATACTATAGCATACTGTTTTTTATCATTTTTGAGGATTTGAAAAAAAGATGAAAATCACTCCGAGACGATGGGCTATAGCCCATGGTCTCGAACTGCATACTATAGCATGCCGTTTTCCATCATTTTTGAGGATTTGAAAAAAAGACGAAAATCACTCCGAGACCATGGGCTATAGCCCATCGTCTCGGAGTCATTTTCGTCTTTTTTTCAAATCCTCAGTTTTCATCATTTATGACCATGGGTTATAGCCCATATCGGACGGCATACTATAGCATGCTGTTTTTCATCATTTTTGAGGATTTGAAAAAAAGACGAAAATGACCGCGAGACGATGGGCTATAGCCCATGGTCTCGGAGTCATTTTCGTCTTTTTTTCAAATCCTCGTTTTTCATCATTTATGACCATGGGCTATAGCCCATATCGGACGGCATACTATAGCATACTGTTTTTTATCATTTTTGAGGATTTGAAAAAAAGATGAAAATCACTCCGAGACGATGGGCTATAGCCCATGGTCTCGAACTGCATACTATAGCATGCCGTTTTCCATCATTTTTGAGGATTTGAAAAAAAGACGAAAATCACTCCGAGACCATGGGCTATAGCCCATCGTCTCGGAGTCATTTTCGTCTTTTTTTCAAATCCTCAGTTTTCATCATTTATGACCATGGGCTATAGCCCATATCGGACGGCATACTATAGCATGCCGTTTTTCATCATTTTTGAGGATTTGAAAAAAAGATGAAAATCACTTCGAGACGATGGGCTATAGCCCATGGTCTCGAACGGCATACTATAGCATGCCATTTTCCATCATTTTTGAGGATTTGAAAAAAAGACGAAAATCACTCCGAGACCATGGGCTATAGCCCATCGTCTCGGAGTAATTTTCGTCTTTTTTTCAAATCCTCGTTTTTCATAATTTATGACCATGGGCTATAGCCCATATCGGACGGCATACTATAGCATGCTGTTTTTCATCATTTTTGAGGATTTGAAAAAAAGATGAAAATCACTCCGAGACGATGGGCTATAGCCCATGGTCTCGAACGGCATACTATAGCATGCCGTTTTCCATCATTTTTGAGGATTTGAAAAAAAGACGAAAATCACTCCGAGACCATTGTTTGGATAATTATGGGTGTGCGAGATTTGTACTCATAATGAGAAATTATATATTGGGTCAGATTGATTGGAGATTAAGAAGCTCCTCTAGGGTGAGAGAGCCAGTCCCCACATTCCATTCCACATTCCATTGGGGGTTTTACAGCCCTTCTCCTGTTGGAAGACAGGCCATTATTGACTCCTCTCCACAGGGAAAGTCAACCCATTTAGAACATACAGTAATGAAGTAACCTAATTCCTCTTCAATTGTTTAAATGTGTTCTAATAACCTATGTTATATTGGGTTGGTAAAAAGGCTAAATGATAAATACCTGTAATAATCTAAGCAGTTTAAAGTAGTTAGACATTACAGGGACTGTAATAGGAGCTGCTGTAGCCAGAGGTGCAAGCTGGATGGTCTGTGGGATCTGATTGGCTGAAAGTGTTAATATGGAGGTGGGATCAGTCAGAAGGCTGCATTGACTATTCTGTATGGCACAAAGTGAATTTAGATTCACCCAATACCATCGAACGTGAACATGTCTAGGCAGAGACCAGCGGTAATGTATTTGCTATATATTATGTGCTATAAATAGATGTTTGTGCATTATTCATAATCGATGTAATATGATTGTAACCAGTGTTCTCTCTGTGTTCTTGTCATCCCGATCATTGATCAATTATCATCTGATTAACGATAAGGTAGAATTAAAACCACATGATTACACTTAATGTACACTTAATTAATGTACCATTAATGTACTGAACTAAGTCTGAGAAACAACAATGACAAGCTAAGCTTGCCATGATCTGGGAGTTTTAGAGTGTTCCAATGACAGCTAGAATTCCTACCGACAGAGTCAGGATAGAACTGTACCAATAGGACCTGTAATCCAGGCCGGGATACTGTAATCATCTTGTGTTGGGGGGAAGTGTGAACAGAACGTGTGAATGTACGATTGTAAGTGTTTATAATTAATATGAATTAATAAAAACCCTATAAAATGCACGTTTGAGTTCATCACATATAAGCTATCATTGGGAGCATTTAGTTCAACTGTGCGTGTTAGTCCTTAAACTCTGCCTACGGCAAGGGCTGGTCGGAGCCTCGGCACAACAAGCCAAATAACCGAACAGTTTTAATTCGCTGTGCACTAAAGTGCACGCGATTTGTAGCGTAATATAGCCTATAATCTAGGCATATTACAGTTTTAAATCATAGTGCGTCACTGACGTGGCGTGACTTAAAACAAGTTTGTACCGTGCGCATCAGCGCACAGTTTAGATCACGGCCGGGCGGTTTGGAAGCATAATATAGCCTAAACTGAGATCGTTTGGACATATTATGGTTTCAATCGCTACCGCGTTTAAAGAACTTTAAATTAGTGGTCACTAAAGTGACCGCAATTTAAAGGCAGTTGTGCTGTGCATTGGGATCAGTGCACAGTAATTCGCCGCCGAGCGAAAGTTAATTCGCCGCCGAGCGAACTGTTTAAACCATAGAGCCACTAACGTGCCTGGTTTGAACAGAAAGAAAGTGCCGTGCGCTGGGATCAGCGTGCAGCTGTACACGCGCCCGGGCATATTTAAGATATAATATAGTCTGAACCGAAACCGTTTGACATATTACAGTTTAAATTGCTACCGCGTTGTAAAGGGCTTTAAATAGCAGTCACTAAAGGGAGCTGCAATTTAAAGTTGTGTAATTCTGAATATAGTTCAACTGAGACGGTTTGAATTTATTCAGTTGCCGTGCTGTTAAATTAAACAGCGTGGATCGGTGTAAAGTCACTAAAGTGACCACAATTGTAACAAAGATAAATTACAGTGTGTTGGGACCAGCACACAGAGTTGAATTGTGCCACACTAATAACCACAGGATTAAATCAGACAGACTTGGGGCCGAAAAACGGCACCCCGTTTGATTGTGGTTGTCTGGTGTGACGTTATTTAACTGAAATTTAAGCCGTGCGTTGATGAGCAGCGCACGTTGATGTGAATGCGATGCCGCAGTCATTAGTATCCACAGGATTAAATCAACTATAAATGCTGCCGTGACGGCATGCCGTTTGATTTGTGCTACTAATAAATGCGACACCGTTAAACCGTTTTGTGTGGTTATGGGGCCATCTGAAAACGGACAGTTAAAACCGTGAGCCACAGAAAAGTGACTGCGGGTTTAACTAATGGTTTGGGAGTCATTGTTCGATAGGGCAAAGTTCTAATCGACGGTCAGTTTAGGAAACTGATTATTTAAGACTATTTGTAACCAAACATAAAGTTTAATTGAGACCGGATAAGACGCCGGTCGTTTAAACCAAGAGAGGTGCTTTTTATAGTAACCACAATAAAAGTGTTTTCTTTCTGGGTGCTTAGACCGCACCAAGAAGAACAGCATTTAGTGCATGTGAGGAGGGGGGAAATTCCTCTTTCTGTCATGCAATGTCCAGGGGGACTGGTAATTACTGTCATGCGGTATAACCTACCAAAGTAGTAATTAATAGCGGTGATAAATGTTTAGAACAAAATAGGGTTCTAAACTCAGCATTAAAGGCGATGTAATAATCTTACCAGTCAATAATGTTTAACGCTGAAAGCGCGCTTTGAAGTGCGCATAAAGGAAGGGCGTGTCTATAATAACTGTTGCGTGACGCATCTAGCAAAACCTGTAATCCAGGTTTAACGGAAGGCTAAGAGTTTGACCGCCCACGGCCAATATAAATCTATATACTTATATTATATATAATCTATATAATATAAAAAGGTTATAGTATAAAAAGGTTTATTTGGTAGGGAAGTATGGGCTTCTCTGAGTAGAAATAATGTCAGAGTCCGCTAATTAAAGCTGGGCCAAAAAACTAACCATTTACTTGAGTGAATGAATGATTTGTGAAAGTCGACTAAACCACTAACCCAGTCCAATTAGTTCCTGTACTGTTTGTTAAAGGGAGGGACAGAGGGGGTGGAAAAATGGCTTCTTTAAAGATACAGAGCTCACAGGCTCAAGCTATGTTTGATAGCACAACCTATAGGGTGGATCTTTGTATGGACAGGGGTTCATCCAGCGAGATAACTGAAAGTTTTGCTGAGCTGGACAGGGCGATGGACGCTGTGATAGACGCGTCAGTAGATTACGAGATGATCCTTCAGGAACAAAACGAAGATAGACTCGCACACATAGAAAATGAATTACTGAATTTATATGTTAAACAGTACAACAGTGAAAGATACCGTTTAATCAGGGCTGCTATCTGTCAGGAGAATGACAGGGTAGCCAGAGGTGTCGTCACAATAGGCCTCTGTGAGTTTCCTGCAGAGAGCAGGAACATAGGAGCCCCAGAGAAGAGGGGCATCCAGCCCGCAGACGCAGCACCAGACGTCACGAGATGTGACATCACGAACCCTTTCGCCAGCGCAGAGACGGGCGGAGCGGAGACGGTGCCAGCGGGGACCGGGACCGCCCCAGAGGGGCGAAGAGACAGGGCTACCAGTCATCCGGGCTGGGAGCAGATGGAGCCTGTCACAACGGAAGAGCCTGGTGCCTGCAGTATCCATGCAGGGAAGCCAGAGCCCTCTACCGTGGGCAACGAACCCACGACAGGACAAGCCCTCAGTCAGCACCGTAGCAGGCCAAGAGCAGCTACGGGCAGAGCTGAGGGAAACCAACGGGCGGCAGACGTCGCACCTGTGAACCACGCAGTTCCGCAGCCTTCGACAGAGGAGGAATGGCCGAACATCGAAGTGGGACCGACAGCAGCAGCAGAGCTGTCAACGGGAGCGGAACAGGTGAGCGGCCTTCCGGAGGAGGAGCTGGAGGCTGCCTACGCCTCACCGTTCATCAGCAGAGCCATGCCCACAAACGGCGTGGGCAAGGCCGACGAGTCATCAAACCTTCTCACCACAGAAACGCCGAGCGTGATTTGTGGCATTACTGGTGCCAGTCCACGCGTTCAAGAGGCGGTGGGGGAGGTGCATGACACACACGCCAAGCACCCTGGGGTGACTTTCGTGAGGGGTCCAGGCAAGCCAGAGTCCAGTCCGGTCTTGAAGTTTGGGTGTGGTTATGAAACGACACATCTGCCAACGCATCTGTTGGGCAGAAATTGCTTTGATAAAAACAAGGCCACAATAACGCCTTTTCTGATTGATCCTGAAAAAGGAACGAGACCATGGAAGAACGCTTTCATGCCAGCGAGATCAGAACTGGGACAGGAGAGTAGCATGTGAAATGCTTCTCCACCCATTTTGTTCCTACAGCAGGGAACAATTGGGGTCAGTGACAACAAGATGTCACAAACAGCACACACACACACACACACGCACGCGCACGCACACACACGCTCACACACGAGATGTGTGTCTACCAGTGCATATAAATGTGATGATGTATGTGGGTTCATTATATCTGTACTAGAACGAGTAGCAGAAGTGGATTTAATTTGTGCCAATTAAGTCCTTATGGAAAATGGACAAAGGTAAAAAAGAATGCTGGTAAAATGATTAAGTTTCCTTCGATTGGGAGGGGGGAACATTGTCTCTCAAAGTGCAAGTGGGTTTTGTGCGTGAACGCGTGGGCGCGCGCGCACAAACTATCACACACACAGGCACAAAGACTGCATGTGTGAAAGACACATAATGTGGTTAAAATGTTGCAAGGGTTTGCAATTTTCGATTGGGTTGCTTTTGGTAAAAGTCAAAAATCCAAAAGTCAAATGATACCAAGTTGTTGAGATGCAAAATCGGTTATTTTGTTAAAATCACAATTTGAGGTTCCTAACACAACCAGGGGTAATAAACTGCTGAACATGTGTTTACCAACTGGGCCCCATTCTGCAACCAAAAGAGTCGTTTCAGGTGGGGGGAGCGCAGGAAGAATGTTTTCTTAAAGATAAGGAACCAGTCTTGTGTGGAAAATAACTGTCTTCTTCCTCAAACAAGGGGGTTGTTTAGATAAGTCTGAAGCTTTGTCCAGGCAAACAGCCATAAGGTTAAACGGACAGAGGTGACCAAAAGTTCATGGCAGTTAGGTGACCCCTAACTGACATGACAGGCAGCTCTCCTACAAAGTGGAGATGCACTGCACCACATTAATAGAAGTATACATAAGTTTGATTAGCTGTAACTGATTTTAATACTTAAGGGTGCGTTGGGATAATTACAAAAAATGTCCACGATATCGACGCATGTAAACCTTTTATTATTTTCATTGTTTTATTGATTTATGCAGTTAATGGGTTGTGTTTTATTTTAATGTGTTTTTCAAAGTTGTATAATGTTATAACTTCAGTATGTGGATCCAGTATTATTTAACAGGTTCCGAAATTACTAAAAATGGCATGCGCCCAAATATCAAAAAATAATATTTCCGAAAAAAAATAATATCAAAAATAATCTTTCAGTTTATGGAAAATGAATAACCATATCAATTTTCATAACTGAAACGTGAGGGGTGTTTGGATAATTATGGGTGTGCGAGATTTGTACTCATAATGAGAAATTATATATTGGGTCAGATTGATTGGAGATTAAGAAGCTCCTCTAGGGTGAGAGAGCCAGTCCCCACATTCCATTCCACATTCCATTGGGGGTTTTACAGCCCTTCTCCTGTTGGAAGACAGGCCATTATTGACTCCTCTCCACAGGGAAAGTCAACCCATTTAGAACATACAGTAATGAAGTAACCTAATTCCTCTTCAATTGTTTAAATGTGTTCTAATAACCTATGTTATATTGGGTTGGTAAAAAGGCTAAATGATAAATACCTGTAATAATCTAAGCAGTTTAAAGTAGTTAGACATTACAGGGACTGTAATAGGAGCTGCTGTAGCCAGAGGTGCAAGCTGGATGGTCTGTGGGATCTGATTGGCTGAAAGTGTTAATATGGAGGTGGGATCAGTCAGAAGGCTGCATTGACTATTCTGTATGGCACAAAGTGAATTTAGATTCACCCAATACCATCGAACGTGAACATGTCTAGGCAGAGACCAGCGGTAATGTATTTGCTATATATTATGTGCTATAAATAGATGTTTGTGCATTATTCATAATCGATGTAATATGATTGTAACCAGTGTTCTCTCTGTGTTCTTGTCATCCCGATCATTGATCAATTATCATCTGATTAACGATAAGGTAGAATTAAAACCACATGATTACACTTAATGTACACTTAATTAATGTACCATTAATGTACTGAACTAAGTCTGAGAAACAACAATGACAAGCTAAGCTTGCCATGATCTGGGAGTTTTAGAGTGTTCCAATGACAGCTAGAATTCCTACCGACAGAGTCAGGATAGAACTGTACCAATAGGACCTGTAATCCAGGCCGGGATACTGTAATCATCTTGTGTTGGGGGGAAGTGTGAACAGAACGTGTGAATGTACGATTGTAAGTGTTTATAATTAATATGAATTAATAAAAACCCTATAAAATGCACGTTTGAGTTCATCACATATAAGCTATCATTGGGAGCATTTAGTTCAACTGTGCGTGTTAGTCCTTAAACTCTGCCTACGGCAAGGGCTGGTCGGAGCCTCGGCACAACAAGCCAAATAACCGAACAACCATGGGCTATAGCCCATCGTCTCGGAGTCATTTTCGTCTTTTTTTCAAATCCTCAGTTTTCATCATTTATGACCATGGGTTATAGCCCATATCGGACGGCATACTATAGCATGCTGTTTTTCATCATTTTTGAGGATTTGAAAAAAAGACGAAAATGACCCCGAGACGATGGGCTATAGCCCATGGTCTCGAACGGCATACTATAGCATGCCGTTTTCCATCATTTTTAAGGATTTGAAAAAAAGACGAAAATCACTCCGAGACCATGGGCTATAGCCCATCGTCTCGGAGTCATTTTCGTCTTTTTTTCAAATCCTCGTTTTTCATCATTTATGACCATGGGCTATAGCCCATATCGGACGGCATACTATAGCATGCTGTTTTTCATCATTTTTGAGGATTTGATAAAAAGATGAAAATCACTCCGAGACGATGGGCTATAGCCCATGGTCTCGAACTGCATACTATAGCATGCCGTTTTCCATCATTTTTGAGGATTTGAAAAAAAGACGAAAATCACTCCGAGACGATGGGCTATAGCCCATGGTCTCGAACGGCATACTATAGCATGCCGTTTTCCATCATTTTTAAGGATTTGAAAAAAAGACGAAAATCACTCCGAGACCATGGGCTATAGCCCATCGTCTCGGAGTCATTTTCGTCTTTTTTTCAAATCCTCGTTTTTCATCATTTATGACCATGGGCTATAGCCCATATCGGACGGCATACTATAGCATACTGTTTTTTATCATTTTTGAGGATTTGAAAAAAAGATGAAAATCACTCCGAGACGATGGGCTATAGCCCATGGTCTCGAACTGCATACTATAGCATGCCGTTTTCCATCATTTTTGAGGATTTGAAAAAAAGACGAAAATCACTCCGAGACCATGGGCTATAGCCCATCGTCTCGGAGTCATTTTCGTCTTTTTTTCAAATCCTCAGTTTTCATCATTTATGACCATGGGTTATAGCCCATATCGGACAGCATACTATAGCATGCTGTTTTTCATCATTTTTGAGGATTTGAAAAAAAGACGAAAATGACCGCGAGACGATGGGCTCTAGCCCATGGTCTCGGAGTCATTTTCGTCTTTTTTTCAAATCCTCGTTTTTCATCATTTATGACCATGGGCTATAGCCCATATCGGACGGCATACTATAGCATACTGTTTTTTATCATTTTTGAGGATTTGAAAAAAAGATGAAAATCACTCCGAGACGATGGGCTATAGCCCATGGTCTCGAACTGCATACTATAGCATGCCGTTTTCCATCATTTTTGAGGATTTGAAAAAAAGACGAAAATCACTCCGAGACCATGGGCTATAGCCCATCGTCTCGGAGTCATTTTCGTCTTTTTTTCAAATCCTCAGTTTTCATCATTTATGACCATGGGCTATAGCCCATATCGGACGGCATACTATAGCATGCCGTTTTTCATCATTTTTGAGGATTTGAAAAAAAGATGAAAATCACTCCGAGACGATGGGCTATAGCCCATGGTCTCGAACGGCATACTATAGCATGCCGTTTTCCATCATTTTTGAGGATTTGAAAAAAAGACGAAAATCACTCCGAGACCATGGGCTATAGCCCATCGTCTCGGAGTCATTTTCGTCTTTTTTTCAAATCCTCAGTTTTCATCATTTATGACCATGGGTTATAGCCCATATCGGACGGCATACTATAGCATGCTGTTTTTCATCATTTTTGAGGATTTGAAAAAAAGACGAAAATCACTCCGAGACCATGGGCTATAGCCCATCGTCTCGGAGTCATTTTCGTCTTTTTTTCAAATCCTCAGTTTTCATCATTTATGACCATGGGTTATAGCCCATATCGGACGGCATACTATAGCATGCTGTTTTTCATCATTTTTGAGGATTTGAAAAAAAGACGAAAATGACCCCGAGACGATGGGCTATAGCCCATGGTCTCGAACGGCATACTATAGCATGCCGTTTTCCATCATTTTTAAGGATTTGAAAAAAAGACGAAAATCACTCCGAGACCATGGGCTATAGCCCATCGTCTCGGAGTCATTTTCGTCTTTTTTTCAAATCCTCAGTTTTCATCATTTATGACCATGGGTTATAGCCCATATCGGACGGCATACTATAGCATGCTGTTTTTCATCATTTTTGAGGATTTGAAAAAAAGATGAAAATCACTCCGAGACGATGGGCTATAGCCCATGGTCTCGAACGGCATACTATAGCATGCCGTTTTCCATCATTTTTAAGGATTTGAAAAAAAGACGAAAATCACTCCGAGACCATGGGCTATAGCCCATCGTCTCGGAGTCATTTTCGTCTTTTTTTCAAATCCTCGTTTTTCATCATTTATGACCATGGGCTATAGCCCATATCGGACGGCATACTATAGCATGCCGTTTTTCATCATTTTTGAGGATTTGAAAAAAAGACGAAAATCACTCCGAGACGATGGGCTATAGCCCATGGTCTCGAACGGCATACTATAGCATGCCATTTTCCATAATTTTTGAGGATTTGAAAAAAAGACGAAAATCACTCCGAGACCATGGGCTATAGCCCATCGTCTCGGAGTAATTTTCGTCTTTTTTTCAAATCCTCGTTTTTCATAATTTATGACCATGGGCTATAGCCCATATCGGACGGCATACTATAGCATGCTGTTTTTCATCATTTTTGAGGATTTGAAAAAAAGATGAAAATCACTCCGAGACGATGGGCTATAGCCCATGGTCTCGAACGGCATACTATAGCATGCCGTTTTCCATCATTTTTGAGGATTTGAAAAAAAGACGAAAATCACTCCGAGACCATGGGCTATAGCCCATCGTCTCGGAGTCATTTTCGTCTTTTTTTCAAATCCTCAGTTTTCATCATTTATGACCATGGGTTATAGCCCATATCGGACGGCATACTATAGCATGCTGTTTTTCATCATTTTTGAGGATTTGAAAAAAAGACGAAAATGACCCCGAGACGATGGGCTATAGCCCATGGTCTCGAACGGCATACTATAGCATGCCGTTTTCCATCATTTTTAAGGATTTGAAAAAAAGACGAAAATCACTCCGAGACCATGGGCTATAGCCCATCGTCTCGGAGTCATTTTCGTCTTTTTTTCAAATCCTCGTTTTTCATCATTTATGACCATGGGCTATAGCCCATATCGGACGGCATACTATAGCATGCTGTTTTTCATCATTTTTGAGGATTTGAAAAAAAGATGAAAATCACTCCGAGACGATGGGCTATAGCCCATGGTCTCGAACTGCATACTATAGCATGCCGTTTTCCATCATTTTTGAGGATTTGAAAAAAAGACGAAAATCACTCCGAGACGATGGGCTATAGCCCATGGTCTCGAACGGCATACTATAGCATGCCGTTTTCCATCATTTTTAAGGATTTGAAAAAAAGACGAAAATCACTCCGAGACCATGGGCTATAGCCCATCGTCTCGGAGTCATTTTCGTCTTTTTTCAAATCCTCGTTTTTCATCATTTATGACCATGGGCTATAGCCCATATCGGACGGCATACTATAGCATGCTGTTTTTCATCATTTTTGAGGATTTGAAAAAAAGACGAAAATGACTCCGAGACCATGGGCTATAGCCCATCGTCTCGGAGTCATTTTTGTCTTTTTTTCAAATCCTCAAAAATGATGAAAAATGGCATGCTATAGTATGCCGCCTGATCCCATGGGATGAACTTGAACCCACGACCTGTGGCTCACATAGACAGCAGCTTATCACAGCGGGCCACCATGCTCTCTGAGAATCTCCACAGCTTTCCATCTCTTTCCAGTTCTCTTCTGGATGTTATTCTCCAAAACATGCTGCAGAGTGAAAGTAGGAGGAACTCAGCTGGATTTGAACTCACAACCTCTGGCTCACATGGACGTCATCTTAACAAGGGTGCCACTGAGCTCTCAGAGATTTTTAGGTTGTAAGTTGTTCTTCTTGGTGTCACTTTTCAAATGGGGCCTTGGGATCATGTACAGAGCATTTGAATGAATGGTGATGTGCATCAAAGGTGTCTTTAGTGCTTTTAAGTGTTATCGTGGATGTTAATCAGATAATACAGAGGAGAAACCATGACCGGACACAGACAGCCTCCCCATTGATGGATGTGATCCTGGCAGCCAGCCCAGGTGTGTTCTGGTCCTGTTGATTGAGCTGAGAAGGACCTAAGGTTTATAGGTCCTTCTCAGCTCAATCAACAGGACCAGAACACACACTTGTTACTTTTCTTCCAGTTTATTATACTCGTCGTCAAGCTACTAGTCCTACATACTTACACCTAGAAACCCCATTCAAACCTACTTAGGTTCATCTTACGGTGGACATGTTTGCCTGAAAAGGAATCTTTGAAATGTTTCATAGTTTTAACATGCCGTTTTTCATCATTTTTGAGGATTTGAAAAAAAGACGAAAATCACTCCGAGACGATGGGCTATAGCCCATCGTCTCGGAGTAATTTTCGTCTTTTTTTCAAATCCTCGTTTTTCATCATTTATGACCATGGGCTATAGCCCATATCGGACGGCATACTATAGCATGCCGTTTTTCATCATTTTTGAGGATTTGAAAAAAAGACGAAAATCACTCCGAGACGATGGGCTATAGCCCATGGTCTCGAACGGCATACTATAGCATGCCGTTTTCAATCATTTTTGAGCATTTGAAAAAAAGACGAAAATGACTCCGAGACCATGGGCTATAGCCCATCGTCTCGGAGTCATTTTCGTCTTTTTTTCAAATCCTCGTTTTTCATCATTTATGACCATGGGCTATAGCCCATATCGGACAGCATACTATAGCATGCCGTTTTTCATCATTTTTGAGGATTTGAAAAAAAGACGAAAATCACTCCGAGACCATGGGCTATAGCCCATGGTCTCGAACGGCATACTATAGCATGCCGTTTTCAATCATTTTTGAGCATTTGAAAAAAAGACGAAAATGACTCCGAGACCATGGGCTATAGCCCATGGTCTCGGAGTGATTTTTGTCTTTTTTTCAAATCCTCAAAAATGATGAAAAATGGCATGCTATAGTATGCCGCCTGATCCCATGGGCTGAACTTGAACCCACGACCTGTGGCTCACATAGACAGCAGCTTATCACAGCGGGCCACCATGCTCTCTGAGAATCTCCACAGCTTTCCATCTCTTTCCAGTTCTCTTCTGGATGTTATTCTCCAAAACATGCTGCAGAGTGAAAGTAGGAGGAACTCAGCTGGATTTGAACTCACAACCTCTGGCTCACATGGACGTCATCTTAACAAGGGTGCCACTGAGCTCTCAGAGATTTTTAGGTTGTAAGTTGTTCTTCTTGGTGTCACTTTTCAAATGGGGCCTTGGGATCATGTACAGAGCATTTGAATGAATGGTGCTGTGCATCAAAGGTGTCTTTAGTGCTTTTAAGTGTTATCGTGGATGTTAATCAGATAATACAGAGGAGAAACCATGACCGGACACAGACAGCCTCCCCATTGATGGATGTGATCCTGGCAGCCAGCCCAGGTGTGTTCTGGTCCTGTTGATTGAGCTGAGAAGGACCTAAGGTTTATAGGTCCTTCTCAGCTCAATCAACAGGACCAGAACACACACTTGTTACTTTTCTTCCAGTTTATTATACTCGTCGTCAAGCTACTAGTCCTACATACTTACACCTAGAAACCCCATTCAAACCTACTTAGGTTCATCTTACGGTGGACATGTTTGCCTGAAAAGGAATCTTTGAAATGTTTCATAGTTTTAACATGCCGTTTTTCATCATTTTTGAGGATTTGAAAAAAAGACGAAAATCACTCCGAGACGATGGGCTATAGCCCATCGTCTCGGAGTAATTTTCGTCTTTTTTTCAAATCCTCGTTTTTCATCATTCATGACCATGGGCTATAGCCCATATCGGACGGCATACTATAGCATGCCGTTTTTCATCATTTTTGAGGATTTGAAAAAAAGACGAAAATCACTCCGAGACGATGGGCTATAGCCCATGGTCTCGAACGGCATACTATAGCATGCCGTTTTCAATCATTTTTGAGCATTTGAAAAAAAGACGAAAATGACTCCGAGACCATGGGCTATAGCCCATCGTCTCGGAGTCATTTTCGTCTTTTTTTCAAATCCTCGTTTTTCATCATTCATGACCATGGGCTATAGCCCATATCGGACGGCATACTATAGCATGCCGTTTTTCATCATTTTTGAGGATTTGAAAAAAAGATGAAAATCACTTCGAGACGATGGGCTATAGCCCATGGTCTCGAACGGCATACTATAGCATGCCGTTTTCAATCATTTTTGAGGATTTGAAAAAAAGACGAAAATCACTCCGAGACCATGGGCTATAGTCCATAGTCTCGGAGTCATTTTCGTCTTTTTTTCAAATCCTCGTTTTTCATCATTTATGACCATGGGCTATAGCCCATATCGGACGGCATACTATAGCATGCCGTTTTTCATCATTTTTGAGGATTTGAAAAAAAGACGAAAATCACTCCGAGACGATGGGCTATAGCCCATGGTCTCGAACGGCATACTATAGCATGCCGTTTTCCATCATTTTTGAGGATTTGAAAAAAAGACGAAAATCACTCCGAGACCATGGGCTATAGCCCATCGTCTCGGAGTCATTTTCGTCTTTTTTTCAAATCCTCGTTTTTCATCATTTATGACCATGGGCTATAGCCCATATCGGACGGCATACTATAGCATACTGTTTTTTATCATTTTTGAGGATTTGAAAAAAAGATGAAAATCACTCCGAGACGATGGGCTATAGCCCATGGTCTCGAACTGCATACTATAGCATGCCGTTTTCCATCATTTTTGAGGATTTGAAAAAAAGACGAAAATCACTCCGAGACCATGGGCTATAGCCCATCGTCTCGGAGTCATTTTCGTCTTTTTTTCAAATCCTCAGTTTTCATCATTTATGACCATGGGTTATAGCCCATATCGGACGGCATACTATAGCATGCTGTTTTTCATCATTTTTGAGGATTTGAAAAAAAGACGAAAATGACCGCGAGACGATGGGCTATAGCCCATGGTCTCGGAGTCATTTTCGTCTTTTTTTCAAATCCTCGTTTTTCATCATTTATGACCATGGGCTATAGCCCATATCGGACGGCATACTATAGCATACTGTTTTTTATCATTTTTGAGGATTTGAAAAAAAGATGAAAATCACTCCGAGACGATGGGCTATAGCCCATGGTCTCGAACTGCATACTATAGCATGCCGTTTTCCATCATTTTTGAGGATTTGAAAAAAAGACGAAAATCACTCCGAGACCATGGGCTATAGTCCATCGTCTCGGAGTCATTTTCGTCTTTTTTTCAAATCCTCGTTTTTCATCATTTATGACCATGGGCTATAGCCCATATCGGACGGCATACTATAGCATGCCGTTTTTCATCATTTTTGAGGATTTGAAAAAAAGACGAAAATCACTCCGAGACGATGGGCTATAGCCCATGGTCTCGAACGGCATACTATAGCATGCCATTTTCCATCATTTTTGAGGATTTGAAAAAAAGACGAAAATCACTCCGAGACCATGGGCTATAGCCCATCGTCTCGGAGTAATTTTCGTCTTTTTTTCAAATCCTCGTTTTTCATAATTTATGACCATGGGCTATAGCCCATATCGGACGGCATACTATAGCATGCTGTTTTTCATCATTTTTGAGGATTTGAAAAAAAGATGAAAATCACTCCGAGACGATGGGCTATAGCCCATGGTCTCGAACGGCATACTATAGCATGCCGTTTTCCATCATTTTTGAGGATTTGAAAAAAAGACGAAAATCACTCCGAGACCATGGGCTATAGCCCATCGTCTCGGAGTCATTTTCGTCTTTTTTTCAAATCCTCGTTTTTCATCATTTATGACCATGGGCTATAGCCCATATCGGACGGCATACTATAGCATGCTGTTTTTCATCATTTTTGAGGATTTGAAAAAAAGATGAAAATCACTCCGAGACGATGGGCTATAGCCCATGGTCTCGAACTGCATACTATAGCATGCCGTTTTCCATCATTTTTGAGGATTTGAAAAAAAGACGAAAATCACTCCGAGACGATGGGCTATAGCCCATGGTCTCGAACGGCATACTATAGCATGCCGTTTTCCATCATTTTTAAGGATTTGAAAAAGAGACGAAAATCACTCCGAGACCATGGGCTATAGCCCATGGTCTCGAACGGCATACTATAGCATGCCATTTTCCATCATTTTTGAGGATTTGAAAAAAAGACGAAAATCACTCCGAGACCATGGGCTATAGCCCATCGTCTCGGAGTAATTTTCGTCTTTTTTTCAAATCCTCAGTTTTCATCATTTATGACCATGGGTTATAGCCCATATCGGACGGCATACTATAGCATGCTGTTTTTCATCATTTTTGAGGATTTGAAAAAAAGACGAAAATGACCGCGAGACGATGGGCTATAGCCCATGGTCTCGGAGTCATTTTCGTCTTTTTTTCAAATCCTCGTTTTTCATCATTTATGACCATGGGCTATAGCCCATATCGGACGGCATACTATAGCATACTGTTTTTTATCATTTTTGAGGATTTGAAAAAAAGATGAAAATCACTCCGAGACGATGGGCTATAGCCCATGGTCTCGAACTGCATACTATAGCATGCCGTTTTCCATCATTTTTGAGGATTTGAAAAAAAGACGAAAATCACTCCGAGACCATGGGCTATAGTCCATCGTCTCGGAGTCATTTTCGTCTTTTTTTCAAATCCTCGTTTTTCATCATTTATGACCATGGGCTATAGCCCATATCGGACGGCATACTATAGCATGCCGTTTTTCATCATTTTTGAGGATTTGAAAAAAAGACGAAAATCACTCCGAGACGATGGGCTATAGCCCATGGTCTCGAACGGCATACTATAGCATGCCATTTTCCATCATTTTTGAGGATTTGAAAAAAAGACGAAAATCACTCCGAGACCATGGGCTATAGCCCATCGTCTCGGAGTAATTTTCGTCTTTTTTTCAAATCCTCGTTTTTCATAATTTATGACCATGGGCTATAGCCCATATCGGACGGCATACTATAGCATGCTGTTTTTCATCATTTTTGAGGATTTGAAAAAAAGATGAAAATCACTCCGAGACGATGGGCTATAGCCCATGGTCTCGAACGGCATACTATAGCATGCCGTTTTCCATCATTTTTGAGGATTTGAAAAAAAGACGAAAATCACTCCGAGACCATGGGCTATAGCCCATCGTCTCGGAGTCATTTTCGTCTTTTTTTCAAATCCTCGTTTTTCATCATTTATGACCATGGGCTATAGCCCATATCGGACGGCATACTATAGCATGCTGTTTTTCATCATTTTTGAGGATTTGAAAAAAAGATGAAAATCACTCCGAGACGATGGGCTATAGCCCATGGTCTCGAACTGCATACTATAGCATGCCGTTTTCCATCATTTTTGAGGATTTGAAAAAAAGACGAAAATCACTCCGAGACGATGGGCTATAGCCCATGGTCTCGAACGGCATACTATAGCATGCCGTTTTCCATCATTTTTAAGGATTTGAAAAAGAGACGAAAATCACTCCGAGACCATGGGCTATAGCCCATCGTCTCGGAGTCATTTTCGTCTTTTTTCAAATCCTCGTTTTTCATCATTTATGACCATGGGCTATAGCCCATATCGGACGGCATACTATAGCATGCTGTTTTTCATCATTTTTGAGGATTTGAAAAAAATATGAAAATCACTCCGAGACGATGGGCTATAGCCCATGGTCTCGAACTGCATACTATAGCATGCCGTTTTCCATCATTTTTGAGCATTTGAAAAAAAGACGAAAATGACTCCGAGACCATGGGCTATAGCCCATCGTCTCGGAGTCATTTTCGTCTTTTTTTCAAATCCTCGTTTTTCATCATTCATGACCATGGGCTATAGCCCATATCGGACGGCATACTATAGCATGCCGTTTTTCATCATTTTTGAGGATTTGAAAAAAAGATGAAAATCACTTCGAGACGATGGGCTATAGCCCATGGTCTCGAACGGCATACTATAGCATGCCGTTTTCAATCATTTTTGAGGATTTGAAAAAAAGACGAAAATCACTCCGAGACCATGGGCTATAGTCCATATCGGACGGCATACTATAGCATGCTGTTTTTCATCATTTTTGAGGATTTGAAAAAAAGATGAAAATCACTCCGAGACGATGGGCTATAGCCCATGGTCTCGAACTGCATACTATAGCATGCCGTTTTCCATCATTTTTGAGGATTTGAAAAAAAGACGAAAATCACTCCGAGACGATGGGCTATAGCCCATGGTCTCGAACGGCATACTATAGCATGCCGTTTTCCATCATTTTTAAGGATTTGAAAAAGAGACGAAAATCACTCCGAGACCATGGGCTATAGCCCATCGTCTCGGAGTCATTTTCGTCTTTTTTCAAATCCTCGTTTTTCATCATTTATGACCATGGGCTATAGCCCATATCGGACGGCATACTATAGCATGCTGTTTTTCATCATTTTTGAGGATTTGAAAAAAATATGAAAATCACTCCGAGACGATGGGCTATAGCCCATGGTCTCGAACTGCATACTATAGCATGCCGTTTTCCATCATTTTTGAGCATTTGAAAAAAAGACGAAAATGACTCCGAGACCATGGGCTATAGCCCATCGTCTCGGAGTCATTTTCGTCTTTTTTTCAAATCCTCGTTTTTCATCATTCATGACCATGGGCTATAGCCCATATCGGACGGCATACTATAGCATGCCGTTTTTCATCATTTTTGAGGATTTGAAAAAAAGATGAAAATCACTTCGAGACGATGGGCTATAGCCCATGGTCTCGAACGGCATACTATAGCATGCCGTTTTCAATCATTTTTGAGGATTTGAAAAAAAGACGAAAATCACTCCGAGACCATGGGCTATAGTCCATCGTCTCGGAGTCATTTTCGTCTTTTTTTCAAATCCTCGTTTTTCATCATTTATGACCATGGGCTATAGCCCATATCGGACGGCATACTATAGCATGCCGTTTTTCATCATTTTTGAGGATTTGAAAAAAAGACGAAAATCACTCCGAGACGATGGGCTATAGCCCATGGTCTCGAACGGCATACTATAGCATGCCATTTTCCATCATTTTTGAGGATTTGAAAAAAAGACGAAAATCACTCCGAGACCATGGGCTATAGCCCATCGTCTCGGAGTAATTTTCGTCTTTTTTTCAAATCCTCGTTTTTCATCATTTATGACCATGGGCTATAGCCCATATCGGACGACATACTATAGCATGCTGTTTTTCATCATTTTTGAGGATTTGAAAAAAAGATGAAAATCACTCCGAGACGATGGGCTATAGCCCATGGTCTCGAACGGCATACTATAGCATGCCGTTTTCCATCATTTTTGAGGATTTGAAAAAAAGACGAAAATCACTCCGAGACCATGGGCTATAGCCCATCATCTCGGAGTCATTTTCGTCTTTTTTTCAAATCCTCGTTTTTCATCATTTATGACCATGGGCTATAGCCCATATCGGACGGCATACTATAGCATACTGTTTTTTATCATTTTTGAGGATTTGAAAAAAAGATGAAAATCACTCCGAGACGATGGGCTATAGCCCATGGTCTCGAACTGCATACTATAGCATGCCGTTTTCCATCATTTTTGAGGATTTGAAAAAAAGACGAAAATCACTCCGAGACCATGGGCTATAGCCCATCGTCTCGGAGTCATTTTCGTCTTTTTTTCAAATCCTCAGTTTTCATCATTTATGACCATGGGTTATAGCCCATATCGGACAGCATACTATAGCATGCTGTTTTTCATCATTTTTGAGGATTTGAAAAAAAGACGAAAATGACCGCGAGACGATGGGCTATAGCCCATGGTCTCGAACGGCATACTATAGCATGCCGTTTTCCATCATTTTTAAGGATTTGAAAAAAATATGAAAATCACTCCGAGACGATGGGCTATAGCCCATGGTCTCGAACTGCATACTATAGCATGCCGTTTTCCATCATTTTTGAGCATTTGAAAAAAAGACGAAAATCACTCCGAGACCATGGGCTATAGCCCATCGTCTCGGAGTCATTTTCGTCTTTTTTTCAAATCCTCGTTTTTCATCATTTATGACCATGGGCTATAGCCCATATCGGACGGCATACTATAGCATGCCGTTTTTCATCATTTTTGAGGATTTGAAAAAAAGATGAAAATCACTTCGAGACGATGGGCTATAGCCCATGGTCTCGAACGGCATACTATAGCATGCCGTTTTCAATCATTTTTAAGGATTTGAAAAAAAGACGAAAATCACTCCGAGACCATGGGCTATAGTCCATCGTCTCGGAGTCATTTTCGTCTTTTTTTCAAATCCTCGTTTTTCATCATTTATGACCATGGGCTATAGCCCATATCGGACGGCATACTATAGCATGCCGTTTTTCATCATTTTTGAGGATTTGAAAAAAAGACGAAAATCACTCCGAGACGATGGGCTATAGCCCATGGTCTCGAACGGCATACTATAGCATGCCATTTTCCATCATTTTTGAGGATTTGAAAAAAAGACGAAAATCACTCCGAGACCATGGGCTATATATAGCCCATCGTCTCGGAGTAATTTTCGTCTTTTTTTCAAATCCTCGTTTTTCATCATTTATGACCATGGGCTATAGCCCATATCGGACGGCATACTATAGCATGCTGTTTTTCATCATTTTTGAGGATTTGAAAAAAAGACGAAAATGACCGCGAGACGATGGGCTATAGCCCATGGTCTCGGAGTCATTTTCGTCTTTTTTTCAAATCCTCGTTTTTCATCATTTATGACCATGGGCTATAGCCCATATCGGACGGCATACTATAGCATACTGTTTTTTATCATTTTTGAGGATTTGAAAAAAAGATGAAAATCACTCCGAGACGATGGGCTATAGCCCATGGTCTCGAACTGCATACTATAGCATGCCGTTTTCCATCATTTTTGAGGATTTGAAAAAAAGACGAAAATCACTCCGAGACCATGGGCTATAGCCCATCGTCTCGGAGTCATTTTCGTCTTTTTTTCAAATCCTCAGTTTTCATCATTTATGACCATGGGCTATAGCCCATATCGGACGGCATACTATAGCATGCCGTTTTTCATCATTTTTGAGGATTTGAAAAAAAGATGAAAATCACTTCGAGACGATGGGCTATAGCCCATGGTCTCGAACGGCATACTATAGCATGCCGTTTTCAATCATTTTTGAGGATTTGAAAAAAAGACGAAAATCACTCCGAGACCATGGGCTATAGTCCATCGTCTCGGAGTCATTTTCGTCTTTTTTTCAAATCCTCGTTTTTCATCATTTATGACCATGGGCTATAGCCCATATCGGACGGCATACTATAGCATGCCGTTTTTCATCATTTTTGAGGATTTGAAAAAAAGACGAAAATCACTCCGAGACGATGGGCTATAGCCCATGGTCTCGAACGGCATACTATAGCATGCCATTTTCCATCATTTTTGAGGATTTGAAAAAAAGACGAAAATCACTCCGAGACCATGGGCTATAGCCCATCGTCTCGGAGTAATTTTCGTCTTTTTTTCAAATCCTCGTTTTTCATAATTTATGACCATGGGCTATAGCCCATATCGGACGGCATACTATAGCATGCTGTTTTTCATCATTTTTGAGGATTTGAAAAAAAGATGAAAATCACTCCGAGACGATGGGCTATAGCCCATGGTCTCGAACGGCATACTATAGCATGCCGTTTTCCATCATTTTTGAGGATTTGAAAAAAAGACGAAAATCACTCCGAGACCATGGGCTATAGCCCATCGTCTCGGAGTCATTTTCGTCTTTTTTTCAAATCCTCAGTTTTCATCATTTATGACCATGGGTTATAGCCCATATCGGACGGCATACTATAGCATGCTGTTTTTCATCAGACGATGGGCTATAGCCCATGGTCTCGAACTGCATACTATAGCATGCCGTTTTCCATCATTTTTGAGGATTTGAAAAAAAGACGAAAATCACTCCGAGACGATGGGCTATAGCCCATGGTCTCGAACGGCATACTATAGCATGCCGTTTTCCATCATTTTTAAGGATTTGAAAAAAAGACGAAAATCACTCCGAGACCATGGGCTATAGCCCATCGTCTCGGAGTCATTTTCGTCTTTTTTCAAATCCTCGTTTTTCATCATTTATGACCATGGGCTATAGCCCATATCGGACGGCATACTATAGCATGCTGTTTTTCATCATTTTTGAGGATTTGAAAAAAAGACGAAAATGACTCCGAGACCATGGGCTATAGCCCATCGTCTCGGAGTCATTTTTGTCTTTTTTTCAAATCCTCAAAAATGATGAAAAATGGCATGCTATAGTATGCCGCCTGATCCCATGGGCTGAACTTGAACCCACGACCTGTGGCTCACATAGACAGCAGCTTATCACAGCGGGCCACCATGCTCTCTGAGAATCTCCACAGCTTTCCATCTCTTTCCAGTTCTCTTCTGGATGTTATTCTCCAAAACATGCTGCAGAGTGAAAGTAGGAGGAACTCAGCTGGATTTGAACTCACAACCTCTGGCTCACATGGACGTCATCTTAACAAGGGTGCCACTGAGCTCTCAGAGATTTTTAGGTTGTAAGTTGTTCTTCTTGGTGTCACTTTTCAAATGGGGCCTTGGGATCATGTACAGAGCATTTGAATGAATGGTGCTGTGCATCAAAGGTGTCTTTAGTGCTTTTAAGTGTTATCGTGGATGTTAATCAGATAATACAGAGGAGAAACCATGACCGGACACAGACAGCCTCCCCATTGATGGATGTGATCCTGGCAGCCAGCCCAGGTGTGTTCTGGTCCTGTTGATTGAGCTGAGAAGGACCTAAGGTTTATAGGTCCTTCTCAGCTCAATCAACAGGACCAGAACACACACTTGTTACTTTTCTTCCAGTTTATTATACTCGTCGTCAAGCTACTAGTCCTACATACTTACACCTAGAAACCCCATTCAAACCTACTTAGGTTCATCTTACGGTGGACATGTTTGCCTGAAAAGGAATCTTTGAAATGTTTCATAGTTTTAACATGCCGTTTTTCATCATTTTTGAGGATTTGAAAAAAAGACGAAAATCACTCCGAGACCATGGGCTATAGTCCATAGTCTCGGAGTCATTTTCGTCTTTTTTTCAAATCCTCGTTTTTCATCATTTATGACCATGGGCTATAGCCCATATCGGACGGCATACTATAGCATGCCGTTTTTCATCATTTTTGAGGATTTGAAAAAAATACGAAAATCACTCCGAGACGATGGGCTATAGCCCATGGTCTCGAACGGCATACTATAGCATGCCGTTTTCCATCATTTTTGAGGATTTGAAAAAAAGACGAAAATCACTCCGAGACCATGGGCTATAGCCCATCGTCTCGGAGTCATTTTCGTCTTTTTTTCAAATCCTCGTTTTTCATCATTTATGACCATGGGCTATAGCCCATATCGGACGGCATACTATAGCATACTGTTTTTTATCATTTTTGAGGATTTGAAAAAAAGATGAAAATCACTCCGAGACGATGGGCTATAGCCCATGGTCTCGAACTGCATACTATAGCATGCCGTTTTCCATCATTTTTGAGGATTTGAAAAAAAGACGAAAATCACTCCGAGACCATGGGCTATAGCCCATCGTCTCGGAGTCATTTTCGTCTTTTTTTCAAATCCTCAGTTTTCATCATTTATGACCATGGGTTATAGCCCATATCGGACGGCATACTATAGCATGCTGTTTTTCATCATTTTTGAGGATTTGAAAAAAAGACGAAAATGACCGCGAGACGATGGGCTATAGCCCATGGTCTCGGAGTCATTTTCGTCTTTTTTTCAAATCCTCGTTTTTCATCATTTATGACCATGGGCTATAGCCCATATCGGACGGCATACTATAGCATACTGTTTTTTATCATTTTTGAGGATTTGAAAAAAAGATGAAAATCACTCCGAGACGATGGGCTATAGCCCATGGTCTCGAACTGCATACTATAGCATGCCGTTTTCCATCATTTTTGAGGATTTGAAAAAAAGACGAAAATCACTCCGAGACCATGGGCTATAGTCCATCGTCTCGGAGTCATTTTCGTCTTTTTTTCAAATCCTCGTTTTTCATCATTTATGACCATGGGCTATAGCCCATATCGGACGGCATACTATAGCATGCCGTTTTTCATCATTTTTGAGGATTTGAAAAAAAGACGAAAATCACTCCGAGACGATGGGCTATAGCCCATGGTCTCGAACGGCATACTATAGCATGCCATTTTCCATCATTTTTGAGGATTTGAAAAAAAGACGAAAATCACTCCGAGACCATGGGCTATAGCCCATCGTCTCGGAGTAATTTTCGTCTTTTTTTCAAATCCTCGTTTTTCATAATTTATGACCATGGGCTATAGCCCATATCGGACGGCATACTATAGCATGCTGTTTTTCATCATTTTTGAGGATTTGAAAAAAAGATGAAAATCACTCCGAGACGATGGGCTATAGCCCATGGTCTCGAACGGCATACTATAGCATGCCGTTTTCCATCATTTTTGAGGATTTGAAAAAAAGACGAAAATCACTCCGAGACCATGGGCTATAGCCCATCGTCTCGGAGTCATTTTCGTCTTTTTTTCAAATCCTCGTTTTTCATCATTTATGACCATGGGCTATAGCCCATATCGGACGGCATACTATAGCATGCTGTTTTTCATCATTTTTGAGGATTTGAAAAAAAGATGAAAATCACTCCGAGACGATGGGCTATAGCCCATGGTCTCGAACTGCATACTATAGCATGCCGTTTTCCATCATTTTTGAGGATTTGAAAAAAAGACGAAAATCACTCCGAGACGATGGGCTATAGCCCATGGTCTCGAACGGCATACTATAGCATGCCGTTTTCCATCATTTTTAAGGATTTGAAAAAGAGACGAAAATCACTCCGAGACCATGGGCTATAGCCCATCGTCTCGGAGTCATTTTCGTCTTTTTTCAAATCCTCGTTTTTCATCATTTATGACCATGGGCTATAGCCCATATCGGACGGCATACTATAGCATGCTGTTTTTCATCATTTTTGAGGATTTGAAAAAAATATGAAAATCACTCCGAGACGATGGGCTATAGCCCATGGTCTCGAACTGCATACTATAGCATGCCGTTTTCCATCATTTTTGAGCATTTGAAAAAAAGACGAAAATGACTCCGAGACCATGGGCTATAGCCCATCGTCTCGGAGTCATTTTCGTCTTTTTTTCAAATCCTCGTTTTTCATCATTCATGACCATGGGCTATAGCCCATATCGGACGGCATACTATAGCATGCCGTTTTTCATCATTTTTGAGGATTTGAAAAAAAGATGAAAATCACTTCGAGACGATGGGCTATAGCCCATGGTCTCGAACGGCATACTATAGCATGCCGTTTTCAATCATTTTTGAGGATTTGAAAAAAAGACGAAAATCACTCCGAGACCATGGGCTATAGTCCATCGTCTCGGAGTCATTTTCGTCTTTTTTTCAAATCCTCGTTTTTCATCATTTATGACCATGGGCTATAGCCCATATCGGACGGCATACTATAGCATGCCGTTTTTCATCATTTTTGAGGATTTGAAAAAAAGACGAAAATCACTCCGAGACGATGGGCTATAGCCCATGGTCTCGAACGGCATACTATAGCATGCCATTTTCCATCATTTTTGAGGATTTGAAAAAAAGACGAAAATCACTCCGAGACCATGGGCTATAGCCCATCGTCTCGGAGTAATTTTCGTCTTTTTTTCAAATCCTCGTTTTTCATCATTTATGACCATGGGCTATAGCCCATATCGGACGACATACTATAGCATGCTGTTTTTCATCATTTTTGAGGATTTGAAAAAAAGATGAAAATCACTCCGAGACGATGGGCTATAGCCCATGGTCTCGAACGGCATACTATAGCATGCCGTTTTCCATCATTTTTGAGGATTTGAAAAAAAGACGAAAATCACTCCGAGACCATGGGCTATAGCCCATCATCTCGGAGTCATTTTCGTCTTTTTTTCAAATCCTCGTTTTTCATCATTTATGACCATGGGCTATAGCCCATATCGGACGGCATACTATAGCATACTGTTTTTTATCATTTTTGAGGATTTGAAAAAAAGATGAAAATCACTCCGAGACGATGGGCTATAGCCCATGGTCTCGAACTGCATACTATAGCATGCCGTTTTCCATCATTTTTGAGGATTTGAAAAAAAGACGAAAATCACTCCGAGACCATGGGCTATAGCCCATCGTCTCGGAGTCATTTTCGTCTTTTTTTCAAATCCTCAGTTTTCATCATTTATGACCATGGGTTATAGCCCATATCGGACAGCATACTATAGCATGCTGTTTTTCATCATTTTTGAGGATTTGAAAAAAAGACGAAAATGACCGCGAGACGATGGGCTATAGCCCATGGTCTCGAACGGCATACTATAGCATGCCGTTTTCCATCATTTTTAAGGATTTGAAAAAAAGACGAAAATCACTCCGAGACCATGGGCTATAGCCCATCGTCTCGGAGTCATTTTCGTCTTTTTTCAAATCCTCGTTTTTCATCATTTATGACCATGGGCTATAGCCCATATCGGACGGCATACTATAGCATGCTGTTTTTCATCATTTTTGAGGATTTGAAAAAAATATGAAAATCACTCCGAGACGATGGGCTATAGCCCATGGTCTCGAACTGCATACTATAGCATGCCGTTTTCCATCATTTTTGAGCATTTGAAAAAAAGACGAAAATCACTCCGAGACCATGGGCTATAGCCCATCGTCTCGGAGTCATTTTCGTCTTTTTTTCAAATCCTCGTTTTTCATCATTCATGACCATGGGCTATAGCCCATATCGGACGGCATACTATAGCATGCCGTTTTTCATCATTTTTGAGGATTTGAAAAAAAGATGAAAATCACTTCGAGACGATGGGCTATAGCCCATGGTCTCGAACGGCATACTATAGCATGCCGTTTTCAATCATTTTTAAGGATTTGAAAAAAAGACGAAAATCACTCCGAGACCATGGGCTATAGTCCATCGTCTCGGAGTCATTTTCGTCTTTTTTTCAAATCCTCGTTTTTCATCATTTATGACCATGGGCTATAGCCCATATCGGACGGCATACTATAGCATGCTGTTTTTCATCATTTTTGAGGATTTGAAAAAAATATGAAAATCACTCCGAGACGATGGGCTATAGCCCATGGTCTCGAACTGCATACTATAGCATGCCGTTTTCCATCATTTTTGAGCATTTGAAAAAAAGACGAAAATCACTCCGAGACCATGGGCTATAGCCCATCGTCTCGGAGTCATTTTCGTCTTTTTTTCAAATCCTCGTTTTTCATCATTCATGACCATGGGCTATAGCCCATATCGGACGGCATACTATAGCATGCCGTTTTTCATCATTTTTGAGGATTTGAAAAAAAGATGAAAATCACTTCGAGACGATGGGCTATAGCCCATGGTCTCGAACGGCATACTATAGCATGCCGTTTTCAATCATTTTTAAGGATTTGAAAAAAAGACGAAAATCACTCCGAGACCATGGGCTATAGTCCATCGTCTCGGAGTCATTTTCGTCTTTTTTTCAAATCCTCGTTTTTCATCATTTATGACCATGGGCTATAGCCCATATCGGACGGCATACTATAGCATGCCGTTTTTCATCATTTTTGAGGATTTGAAAAAAAGACGAAAATCACTCCGAGACGATGGGCTATAGCCCATGGTCTCGAACGGCATACTATAGCATGCCATTTTCCATCATTTTTGAGGATTTGAAAAAAAGACGAAAATCACTCCGAGACCATGGGCTATAGCCCATCGTCTCGGAGTAATTTTCGTCTTTTTTTCAAATCCTCGTTTTTCATAATTTATGACCATGGGCTATAGCCCATATCGGACGGCATACTATAGCATGCTGTTTTTCATCATTTTTGAGGATTTGAAAAAAAGATGAAAATCACTCCGAGACGATGGGCTATAGCCCATGGTCTCGAACGGCATACTATAGCATGCCGTTTTCCATCATTTTTGAGGATTTGAAAAAAAGACGAAAATCACTCCGAGACCATGGGCTATAGCCCATCGTCTCGGAGTCATTTTCGTCTTTTTTTCAAATCCTCAGTTTTCATCATTTATGACCATGGGTTATAGCCCATATCGGACGGCATACTATAGCATGCTGTTTTTCATCATTTTTGAGGATTTGAAAAAAAGACGAAAATGACCCCGAGACGATGGGCTATAGCCCATGGTCTCGAACTGCATACTATAGCATGCCGTTTTCCATCATTTTTAAGGATTTGAAAAAAAGACGAAAATCACTCCGAGACCATGGGCTATAGCCCATCGTCTCGGAGTCATTTTCGTCTTTTTTTCAAATCCTCGTTTTTCATCATTTATGACCATGGGCTAATGGAGTTGGAACAACTGAGGTTCGGGAGGTTTGGCCAAGCAGATGACTGCCTAGCTCAACCCACCTGCCACTGCCAACTCCACCCTTGCCACCCTTGCCAACCACTCACCCACCTCCAACCAACCTGGCCACTCCTCCCTCACCTACCACCGGGGGTATTTAAACACAAGTTTAAAAAAATGCCAGTGTGCCAGTTTCCAGTAAACAAGCACACACCAACGCCAAGAGAACATACACGAGTGTATTTTCTCATCTAGCTCACCTCAGCTTACACCAACGTTCAGTATGGAAGCCCAGCTGAATATCCACGCCTCGGACAACGAGGATCTTTTCGTCGGCATACCCGCCAACGAACCCGCCGCCGCCGACACCGGTACTCACCGAGCCGTCGTCGCCGCCGACCTCCTCTTCGTGCCCGACACCCCAGAGCACCTCCGCGGTAGGCTCAGGTCAGTTGCGACCGTACCTCCCGGTTCCGCCGCGTCCATGGATCGGACACCCCGGGAGTTCTACGAGGGTCCACGTTCCTCCCCGTCAGGAGACGGGCACCAGCAGAACCCGGTACCGGTCCAGCAGCCCAAGCCATCCCGCACCTCATCCCGCCGCCTCGGCCAGCAGGCTCAAGCAGCAGCGGCTTCTCCTACCAGCCTTCCTGTCACCTCTCCGCGCGGCTCCAACCTACCAGCACCAACGCTCGTGTCGGATTGGACCGTAGTCGGCCTTCAGAGAGCCCTCATCACCAAGGGCATCAACTTCACCCGCTCAGCAAACAAGCTAGCCTTGTTTACCCTCCTCACATCCACCCGCGTTGCTCAGCTCAGCAACAGCGCAACAACAGCAGCCTCGCCAGCCAACGCGACTTCGTCGCACAGCCGTGACGTCACGCGTCATCCACCCAGCCCAGGAGACGCTTCCCGGGCGTCCGCTCGGCCGAGTGGTGGCGTCGTCGCGCAGCAGGCAGCGCCGTCGCGTCGCGGAAACCCCTCGCGTCGGGCTGCCACGTCGCGTGGCGGCGCCGCCACAAAGTCGGCGGCTCCGTCCCGCTCCGGTGACGTCACGCAGCGTTCCGCTGCCACAGTGACTTTCAAGAGACACTCACTCTCCCCAGACACCCACCATCTCCATTCCCACCACTCAACCATAGGAGCTCCAGCCACTTCAGCCCTATTTACCATGCAAACGGCCAGTACCCTCCATCCACCACACACTACCAAACTAATTCCACCTGGTTTTCTCCCTTCTGCCCCACCCGTCCCTCCCTCCTATTTCCAGCAGGCCGCAGCACCCCACCTCCACCCCCCCCACCCCACCTCCCCCCTCCTCCAGTACAACCTATCCTTCCCATTCCAGGCTCCATCTTCCCTAGGAGGTCCCCCAGCGGCCCTAGGAGGTCCCCCAGCCACCCTAGGATTTCCCCCAGCAGCGCCCAGTGCCCCCCAATTTAACATGTCTTTTCTCCCCCCCCACCCAGTGTTCCCCAACCCCCCCCCCCCCTCCTTCCTTCTCCCTTGCTACAGCCACGCCAGCACCCGTCCCGCCATCAGCCATCGCCCTCAACGCCCCCATGGTCTCCTCATCCCTCCGATCCCAAATCCTCCAAGGTATGGACACTGACCTTTCCTCCCTCATCCGCCCCTCCGCCAGCACCGCCCAACACCGATCCGTCACCGTAGAAGGAGTCTCCATCACTCTCCGCGACCTCTCCCCATCCACTTCCTCCGTCCTCACACCCACCGAGTTCGTCTTAGCCTTCTCCATTTTCCGCGACATCCTCTGCACCACCTACCCTTCCCGCCGCCAAGAGCTCGACGACCACCTCTACCTATGCATGGACCTTTGCGCCCGCTTCGGAGGCAGCCTTTTTTATGAATACCATCGCCAATTCTCTGCCAGGGCCGCCTCCAGACTCCAGCAATTTAATACAGGCACGTACTGGGGCTCCCTCGACCTGGAGCTATACTGCCGTATTTTTGCAGGAAAAACCTCCGAAGCCTGCAGTCTTTGCAACTGCCCCACCCACCCCACCACCCTCTGCACCTTCATAGCCCCAGAACCCCGCCCCCATGCTCCACTCCAAACCAGCTCCACCATCCCCTCCCTCTTCAGCGTCACCACCTCCACCAAACCCCTTCCCTCCCCCAGCCACGCCAGAGACAGGCGCGGCCGTCCGCTCCTGTTCATCGGGAGCAAGATGGTTTGCAATAACTATAACGAAGGCGGCTGCGACATGTCCTCATGCCGCATGCTCCATATCTGCACCTTCTGTGGCAAAGCTCACACCCGCATCAACTGCACCAACAAACAGGCCAAACCTCCATCACGCAGCTGACTGGCCAAACACCTCACCACCCCCATCATCATCCCAGAGCTAGCCAAGGAACTCTCCAACCACCCCAATCCCACCTTCATCCGCTTCTTCCTAGACGGCCTCAACCATGGTTTCTCCCCCGGACTCATCACCCTACCTTCCTCCAGCCACACCTGCGACAACCTCCTGTCCGCCACCACCGATCCAGGGACCGTTCTTTCCCTCCTCCAAAAGGAGGTTAAGAACGGCTTCATGATCGGCCCCTTTCCCTCCCCCCCCTTCCCTACCTACCGCATCAGCCCCATTGGCATAGCCACCCGCAAGTATTCAGGCAAGAAAAGACTCATAATCGACCTCTCATCACCCCACGGCACCCACGTCCCCAGCATCAACAGCCTCATCCCCAGCGAAGACTTCTCCCTCCAATATGCCACCGTCGACCACGCCATCAACCTCATCCGTCTTGCCGGCCGCAACGCCTGGTTGTCCAAGGCCGACATCACCGCCGCCTTCAAAGTTTTGCCACTCCACCCAGACTCTTGGCACCTGTTCGGTGTTCACTGGGACAATTCATTTTACTTTGCCGTCCGCCTGACCTTTGGCTGTAAGAGTAGCCCAAAACTCTTCGACAACCTCTCCGAACTCCTCTGCTGGATCCTCACCAACAACTACAAACTCCCATACCTGGTCCATCTTCTCGATGACTTCCTCACAGTCGACCCCCCATCAGCACCACCAGCAAGAAGCCTCACAATCCTCAAGTCCGTCTTCAACCGCCTCGGAATCCCCCTCGCAGCCGAAAAAACCGAAGGCCCCCTCACCACCATAGAGTTCCTCGGCATCACGCTCAACTCCGTCACTTTCCAAGCCTCACTCCCCCCAGACAAGCTCAACCGCATCCTACTCCTCATCTCCGACCACCTCGCCGCCCCGCAGTGCACCAAGCAGCAGCTCCTCTCACTCCTTGGCCACTTCAATTACGCCATTCGCATCATCCCCCAAGGCCGCTCCTTCATTTCCCACCTCCTCCTCCTGGCATCTTCAGTCCCCTCGCTCCACCACCAAGTCACCTTCACTCCCGAGTGCCACTCGGAACTGAGACTGTGGCACCAGCTCCTGACCCACTGGAATGGCATCACCTTTTTCTATCAGGACTTCGCGTCATCTCCAGAGGATCTGCAGCTTTTCACCGACGCAGCACCTTCCATCGGGTACGGGGGGTACTTCGGAGGTCGGTGGTTCGCTGCCAAGTGGCCCCAGGCGCTGCTGGCCCAGTCAGCCAGCGACGTCCACTCTTCCGCGCTCTACGAGCTTTACCCCATAGTCGTGGCGGCTTCCCTCTGGGGTTCAGAATGGGCCAGCAGGTCCATCCTGATCCACTCCGACAACCTCACTACAGTGCACATCATCAACAAAGGCAGATCCTCCTCACTCCCCATCATGGCCCTCCTCCGCAGACTCACCTGGATAACCGTCACAAAAAACTTCATACTTCGCGCAGCCCACATCCCCGGTCACCAGAACACCATCGCTGACGCTCTTTCCCGCTTTTCCTTTCAGAAATTCAGGAGCTTGGCCCCAGAAGCCGACCCGACACCAACCCCGGTTCCACCCTTTTCGGAGATGACCTTCCCCTAAACCACCCGTTTCACCACCTCCTCACCCACTCCCGGCACATGATCCTGCAAGGCATTGCCCCATCCACCCTCTCCTCCTACTGGACAGCCTGGAAGAACTTCCAGTCCTTCCACACCCTCTTCCACGTCCACTTCCCATCCTCGGACCTCATCACCCTCTCTTCCTACATCAGTTACCTCCATTCCACAACCGCCAGGACATCAACCATCCGAGTCTACCTGTGCGGCATCAACTTCTTCACAAAACTCATAACCGGCTCTCCCCATCCATCCATACAACATCCTCAGACCACCCTCCTACTCAAAGGCTTCCAGAGGATCGAGCCAAAACTCCCCCCCCAACGCCAACCCCTCACAGCCGAAATCCTAACCAGCTGCATCCACATCCTCCGCACAGGCTACTCAGACCCCCACACCGACGCCACGCTCGAGGCCATGTTCCTTTTAGCCTTTTTTGGGTTTTTGAGATGCTCTGAGTTCACCTCCTCCAACTCCAGGTTCGACCCAGCTCTCCATCCCAGGCTGGCCGACCTAACCATCCACAGCACTTCCTCCCTCATCTTCACCATCAAGCACAGCAAAACGGACCAGTTTGGTAAAACCACCCCCATCTTCCTCTACAAACTCAATGCCTTCCTCAGCCCCTACGAGCCCCTCGCTAACCACTCTCTCTCCCGACGTGCCCAGCACGCTACACCATCGGATCCCCTCTTCATCACCAACAGTGGTTCAGTCGCCACCCGCACCTGGTTCCATTCCCACCTCCGCCTGGTCCTCACCAAAGCGGGAATCTCCCCAGAACACTTCTCAGGCCACTCCTTCAGAATCGGAGCAGCATCCACGGCTTCGAGCAAGGGAGTTCCCGACCACGTGATCCAGATCCTCGGCCGGTGGTCGTCCCAGGCCTACCACGGCTACATCCGCACCAACGCCCCGGACCTGCACAACGCCCAGCTCTCCATGGTCTCGTAACCCGAGGGTAAGATACTTTTGGGGTTCCAACACAATCACACAGGCGCTCGCCTCGACCCCTAAGCCAAAGTACCTGGGTCCACGCCCCCTCGAACCTGATCCCTGTCGCCGACGTCCTGTGCTCACGTCGACGTCATGATCCCTGTCGCCGACGTCCTGTGCTCACGTCGACGTCATTCATGCCCCACTGATCCCCGTCGCCGACGTCCCGTGCTCACGTCGACGTCATTCATGCCCCACGCCCTCACCTGTGCTCTGACCATCTAAGCCGCACACCGCACTCTTGCAAGGAAGCGTGTGGTGCTGACCTTCGATGATCAAGCACCCGATGCCATTCGTGCCCCGCGCCATCTAAGCCGCACACTGCACGCTCGCGTGCGGTGATGACCTTCGATGTTCTTGCTGAGCACCTTTAATGGCATCCCCCCCCCGACCTGACAGTCCAAGCCGCATGCTACACGTTCGCGAGTAGTGATGCCCCTGGATGGTCACGCCGGCGCCCCATGTCATGCGTGCCCCGACCACCCAAGCCGCACACTTCACGCTTGCGTGGGGTTGTGACCTTGGATGATCAGGCCCGCTATGGCATCCCCTCCCGCCCCTGGCCATCTAAGCCGCACACCGCACTCTTGCAAGAAAGCGTGTGGTGCTGACCTTCGATGACCATGCTGGCTCCACCCTCACCTGTCCTGCCGTGGCCGTTTATGCCTCACGTCCCATGCTCCTCCCCCATGCGACGAGTACATAAACGTCCACGCGCCACATCTATTCAATAAACCATCTAAAAGGTTCTCATGTCTGATGTTTGGTCTTTCCTAGTGAATAGCCCATATCGGACGGCATACTATAGCATGCTGTTTTTCATCATTTTTGAGGATTTGAAAAAAAGATGAAAATCACTCCGAGACGATGGGCTATAGCCCATGGTCTCGAACTGCATACTATAGCATGCCGTTTTCCATCATTTTTGAGGATTTGAAAAAAAGACGAAAATCACTCCGAGACGATGGGCTATAGCCCATGGTCTCGAACGGCATACTATAGCATGCCGTTTTCCATCATTTTTAAGGATTTGAAAAAAAGACGAAAATCACTCCGAGACCATGGGCTATAGCCCATCGTCTCGGAGTCATTTTCGTCTTTTTTCAAATCCTCGTTTTTCATCATTTATGACCATGGGCTATAGCCCATATCGGACGGCATACTATAGCATGCTGTTTTTCATCATTTTTGAGGATTTGAAAAAAAGACGAAAATGACTCCGAGACCATGGGCTATAGCCCATCGTCTCGGAGTCATTTTTGTCTTTTTTTCAAATCCTCAAAAATGATGAAAAATGGCATGCTATAGTATGCCGCCTGATCCCATGGGATGAACTTGAACCCACGACCTGTGGCTCACATAGACAGCAGCTTATCACAGCGGGCCACCATGCTCTCTGAGAATCTCCACAGCTTTCCATCTCTTTCCAGTTCTCTTCTGGATGTTATTCTCCAAAACATGCTGCAGAGTGAAAGTAGGAGGAACTCAGCTGGATTTGAACTCACAACCTCTGGCTCACATGGACGTCATCTTAACAAGGGTGCCACTGAGCTCTCAGAGATTTTTAGGTTGTAAGTTGTTCTTCTTGGTGTCACTTTTCAAATGGGGCCTTGGGATCATGTACAGAGCATTTGAATGAATGGTGCTGTGCATCAAAGGTGTCTTTAGTGCTTTTAAGTGTTATCGTGGATGTTAATCAGATAATACAGAGGAGAAACCATGACCGGACACAGACAGCCTCCCCATTGATGGATGTGATCCTGGCAGCCAGCCCAGGTGTGTTCTGGTCCTGTTGATTGAGCTGAGAAGGACCTAAGGTTTATAGGTCCTTCTCAGCTCAATCAACAGGACCAGAACACACACTTGTTACTTTTCTTCCAGTTTATTATACTCGTCGTCAAGCTACTAGTCCTACATACTTACACCTAGAAACCCCATTCAAACCTACTTAGGTTCATCTTACGGTGGACATGTTTGCCTGAAAAGGAATCTTTGAAATGTTTCATAGTTTTAACATGCCGTTTTTCATCATTTTTGAGGATTTGAAAAAAAGACGAAAATCACTCCGAGACGATGGGCTATAGCCCATCGTCTCGGAGTAATTTTCGTCTTTTTTTCAAATCCTCGTTTTTCATCATTTATGACCATGGGCTATAGCCCATATCGGACGGCATACTATAGCATGCCGTTTTTCATCATTTTTGAGGATTTGAAAAAAAGACGAAAATCACTCCGAGACGATGGGCTATAGCCCATGGTCTCGAACGGCATACTATAGCATGCCGTTTTCAATCATTTTTGAGCATTTGAAAAAAAGACGAAAATGACTCCGAGACCATGGGCTATAGCCCATCGTCTCGGAGTCATTTTCGTCTTTTTTTCAAATCCTCGTTTTTCATCATTTATGACCATGGGCTATAGCCCATATCGGACGGCATACTATAGCATGCCGTTTTTCATCATTTTTGAGGATTTGAAAAAAAGACGAAAATCACTCCGAGACCATGGGCTATAGCCCATGGTCTCGAACGGCATACTATAGCATGCCGTTTTCAATCATTTTTGAGCATTTGAAAAAAAGACGAAAATGACCCCGAGACGATGGGCTATAGCCCATGGTCTCGAACGGCATACTATAGCATGCCGTTTTCCATCATTTTTAAGGATTTGAAAAAAAGACGAAAATCACTCCGAGACCATGGGCTATAGCCCATCGTCTCGGAGTCATTTTCGTCTTTTTTTCAAATCCTCGTTTTTCATAATTTATGACCATGGGCTATAGCCCATATCGGACGGCATACTATAGCATGCTGTTTTTCATCATTTTTGAGGATTTGAAAAAAAGATGAAAATCACTCCGAGACGATGGGCTATAGCCCATGGTCTCGAACTGCATACTATAGCATGCCGTTTTCCATCATTTTTGAGGATTTGAAAAAAAGACGAAAATCACTCCGAGACCATGGGCTATAGTCCATCGTCTCGGAGTCATTTTCGTCTTTTTTTCAAATCCTCGTTTTTCATCATTTATGACCATGGGCTATAGCCCATATCGGACGGCATACTATAGCATGCCGTTTTTCATCATTTTTGAGGATTTGAAAAAAAGACGAAAATCACTCCGAGACGATGGGCTATAGCCCATGGTCTCGAACGGCATACTATAGCATGCCATTTTCCATCATTTTTGAGGATTTGAAAAAAAGACGAAAATCACTCCGAGACCATGGGCTATAGCCCATCGTCTCGGAGTAATTTTCGTCTTTTTTTCAAATCCTCGTTTTTCATAATTTATGACCATGGGCTATAGCCCATATCGGACGGCATACTATAGCATGCTGTTTTTCATCATTTTTGAGGATTTGAAAAAAAGATGAAAATCACTCCGAGACGATGGGCTATAGCCCATGGTCTCGAACGGCATACTATAGCATGCCGTTTTCCATCATTTTTGAGGATTTGAAAAAAAGACGAAAATCACTCCGAGACCATGGGCTATAGCCCATCGTCTCGGAGTCATTTTCGTCTTTTTTTCAAATCCTCGTTTTTCATCATTTATGACCATGGGCTATAGCCCATATCGGACGGCATACTATAGCATGCTGTTTTTCATCATTTTTGAGGATTTGAAAAAAAGATGAAAATCACTCCGAGACGATGGGCTATAGCCCATGGTCTCGAACTGCATACTATAGCATGCCGTTTTCCATCATTTTTGAGGATTTGAAAAAAAGACGAAAATCACTCCGAGACGATGGGCTATAGCCCATGGTCTCGAACGGCATACTATAGCATGCCGTTTTCCATCATTTTTAAGGATTTGAAAAAGAGACGAAAATCACTCCGAGACCATGGGCTATAGCCCATCGTCTCGGAGTCATTTTCGTCTTTTTTCAAATCCTCGTTTTTCATCATTTATGACCATGGGCTATAGCCCATATCGGACGGCATACTATAGCATGCCGTTTTCCATCATTTTTGAGGATTTGAAAAAAAGACGAAAATCACTCCGAGACCATGGGCTATAGCCCATCGTCTCGGAGTCATTTTCGTCTTTTTTTCAAATCCTCGTTTTTCATCATTTATGACCATGGGCTATAGCCCATATCGGACGGCATACTATAGCATGCTGTTTTTCATCATTTTTGAGGATTTGAAAAAAAGATGAAAATCACTCCGAGACGATGGGCTATAGCCCATGGTCTCGAACTGCATACTATAGCATGCCGTTTTCCATCATTTTTGAGGATTTGAAAAAAAGACGAAAATCACTCCGAGACGATGGGCTATAGCCCATGGTCTCGAACGGCATACTATAGCATGCCGTTTTCCATCATTTTTAAGGATTTGAAAAAGAGACGAAAATCACTCCGAGACCATGGGCTATAGCCCATCGTCTCGGAGTCATTTTCGTCTTTTTTCAAATCCTCGTTTTTCATCATTTATGACCATGGGCTATAGCCCATATCGGACGGCATACTATAGCATGCTGTTTTTCATCATTTTTGAGGATTTGAAAAAAATATGAAAATCACTCCGAGACGATGGGCTATAGCCCATGGTCTCGAACTGCATACTATAGCATGCCGTTTTCCATCATTTTTGAGCATTTGAAAAAAAGACGAAAATGACTCCGAGACCATGGGCTATAGCCCATCGTCTCGGAGTCATTTTCGTCTTTTTTTCAAATCCTCGTTTTTCATCATTCATGACCATGGGCTATAGCCCATATCGGACGGCATACTATAGCATGCCGTTTTTCATCATTTTTGAGGATTTGAAAAAAAGATGAAAATCACTTCGAGACGATGGGCTATAGCCCATGGTCTCGAACGGCATACTATAGCATGCCGTTTTCAATCATTTTTGAGGATTTGAAAAAAAGACGAAAATCACTCCGAGACCATGGGCTATAGTCCATCGTCTCGGAGTCATTTTCGTCTTTTTTTCAAATCCTCGTTTTTCATCATTTATGACCATGGGCTATAGCCCATATCGGACGGCATACTATAGCATGCCGTTTTTCATCATTTTTGAGGATTTGAAAAAAAGACGAAAATCACTCCGAGACGATGGGCTATAGCCCATGGTCTCGAACGGCATACTATAGCATGCCATTTTCCATCATTTTTGAGGATTTGAAAAAAAGACGAAAATCACTCCGAGACCATGGGCTATAGCCCATCGTCTCGGAGTAATTTTCGTCTTTTTTTCAAATCCTCGTTTTTCATCATTTATGACCATGGGCTATAGCCCATATCGGACGACATACTATAGCCTGCTGTTTTTCATCATTTTTGAGGATTTGAAAAAAAGATGAAAATCACTCCGAGACGATGGGCTATAGCCCATGGTCTCGAACGGCATACTATAGCATGCCGTTTTCCATCATTTTTGAGGATTTGAAAAAAAGACGAAAATCACTCCGAGACCATGGGCTATAGCCCATCATCTCGGAGTCATTTTCGTCTTTTTTTCAAATCCTCGTTTTTCATCATTTATGACCATGGGCTATAGCCCATATCGGACGGCATACTATAGCATACTGTTTTTTATCATTTTTGAGGATTTGAAAAAAAGATGAAAATCACTCCGAGACGATGGGCTATAGCCCATGGTCTCGAACTGCATACTATAGCATGCCGTTTTCCATCATTTTTGAGGATTTGAAAAAAAGACGAAAATCACTCCGAGACCATGGGCTATAGCCCATCGTCTCGGAGTCATTTTCGTCTTTTTTTCAAATCCTCAGTTTTCATCATTTATGACCATGGGTTATAGCCCATATCGGACAGCATACTATAGCATGCTGTTTTTCATCATTTTTGAGGATTTGAAAAAAAGACGAAAATGACCGCGAGACGATGGGCTATAGCCCATGGTCTCGAACGGCATACTATAGCATGCCGTTTTCCATCATTTTTAAGGATTTGAAAAAAAGACGAAAATCACTCCGAGACCATGGGCTATAGCCCATCGTCTCGGAGTCATTTTCGTCTTTTTTCAAATCCTCGTTTTTCATCATTTATGACCATGGGCTATAGCCCATATCGGACGGCATACTATAGCATGCTGTTTTTCATCATTTTTGAGGATTTGAAAAAAATATGAAAATCACTCCGAGACGATGGGCTATAGCCCATGGTCTCGAACTGCATACTATAGCATGCCGTTTTCCATCATTTTTGAGCATTTGAAAAAAAGACGAAAATCACTCCGAGACCATGGGCTATAGCCCATCGTCTCGGAGTCATTTTCGTCTTTTTTTCAAATCCTCGTTTTTCATCATTCATGACCATGGGCTATAGCCCATATCGGACGGCATACTATAGCATGCCGTTTTTCATCATTTTTGAGGATTTGAAAAAAAGATGAAAATCACTTCGAGACGATGGGCTATAGCCCATGGTCTCGAACGGCATACTATAGCATGCCGTTTTCAATCATTTTTAAGGATTTGAAAAAAAGACGAAAATCACTCCGAGACCATGGGCTATAGTCCATCGTCTCGGAGTCATTTTCGTCTTTTTTTCAAATCCTCGTTTTTCATCATTTATGACCATGGGCTATAGCCCATATCGGACGGCATACTATAGCATGCCGTTTTTCATCATTTTTGAGGATTTGAAAAAAAAAGACGAAAATCACTCCGAGACGATGGGCTATAGCCCATGGTCTCGAACGGCATACTATAGCATGCCATTTTCCATCATTTTTGAGGATTTGAAAAAAAGACGAAAATCACTCCGAGACCATGGGCTATATATAGCCCATCGTCTCGGAGTAATTTTCGTCTTTTTTTCAAATCCTCGTTTTTCATCATTTATGACCATGGGCTATAGCCCATATCGGACGGCATACTATAGCATGCTGTTTTTCATCATTTTTGAGGATTTGAAAAAAAGACGAAAATGACCGCGAGACGATGGGCTATAGCCCATGGTCTCGGAGTCATTTTCGTCTTTTTTTCAAATCCTCGTTTTTCATCATTTATGACCATGGGCTATAGCCCATATCGGACGGCATACTATAGCATACTGTTTTTTATCATTTTTGAGGATTTGAAAAAAAGATGAAAATCACTCCGAGACGATGGGCTATAGCCCATGGTCTCGAACTGCATACTATAGCATGCCGTTTTCCATCATTTTTGAGGATTTGAAAAAAAGACGAAAATCACTCCGAGACCATGGGCTATAGCCCATCGTCTCGGAGTCATTTTCGTCTTTTTTTCAAATCCTCAGTTTTCATCATTTATGACCATGGGCTATAGCCCATATCGGACGGCATACTATAGCATGCCGTTTTTCATCATTTTTGAGGATTTGAAAAAAAGATGAAAATCACTTCGAGACGATGGGCTATAGCCCATGGTCTCGAACGGCATACTATAGCATGCCGTTTTCAATCATTTTTGAGGATTTGAAAAAAAGACGAAAATCACTCCGAGACCATGGGCTATAGTCCATCGTCTCGGAGTCATTTTCGTCTTTTTTTCAAATCCTCGTTTTTCATCATTTATGACCATGGGCTATAGCCCATATCGGACGGCATACTATAGCATGCCGTTTTTCATCATTTTTGAGGATTTGAAAAAAAGACGAAAATCACTCCGAGACGATGGGCTATAGCCCATGGTCTCGAACGGCATACTATAGCATGCCATTTTCCATCATTTTTGAGGATTTGAAAAAAAGACGAAAATCACTCCGAGACCATGGGCTATAGCCCATCGTCTCGGAGTAATTTTCGTCTTTTTTTCAAATCCTCGTTTTTCATAATTTATGACCATGGGCTATAGCCCATATCGGACGGCATACTATAGCATGCTGTTTTTCATCATTTTTGAGGATTTGAAAAAAAGATGAAAATCACTCCGAGACGATGGGCTATAGCCCATGGTCTCGAACGGCATACTATAGCATGCCGTTTTCCATCATTTTTGAGGATTTGAAAAAAAGACGAAAATCACTCCGAGACCATGGGCTATAGCCCATCGTCTCGGAGTCATTTTCGTCTTTTTTTCAAATCCTCAGTTTTCATCATTTATGACCATGGGTTATAGCCCATATCGGACGGCATACTATAGCATGCTGTTTTTCATCATTTTTGAGGATTTGAAAAAAAGACGAAAATGACCCCGAGACGATGGGCTATAGCCCATGGTCTCGAACGGCATACTATAGCATGCCGTTTTCCATCATTTTTAAGGATTTGAAAAAAAGACGAAAATCACTCCGAGACCATGGGCTATAGCCCATCGTCTCGGAGTCATTTTCGTCTTTTTTTCAAATCCTCGTTTTTCATCATTTATGACCATGGGCTATAGCCCATATCGGACGGCATACTATAGCATGCTGTTTTTCATCATTTTTGAGGATTTGAAAAAAAGATGAAAATCACTCCGAGACGATGGGCTATAGCCCATGGTCTCGAACTGCATACTATAGCATGCCGTTTTCCATCATTTTTGAGGATTTGAAAAAAAGACGAAAATCACTCCGAGACGATGGGCTATAGCCCATGGTCTCGAACGGCATACTATAGCATGCCGTTTTCCATCATTTTTAAGGATTTGAAAAAAAGACGAAAATCACTCCGAGACCATGGGCTATAGCCCATCGTCTCGGAGTCATTTTCGTCTTTTTTCAAATCCTCGTTTTTCATCATTTATGACCATGGGCTATAGCCCATATCGGACGGCATACTATAGCATGCTGTTTTTCATCATTTTTGAGGATTTGAAAAAAAGACGAAAATGACTCCGAGACCATGGGCTATAGCCCATCGTCTCGGAGTCATTTTTGTCTTTTTTTCAAATCCTCAAAAATGATGAAAAATGGCATGCTATAGTATGCCGCCTGATCCCATGGGATGAACTTGAACCCACGACCTGTGGCTCACATAGACAGCAGCTTATCACAGCGGGCCACCATGCTCTCTGAGAATCTCCACAGCTTTCCATCTCTTTCCAGTTCTCTTCTGGATGTTATTCTCCAAAACATGCTGCAGAGTGAAAGTAGGAGGAACTCAGCTGGATTTGAACTCACAACCTCTGGCTCACATGGACGTCATCTTAACAAGGGTGCCACTGAGCTCTCAGAGATTTTTAGGTTGTAAGTTGTTCTTCTTGGTGTCACTTTTCAAATGGGGCCTTGGGATCATGTACAGAGCATTTGAATGAATGGTGCTGTGCATCAAAGGTGTCTTTAGTGCTTTTAAGTGTTATCGTGGATGTTAATCAGATAATACAGAGGAGAAACCATGACCGGACACAGACAGCCTCCCCATTGATGGATGTGATCCTGGCAGCCAGCCCAGGTGTGTTCTGGTCCTGTTGATTGAGCTGAGAAGGACCTAAGGTTTATAGGTCCTTCTCAGCTCAATCAACAGGACCAGAACACACACTTGTTACTTTTCTTCCAGTTTATTATACTCGTCGTCAAGCTACTAGTCCTACATACTTACACCTAGAAACCCCATTCAAACCTACTTAGGTTCATCTTACGGTGGACATGTTTGCCTGAAAAGGAATCTTTGAAATGTTTCATAGTTTTAACATGCCGTTTTTCATCATTTTTGAGGATTTGAAAAAAAGACGAAAATCACTCCGAGACGATGGGCTATAGCCCATCGTCTCGGAGTAATTTTCGTCTTTTTTTCAAATCCTCGTTTTTCATCATTTATGACCATGGGCTATAGCCCATATCGGACGGCATACTATAGCATGCCGTTTTTCATCATTTTTGAGGATTTGAAAAAAAGACGAAAATCACTCCGAGACGATGGGCTATAGCCCATGGTCTCGAACGGCATACTATAGCATGCCGTTTTCAATCATTTTTGAGCATTTGAAAAAAAGACGAAAATGACTCCGAGACCATGGGCTATAGCCCATCGTCTCGGAGTCATTTTCGTCTTTTTTTCAAATCCTCGTTTTTCATCATTTATGACCATGGGCTATAGCCCATATCGGACGGCATACTATAGCATGCCGTTTTTCATCATTTTTGAGGATTTGAAAAAAAGACGAAAATCACTCCGAGACCATGGGCTATAGCCCATGGTCTCGAACGGCATACTATAGCATGCCGTTTTCAATCATTTTTGAGCATTTGAAAAAAAGACGAAAATGACCCCGAGACGATGGGCTATAGCCCATGGTCTCGAACGGCATACTATAGCATGCCGTTTTCCATCATTTTTAAGGATTTGAAAAAAAGACGAAAATCACTCCGAGACCATGGGCTATAGCCCATCGTCTCGGAGTCATTTTCGTCTTTTTTTCAAATCCTCGTTTTTCATCATTTATGACCATGGGCTATAGCCCATATCGGACGGCATACTATAGCATGCTGTTTTTCATCATTTTTGAGGATTTGAAAAAAAGATGAAAATCACTCCGAGACGATGGGCTATAGCCCATGGTCTCGAACTGCATACTATAGCATGCCGTTTTCCATCATTTTTGAGGATTTGAAAAAAAGACGAAAATCACTCCGAGACGATGGGCTATAGCCCATGGTCTCGAACGGCATACTATAGCATGCCGTTTTCCATCATTTTTAAGGATTTGAAAAAAAGACGAAAATCACTCCGAGACCATGGGCTATAGCCCATCGTCTCGGAGTCATTTTCGTCTTTTTTCAAATCCTCGTTTTTCATCATTTATGACCATGGGCTATAGCCCATATCGGACGGCATACTATAGCATGCTGTTTTTCATCATTTTTGAGGATTTGAAAAAAAGACGAAAATGACTCCGAGACCATGGGCTATAGCCCATCGTCTCGGAGTCATTTTTGTCTTTTTTTCAAATCCTCAAAAATGATGAAAAATGGCATGCTATAGTATGCCGCCTGATCCCATGGGATGAACTTGAACCCACGACCTGTGGCTCACATAGACAGCAGCTTATCACAGCGGGCCACCATGCTCTCTGAGAATCTCCACAGCTTTCCATCTCTTTCCAGTTCTCTTCTGGATGTTATTCTCCAAAACATGCTGCAGAGTGAAAGTAGGAGGAACTCAGCTGGATTTGAACTCACAACCTCTGGCTCACATGGACGTCATCTTAACAAGGGTGCCACTGAGCTCTCAGAGATTTTTAGGTTGTAAGTTGTTCTTCTTGGTGTCACTTTTCAAATGGGGCCTTGGGATCATGTACAGAGCATTTGAATGAATGGTGCTGTGCATCAAAGGTGTCTTTAGTGCTTTTAAGTGTTATCGTGGATGTTAATCAGATAATACAGAGGAGAAACCATGACCGGACACAGACAGCCTCCCCATTGATGGATGTGATCCTGGCAGCCAGCCCAGGTGTGTTCTGGTCCTGTTGATTGAGCTGAGAAGGACCTAAGGTTTATAGGTCCTTCTCAGCTCAATCAACAGGACCAGAACACACACTTGTTACTTTTCTTCCAGTTTATTATACTCGTCGTCAAGCTACTAGTCCTACATACTTACACCTAGAAACCCCATTCAAACCTACTTAGGTTCATCTTACGGTGGACATGTTTGCCTGAAAAGGAATCTTTGAAATGTTTCATAGTTTTAACATGCCGTTTTTCATCATTTTTGAGGATTTGAAAAAAAGACGAAAATCACTCCGAGACGATGGGCTATAGCCCATCGTCTCGGAGTAATTTTCGTCTTTTTTTCAAATCCTCGTTTTTCATCATTTATGACCATGGGCTATAGCCCATATCGGACGGCATACTATAGCATGCCGTTTTTCATCATTTTTGAGGATTTGAAAAAAAGACGAAAATCACTCCGAGACGATGGGCTATAGCCCATGGTCTCGAACGGCATACTATAGCATGCCGTTTTCAATCATTTTTGAGCATTTGAAAAAAAGACGAAAATGACTCCGAGACCATGGGCTATAGCCCATCGTCTCGGAGTCATTTTCGTCTTTTTTTCAAATCCTCGTTTTTCATCATTTATGACCATGGGCTATAGCCCATATCGGACGGCATACTATAGCATGCCGTTTTTCATCATTTTTGAGGATTTGAAAAAAAGACGAAAATCACTCCGAGACCATGGGCTATAGCCCATGGTCTCGAACGGCATACTATAGCATGCCGTTTTCAATCATTTTTGAGCATTTGAAAAAAAGACGAAAATGACCCCGAGACGATGGGCTATAGCCCATGGTCTCGAACGGCATACTATAGCATGCCGTTTTCCATCATTTTTAAGGATTTGAAAAAAAGACGAAAATCACTCCGAGACCATGGGCTATAGCCCATCGTCTCGGAGTCATTTTCGTCTTTTTTTCAAATCCTCGTTTTTCATCATTTATGACCATGGGCTATAGCCCATATCGGACGGCATACTATAGCATGCTGTTTTTCATCATTTTTGAGGATTTGAAAAAAAGATGAAAATCACTCCGAGACGATGGGCTATAGCCCATGGTCTCGAACTGCATACTATAGCATGCCGTTTTCCATCATTTTTGAGGATTTGAAAAAAAGACGAAAATCACTCCGAGACGATGGGCTATAGCCCATGGTCTCGAACGGCATACTATAGCATGCCGTTTTCCATCATTTTTAAGGATTTGAAAAAAAGACGAAAATCACTCCGAGACCATGGGCTATAGCCCATCGTCTCGGAGTCATTTTCGTCTTTTTTCAAATCCTCGTTTTTCATCATTTATGACCATGGGCTATAGCCCATATCGGACGGCATACTATAGCATGCTGTTTTTCATCATTTTTGAGGATTTGAAAAAAAGACGAAAATGACTCCGAGACCATGGGCTATAGCCCATCGTCTCGGAGTCATTTTTGTCTTTTTTTCAAATCCTCAAAAATGATGAAAAATGGCATGCTATAGTATGCCGCCTGATCCCATGGGATGAACTTGAACCCACGACCTGTGGCTCACATAGACAGCAGCTTATCACAGCGGGCCACCATGCTCTCTGAGAATCTCCACAGCTTTCCATCTCTTTCCAGTTCTCTTCTGGATGTTATTCTCCAAAACATGCTGCAGAGTGAAAGTAGGAGGAACTCAGCTGGATTTGAACTCACAACCTCTGGCTCACATGGACGTCATCTTAACAAGGGTGCCACTGAGCTCTCAGAGATTTTTAGGTTGTAAGTTGTTCTTCTTGGTGTCACTTTTCAAATGGGGCCTTGGGATCATGTACAGAGCATTTGAATGAATGGTGCTGTGCATCAAAGGTGTCTTTAGTGCTTTTAAGTGTTATCGTGGATGTTAATCAGATAATACAGAGGAGAAACCATGACCGGACACAGACAGCCTCCCCATTGATGGATGTGATCCTGGCAGCCAGCCCAGGTGTGTTCTGGTCCTGTTGATTGAGCTGAGAAGGACCTAAGGTTTATAGGTCCTTCTCAGCTCAATCAACAGGACCAGAACACACACTTGTTACTTTTCTTCCAGTTTATTATACTCGTCGTCAAGCTACTAGTCCTACATACTTACACCTAGAAACCCCATTCAAACCTACTTAGGTTCATCTTACGGTGGACATGTTTGCCTGAAAAGGAATCTTTGAAATGTTTCATAGTTTTAACATGCCGTTTTTCATCATTTTTGAGGATTTGAAAAAAATACGAAAATCACTCCGAGACGATGGGCTATAGCCCATCGTCTCGAACGGCATACTATAGCATGCCGTTTTCCATCATTTTTAAGGATTTGAAAAAAAGACGAAAATCACTCCGAGACCATGGGCTATAGCCCATCGTCTCGGAGTCATTTTCGTCTTTTTTCAAATCCTCGTTTTTCATCATTTATGACCATGGGCTATAGCCCATATCGGACGGCATACTATAGCATGCCGTTTTTCATCATTTTTGAGGATTTGAAAAAAAGACGAAAATCACTCCGAGACGATGGGCTATAGCCCATGGTCTCGAACGGCATACTATAGCATGCCATTTTCCATCATTTTTGAGGATTTGAAAAAAAGACGAAAATCACTCCGAGACCATGGGCTATAGCCCATCGTCTCGGAGTAATTTTCGTCTTTTTTTCAAATCCTCGTTTTTCATCATTTATGACCATGGGCTATAGCCCATATCGGACGGCATACTATAGCATGCTGTTTTTCATCATTTTTGAGGATTTGAAAAAAAGACGAAAATGACCCCGAGACGATGGGCTATAGCCCATGGTCTCGAACGGCATACTATAGCATGCCGTTTTCCATCATTTTTAAGGATTTGAAAAAAAGACGAAAATCACTCCGAGACCATGGGCTATAGCCCATCGTCTCGGAGTCATTTTCGTCTTTTTTTCAAATCCTCGTTTTTCATCATTTATGACCATGGGCTATAGCCCATATCGGACGGCATACTATAGCATGCTGTTTTTTATCATTTTTGAGGATTTGAAAAAAAGATGAAAATCACTCCGAGACGATGGGCTATAGCCCATGGTCTCGAACTGCATACTATAGCATGCCGTTTTCCATCATTTTTGAGGATTTGAAAAAAAGACGAAAATCACTCCGAGACCATGGGCTATAGCCCATCGTCTCGGAGTCATTTTCGTCTTTTTTTCAAATCCTCAGTTTTCATCATTTATGACCATGGGTTATAGCCCATATCGGACGGCATACTATAGCATGCTGTTTTTCATCATTTTTGAGGATTTGAAAAAAAGATGAATATCACTCCGAGACGATGGGCTATAGCCCATGGTCTCGAACGGCATACTATAGCATGCCGTTTTCCATCATTTTTAAGGATTTGAAAAAAAGACGAAAATCACTCCGAGACCATGGGCTATAGCCCATCGTCTCGGAGTCATTTTCGTCTTTTTTTCAAATCCTCGTTTTTCATCATTTATGACCATGGGCTATAGCCCATATCGGACGGCATACTATAGCATGCTGTTTTTCATCATTTTTGAGGATTTGAAAAAAAGATGAAAATCACTCCGAGACGATGGGCTATAGCCCATGGTCTCGAACTGCATACTATAGCATGCCGTTTTCCATCATTTTTGAGCATTTGAAAAAAAGACGAAAATCACTCCGAGACGATGGGCTATAGCCCATGGTCTCGAACGGCATACTATAGCATGCCGTTTTCAATCATTTTTGAGCATTTGAAAAAAAGACGAAAATGACTCCGAGACCATGGGCTATAGCCCATCGTCTCGGAGTCATTTTCGTCTTTTTTTCAAATCCTCGTTTTTCATCATTCATGACCATGGGCTATAGCCCATATCGGACGGCATACTATAGCATGCCGTTTTTCATCATTTTTGAGGATTTGAAAAAAAGATGAAAATCACTTCGAGACGATGGGCTATAGCCCATGGTCTCGAACGGCATACTATAGCATGCCGTTTTCAATCATTTTTGAGGATTTGAAAAAAAGACGAAAATCACTCCGAGACCATGGGCTATAGTCCATCGTCTCGGAGTCATTTTCGTCTTTTTTTCAAATCCTCGTTTTTCATCATTTATGACCATGGGCTATAGCCCATATCGGACGGCATACTATAGCATGCCGTTTTTCATCATTTTTGAGGATTTGAAAAAAAGACGAAAATCACTCCGAGACGATGGGCTATAGACCATGGTCTCGAACTGCATACTATAGCATGCCGTTTTTCATCATTTTTGAGCATTTGAAAAAAAGACGAAAATCACTCCGAGACGATGGGCTATAGCCCATGGTCTCGAACGGCATACTATAGCATGCCGTTTTCAACCATTTTTGAGCATTTGAAAAAAAGACGAAAATGACTCCGAGACCATGGGCTATAGCCCATCGTCTCGGAGTAATTTTCGTCTTTTTTTCAAATCCTCGTTTTTCATCATTTATGACCATGGGCTATAGCCCATATCGGACGGCATACTATAGCATGCTGTTTTTCATCATTTTTGAGGATTTGAAAAAAAGACGAAAATGACCCCGAGACGATGGGCTATAGCCCATGGTCTCGAACGGCATACTATAGCATGCCGTTTTCCATCATTTTTAAGGATTTGAAAAAAAGACGAAAATCACTCCGAGACCATGGGCTATAGCCCATCGTCTCGGAGTCATTTTCGTCTTTTTTTCAAATCCTCGTTTTTCATCATTTATGACCATGGGCTATAGCCCATATCGGACGGCATACTATAGCATGCTGTTTTTTATCATTTTTGAGGATTTGAAAAAAAGATGAAAATCACTCCGAGACGATGGGCTATAGCCCATGGTCTCGAACTGCATACTATAGCATGCCGTTTTCCATCATTTTTGAGGATTTGAAAAAAAGACGAAAATCACTCCGAGACCATGGGCTATAGCCCATCGTCTCGGAGTCATTTTCGTCTTTTTTTCAAATCCTCAGTTTTCATCATTTATGACCATGGGTTATAGCCCATATCGGACGGCATACTATAGCATGCTGTTTTTCATCATTTTTGAGGATTTGAAAAAAAGATGAAAATCACTCCGAGACGATGGGCTATAGCCCATGGTCTCGAACGGCATACTATAGCATGCCGTTTTCCATCATTTTTAAGGATTTGAAAAAAAGACGAAAATCACTCCGAGACCATGGGCTATAGCCCATCGTCTCGGAGTCATTTTCGTCTTTTTTTCAAATCCTCGTTTTTCATCATTTATGACCATGGGCTATAGCCCATATCGGACGGCATACTATAGCATGCTGTTTTTCATCATTTTTGAGGATTTGAAAAAAAGATGAAAATCACTCCGAGACGATGGGCTATAGCCCATGGTCTCGAACTGCATACTATAGCATGCCGTTTTCCATCATTTTTGAGCATTTGAAAAAAAGACGAAAATCACTCCGAGACGATGGGCTATAGCCCATGGTCTCGAACGGCATACTATAGCATGCCGTTTTCAATCATTTTTGAGCATTTGAAAAAAAGACGAAAATGACTCCGAGACCATGGGCTATAGCCCATCGTCTCGGAGTCATTTTCGTCTTTTTTTCAAATCCTCGTTTTTCATCATTCATGACCATGGGCTATAGCCCATATCGGACGGCATACTATAGCATGCCGTTTTTCATCATTTTTGAGGATTTGAAAAAAAGATGAAAATCACTTCGAGACGATGGGCTATAGCCCATGGTCTCGAACGGCATACTATAGCATGCCGTTTTCAATCATTTTTGAGGATTTGAAAAAAAGACGAAAATCACTCCGAGACCATGGGCTATAGTCCATCGTCTCGGAGTCATTTTCGTCTTTTTTTCAAATCCTCGTTTTTCATCATTTATGACCATGGGCTATAGCCCATATCGGACGGCATACTATAGCATGCCGTTTTTCATCATTTTTGAGGATTTGAAAAAAAGACGAAAATCACTCCGAGACGATGGGCTATAGACCATGGTCTCGAACTGCATACTATAGCATGCCGTTTTTCATCATTTTTGAGCATTTGAAAAAAAGACGAAAATCACTCCGAGACGATGGGCTATAGCCCATGGTCTCGAACGGCATACTATAGCATGCCGTTTTCAATCATTTTTGAGCATTTGAAAAAAAGACGAAAATGACTCCGAGACCATGGGCTATAGCCCATCGTCTCGGAGTCATTTTCGTCTTTTTTTCAAATCCTCGTTTTTCATCATTCATGACCATGGGCTATAGCCCATATCGGACGGCATACTATAGCATGCCGTTTTTCATCATTTTTGAGGATTTGAAAAAAAGATGAAAATCACTTCGAGACGATGGGCTATAGCCCATGGTCTCGAAAGGCATACTATAGCATGCCGTTTTCAATCATTTTTGAGGATTTGAAAAAAAGACGAAAATCACTCCGAGACCATGGGCTATAGTCCATCGTCTCGGAGTCATTTTCGTCTTTTTTTCAAATCCTCGTTTTTCATCATTTATGACCATGGGCTATAGCCCATATCGGACGGCATACTATAGCATGCCGTTTTTCATCATTTTTGAGGATTTGAAAAAAAGACGAAAATCACTCCGAGACGATGGGCTATAGCCCATGGTCTCGAACGGCATACTATAGCATGCCATTTTCCATCATTTTTGAGGATTTGAAAAAAAGACGAAAATCACTCCGAGACCATGGGCTATAGCCCATCGTCTCGGAGTAATTTTCGTCTTTTTTTCAAATCCTCGTTTTTCATCATTTATGACCATGGGCTATAGCCCATATCGGACGGCATACTATAGCATGCTGTTTTTCATCATTTTTGAGGATTTGAAAAAAAGATGAAAATCACTCCGAGACGATGGGCTATAGCCCATGGTCTCGAACGGCATACTATAGCATGCCGTTTTCCATCATTTTTGAGGATTTGAAAAAAAGACGAAAATCACTCCGAGACCATGGGCTATAGCCCATCGTCTCGGAGTCATTTTCGTCTTTTTTTCAAATCCTCGTTTTTCATCATTTATGACCATGGGCTATAGCCCATATCGGACGGCATACTATAGCATACTGTTTTTTATCATTTTTGAGGATTTGAAAAAAAGATGAAAATCACTCCGAGACGATGGGCTATAGCCCATGGTCTCGAACTGCATACTATAGCATGCCGTTTTCCATCATTTTTGAGGATTTGAAAAAAAGACGAAAATCACTCCGAGACCATGGGCTATAGCCCATCGTCTCGGAGTCATTTTCGTCTTTTTTTCAAATCCTCAGTTTTCATCATTTATGACCATGGGTTATAGCCCATATCGGACGGCATACTATAGCATGCTGTTTTTCATCATTTTTGAGGATTTGAAAAAAAGACGAAAATGACCGCGAGACGATGGGCTATAGCCCATGGTCTCGGAGTCATTTTCGTCTTTTTTTCAAATCCTCGTTTTTCATCATTTATGACCATGGGCTATAGCCCATATCGGACGGCATACTATAGCATACTGTTTTTTATCATTTTTGAGGATTTGAAAAAAAGATGAAAATCACTCCGAGACGATGGGCTATAGCCCATGGTCTCGAACTGCATACTATAGCATGCCGTTTTCCATCATTTTTGAGGATTTGAAAAAAAGACGAAAATCACTCCGAGACCATGGGCTATAGCCCATCGTCTCGGAGTCATTTTCGTCTTTTTTTCAAATCCTCAGTTTTCATCATTTATGACCATGGGTTATAGCCCATATCGGACGGCATACTATAGCATGCTGTTTGTCATCATTTTTGAGGATTTGAAAAAAATTGAAAAAATCACTCCGAGACGATGGGCTATAGCCCATCGTCTCGGAGTCATTTTTGTCTTTTTTTCAAATCCTCAAAAATGTGGAAAAATGGCATGCTATAGTATGCCGCCTGATCCCATGGGCTGAACTTGAACCCACGACCTGTGGCTCACATAGACAGCAGCTTATCACAGCGGGCCACCATGCTCTCTGAGAATCTCCACAGCTTTCCATCTCTTTCCAGTTCTCTTCTGGATGTTATTCTCCAAAACATGCTGCAGAGTGAAAGTAGGAGGAACTCAGCTGGATTTGAACTCACAACCTCTGGCTCACATGGACATCATCTTAACAAGTGTGCCACTGAGCTCTCAGAGATTTTTAGGTTGTAAGTTGTTCTTCTTGGTGTCACTTTTCAAATGGGGCCTTGGGATCATGTACAGAGCATTTGAATGAATGGTGCTGTGCATCAAAGGTGTCTTTAGTGCTTTTAAGTGTTATCGTGGATGTTAATCAGATAATACAGAGGAGAAACCATGACCGGACACAGACAGCCTCCCCATTGATGGATGTGATCCTGGCAGCCAGCCCAGGTGTGTTCTGGTCCTGTTGATTGAGCTGAGAAGGACCTAAGGTTTATAGGTCCTTCTCAGCTCAATCAACAGGACCAGAACACACACTTGTTACTTTTCTTCCAGTTTATTATACTCGTCGTCAAGCTACTAGTCCTACATACTTACACCTAGAAACCCCATTCAAACCTAGGTTCATCTTACGGTGGACATGTTTGCCTGAAAAGGAATCTTTGAAATGTTTCATAGTTTTAACATGCCGTTTTTCATCATTTTTGAGGATTTGAAAAAAATACTAAAAATCACTCCGAGACGATGGGCTATAGCCCATCGTCTCGGAGTAATTTTCGTCTTTTTTTCAAATCCTCGTTTTTCATCATTCATGACCATGGGCTATAGCCCATATCGGACGGCATACTATAGCATGCCGTTTTTCATCATTTTTGAGGATTTGAAAAAAAGACGAAAATCACTCCGAGACCATGGGCTATAGCCCATGGTCTCGAACGGCATACTATAGCATGCCGTTTTCAATCATTTTTGAGCATTTGAAAAAAAGACGAAAATGACTCCGAGACCATGGGCTATAGCCCATCGTCTCGGAGTCATTTTTGTCTTTTTTTCAAATCCTCAAAAATGATGAAAAATGGCATGCTATAGTATGCCGCCTGATCCCATGGGCTGAACTTGAACCCACGACCTGTGGCTCACATAGACAGCAGCTTATCACAGCGGGCCACCATGCTCTCTGAGAATCTCCACAGCTTTCCATCTCTTTCCAGTTCTCTTCTGGATGTTATTCTCCAAAACATGCTGCAGAGTGAAAGTAGGAGGAACTCAGCTGGATTTGAACTCACAACCTCTGGCTCACATGGACGTCATCTTAACAAGGGTGCCACTGAGCTCTCAGAGATTTTTAGGTTGTAAGTTGTTCTTCTTGGTGTCACTTTTCAAATGGGGCCTTGGGATCATGTACAGAGCATTTGAATGAATGGTGCTGTGCATCAAAGGTGTCTTTAGTGCTTTTAAGTGTTATCGTGGATGTTAATCAGATAATACAGAGGAGAAACCATGACCGGACACAGACAGCCTCCCCATTGATGGATGTGATCCTGGCAGCCAGCCCAGGTGTGTTCTGGTCCTGTTGATTGAGCTGAGAAGGACCTAAGGTTTATAGGTCCTTCTCAGCTCAATCAAAAGGACCAGAACACACACTTGTTACTTTTCCTCCAGTTTATTATACTCGTCGTCAAGCTACTAGTCCTACATACTTACACCTAGAAACCCCATTCAAACCTACTTAGGTTCATCTTACGGTGGACATGTTTGCCTGAAAAGGAATCTTTGAAATGTTTCATAGTTTTAACATGCCGTTTTTCATCATTTTTGAGGATTTGAAAAAAAGACGAAAATAACTCCGAGACGATGGGCTATAGCCCATCGTCTCGGAGTAATTTTCGTCTTTTTTTCAAATCCTCGTTTTTCATAATTTATGACCATGGGCTATAGCCCATATCGGACGGCATACTATAGCATGCCGTTTTTCATCATTTTTGAGGATTTGAAAAAAAGACGAAAATCACTCCGAGACGATGGGCTATAGCCCATGGTCTCGAACGGCATACTATAGCATGCCGTTTTCAATCATTTTTGAGCATTTGAAAAAAAGACGAAAATGACTCCGAGACCATGGGCTATAGCCCATCGTCTCGGAGTCATTTTCGTCTTTTTTTCAAATCCTCGTTTTTCATCATTTATGACCATGGGCTATAGCCCATATCGGACGGCATACTATAGCATGCTGTTTTTCATCATTTTTGAGGATTTGAAAAAAAGACGAAAATGACCCCGAGACGATGGGCTATAGCCCATGGTCTCGGAGTGATTTTTGTCTTTTTTTCAAATCCTCAAAAATGATGAAAAATGGCATGCTATAGTATGCCGCCTGATCCCATGGGCTGAACTTGAACCCACGACCTGTGGCTCACATAGACAGCAGCTTATCACAGCGGGCCACCATGCTCTCTGAGAATCTCCACAGCTTTCCATCTCTTTCCAGTTCTCTTCTGGATGTTATTCTCCAAAACATGCTGCAGAGTGAAAGTAGGAGGAACTCAGCTGGATTTGAACTCACAACCTCTGGCTCACATGGACGTCATCTTAACAAGGGTGCCACTGAGCTCTCAGAGATTTTTAGGTTGTAAGTTGTTCTTCTTGGTGTCACTTTTCAAATGGGGCCTTGGGATCATGTACAGAGCATTTGAATGAATGGTGCTGTGCATCAAAGGTGTCTTTAGTGCTTTTAAGTGTTATCGTGGATGTTAATCAGATAATACAGAGGAGAAACCATGACCGGACACAGACAGCCTCCCCATTGATGGATGTGATCCTGGCAGCCAACCCAGGTGTGTTCTGGTCCTGTTGATTGAGCTGAGAAGGACCTAAGGTTTATAGGTCCTTCTCAGCTCAATCAACAGGACCAGAACACACACTTGTTACTTTTCTTCCAGTTTATTATACTCGTCGTCAAGCTACTAGTCCTACATACTTACACCTAGAAACCCCATTCAAACCTACTTAGGTTCATCTTACGGTGGACATGTTTGCCTGAAAAGGAATCTTTGAAATGTTTCATAGTTTTAACATGCCGTTTTTCATCATTTTTGAGGATTTGAAAAAAAGACGAAAATCACTCCGAGACGATGGGCTATAGCCCATCGTCTCGGAGTAATTTTCGTCTTTTTTTCAAATCCTCGTTTTTCATCATTTATGACCATGGGCTATAGCCCATATCGGACGGCATACTATAGCATGCCGTTTTTCATCATTTTTGAGGATTTGAAAAAAAGACGAAAATCACTCCGAGACCATGGGCTATAGCCCATGGTCTCGAACGGCATACTATAGCATGCCGTTTTCAATCATTTTTGAGCATTTGAAAAAAAGACGAAAATGACTCCGAGACCATGGGCTATAGCCCATCGTCTCGGAGTCATTTTCGTCTTTTTTTCAAATCCTCGTTTTTCATCATTTATGACCATGGGCTATAGCCCATATCGGACGGCATACTATAGCATGCTGTTTTTCATCATTTTTGAGGATTTGAAAAAAAGACGAAAATGACCCCGAGACGATGGGCTATAGCCCATGGTCTCGGAGTGATTTTTGTCTTTTTTTCAAATCCTCAAAAATGATGAAAAATGGCATGCTATAGTATGCCGCCTGATCCCATGGGCTGAACTTGAACCCACGACCTGTGGCTCACATAGACAGCAGCTTATCACAGCGGGCCACCATGCTCTCTGAGAATCTCCACAGCTTTCCATCTCTTTCCAGTTCTCTTCTGGATGTTATTCTCCAAAACATGCTGCAGAGTGAAAGTAGGAGGAACTCAGCTGGATTTGAACTCACAACCTCTGGCTCACATGGACGTCATCTTAACAAGGGTGCCACTGAGCTCTCAGAGATTTTTAGGTTGTAAGTTGTTCTTCTTGGTGTCACTTTTCAAATGGGGCCTTGGGATCATGTACAGAGCATTTGAATGAATGGTGCTGTGCATCAAAGGTGTCTTTAGTGCTTTTAAGTGTTATCGTGGATGTTATTCAGATAATACAGAGGAGAAACCATGACCGGACACAGACAGCCTCCCCATTGGTGGATGTGATCCTGGCAGCCAGCCCAGGTGTGTTCTGGTCCTGTTGATTGAGCTGAGAAGGACCTAAGGTTTATAGGTCCTTCTCAGCTCAATCAACAGGACCAGAACACACACTTGTTACTTTTCTTCCAGTTTATTATACTCGTCGTCACGCTACTAGTCCTACATACTTACACCTAGAAACCCCATTCAAACCTACTTAGGTTCATCTTACGGTGGACATGTTTGCCTGAAAATGAATCTTTGAAATGTTTCATAGTTTTAGCATGCCGTTTTCCATCATTTTTGAGGATTTGAAAAAAAGACGAAAATCACTCCGAGACCATGGGTTATAGCCCATCGTCTCGGAGTCAATTTCGTCTTTTTTTCAAATCCTCGTTTTTCATCATTTATGACCATGGGCTATAGCCCATATCGGATGGCATACTATAGCATGCCGTTTTTCATCATTTTTGAGGATTTGAAAAAAAGACGAAAATCACTCCGAGACGATGGGCTATAGCCCATGGTCTCGAACGGCATACTATAGCATGCCGTTTTCCATCATTTTTGAGGATTTGAAAAAAAGACGAAAATCACTCCGAGACCATGGGCTATAGCCCATCGTCTCGGAGTCATTTTCGTCTTTTTTTCAAATCCTCGTTTTTCATCATTTATGGCTCACTGGGTACAGAGCCTGCCTGGGAATCAGGAGGCTGCAGGTTCAAGTCCTGGCTCTGACATAGTGTCCCAAAATCATGAAAATATGACAAAATATATTATGCCGTCCCAAACCATGGACTATAGTATAGTATTTTTTTTAAATCCTCCAAAATCATGAAAAACGACATGCTATAGTATGCCGTCCGAAGCCATGAACTATAGTATGTCGTTTTTTTCATGATTTTCCATCTTTTTTTCAAACAGTCCAAAATCACGAAAAACGACATGCTATAGTATGCTGTCCGAAAAAAATTATAACTTTGGCATGCTACTAGTCCTACATAACTTACACCTAGAATCCCCATTCAAACCTATTTAGGTTCATCTTACGGTGGACATGTTTGCCTGAAAAGGAATCTTTGAAATGTTTCATAGTTTTAGAAATATAGTGCTTTAAATTTGAGAGATTTATAATGGCAGATAGTGGCACGTCAAAAAATCATTCACCTAGAAACTCCATTCACACTATTTATAATTCAGCTTACTGTGGAGACACATGCTGGAACTTTTTACTTTGAAATGTTTTGTAGTTTCTGAGTTATTTAAGTTAAACGCCCAATGCATTCCCAATGGCAATAGCACAAACTTTGGCATGCTACTAGTCCTACATACTTACACCTAGAAACCCCATTCAAACCTATTTAGGTTCATCTTACGGTGGACAAGGAATCTTTGAAATGTTTCATAGTTTTAGAAATATAGTGCTTTTAAATTTTAGAAATTCAGAATGGGGGTCAATGGCAGATTTTGGCAAGTAAAGATTTGATTGGGGTTTGAACCCACAATCTCCAGATCATGCAGCCAGTGTGCTACGGTATATAGTCTGTAGTTTTTCATGATTTGAGGATTAAAAAAAATGTAATCGTGAAAAAACGACATGGTTTCGGAAGGCATACTAGTCTGTCCCCCCAGTGCCACCCCCCCCCCAGTATCCCCCCAGTGTCCCCCCAGCGCCTCCCCAGTGTCGCCCCAGTGCCTCCCCAGTGCCCCCCCAGTGTCCCCCAAGTGTCCCCTCAGTGCCTCCCCAGTGTCCCCCCAGCGCCTCCACAGTGTCGCCCCAGTGCCACCCCAGTGCCTCCCCAGTGCCCCCCCAGTGTCCCCCAAGTGTCCCCTCAGTGCCTCCCCAGTGTCCCCCCAGTGCCCCCCCAGTGTTTCGGAAAACAGACAATAGTCTGTCGTTTTTCATGAGTTTGGAGGATTAAAATAAAGAAAATCATGAAAAAACGACATGCTATAGTTCATGGTTTCGGAAGACAGACTATAGTCTGTCGTTTTTTATGATTTTGGAGGATTTAAAAATAAATAAAATCATGAAAAAACGACATGCTATAGTTCCCCCCAGTGCCCTTCCAGTGTCCTCCCAGTGCCCCCCCAGAAAAAACGACATGCTATACACACCGCACCGCGCACACACCACACAGAGTGCACACACACTCTGGATTTGAGTCCAGACACACATCTCCTGAACCTTTAACTCAAAAACGCAATTAGATCTTTAACTCTTGAGAGCGTAAAATTATGTTTTAACTTAAACGCCCAATGCATTTTCAATGGCAATAGCAAAAACTTTGGCACGCTACTAGTCCTACATACTGTACTTAGCCTACACCTAGAACACCATTCAAACTTTAAAATGTTCATCTTATAGTGGACATGTTTGTCTGAAAATGAATCTTTGAAATGTTTCATAGTTTTAGAAATATAGTGCTTTCAAATTTGAGAAATTTATAATGGGGGTCAATGGCAGGTTTTGGCACAAAAAAAGGATTATTTGAAGACACCCTCCTACTAGAAGTGTGTTGGGTTTGAACCAGCACACTTCTACTAATTCTACAGATATCATCTGATTCATCCGCTGGGCCACTTAGCAGTTCAGCTAGAATTTCCGGGCTACTTGAAGTCAGTGTGGAAAGGAAAGCTTCACAGTAAAGAGTTGAGTGGGGTTTAACCAAGGGGCCAGTGAGGCTATTCAACGTTGAAGCTCTGGGCCCTAGTGGTAGGAGGAGGGACTACAGGCGGACCCGTGTATTCATGACCGGGAAACCCCGTGCAGCTGGGCTTTAACATGTAGGACCATCACTCCCTACGTCACCCCGGACCTCAAATTTGAGGTCCGGAGGAGGGACTTCCGGCAGTCTTCCGGGTGCTTCAAAACGCCACTGAGCAACTTCCACTGACATGAATAGCTGGGGGGGCGGAGCTTCGCGCCAGTTCAGTCTCTATCCTTTTATATACTCTATGGGTTTAACCCACGATCTTCATATCATGGAGCCAGCATCCTAATTCAGTGATTCACTTCCTACTTGCCACAGTGGCAAGTAGGGCAGCACACGTCACACCAGCATGGCCACCAAATGGTAGCAGTATTGCACTGTTTTGCTATTACACGTTAGTTACAATGAACTCCATCCCTGATGAATACCTTATGCAATTCAATTGCAGTATTTAAACCAGTTCAGTAGTATTAATCCAAATTTCACAATCAATTGCTCTTTTGAATTTGAATCCAAAAATAATCACTTCACATAGTTCAATAACCAAGACAATAAATAAAAATCACACCCGTGTGAACTGAGTGGTGTAAGGTATTATATAGCCTGATCAGCTGTGGTCTGACGTAATGTCTGACGTAATGAAATCAGCATCAACCAATCAGCATCAACCATGCTCATTTTTTGAGCACAGACAGACAGACAGACACGTAAACTAACAAAGCCAGTTGTAGGAGTGGTTTACACCACTCAAAAACACATCAATTGACAATAAACCCTTACACACCACTTAGTGGCTATGAAATAGTCCAAAAGACACAAAGTGTCTACACCTTAATGTGTGTGTGTGTGTGTGTGTGTGTGTGTGTGTGTGTGTCTACTGTTCGCCTGCACTGCTCCTTGCAGGGCAGAGAGCTGTCACGTGTTAATCTTAATTGTCCAGTCCTGCACTGTTCCTCACAGGGCAGAGGGTGTGTGGAGTATATGCGTGTGACAATGTCCAGTTCTAGTGTGTGTAGTTTGTGTGTATCACCGCCCAATACTGCACTGCTCCTTGCAGGGCAGTGTATGTGTGACAATTTCCTACCACACTGGGGGGGAACAAGGCTACGGCTCTGGGTCTGTCCCAAGGAGAATTCAGCAGGGTCTGGGTTCTTCCAATCACGGGTAGCTCGCCATCCTTGGGCCGACCAGAGTCGGGCTGAATCAGAACAAACGTATCCAAACCAAAAAACCTGACCTGCATAAAGCAAGGCCAGAAGCATCTCTGTGTTAATGTCTAAAACATTACCTTCATTTACACAATTCTGTATACGGTTTCACTTCAAATACTTATTGGAAATAAATACAGCAACCTTTCAAATACACAGTAATGTAACAATTACAATTCAATTGTAGTTCAAACAAAACAAAATAAAATAAATCTTCCTCTCACCGATGGTGGTTGTATTCCTTACACTCAATTTAGTAACTGCAGGGTCCAGCAATTGTGAGTGAGACACTACAAATAAAAATGAATGACATTGAGTAAACATTCTTTTTACCAAAATAAATTATAATACATCTTAGTGCAAAAACGTTTTTAGCTGAACACCAAACAAAATTACAGTTTCATTACTCAATTCTTCATTTGAACAAACAAACTAGTCACAGCAGTGCTGGGACTTCACTCATGTTAGCCACCTAGCAGCTAATGCATCAAACACTGTTTGTCACTCACCAGGGTTTGCAAATGAAATCAGCACATCAGTGCTGCTTTAGATGACTCAATGCTGCTCCTCACAACAGCTAATGTCATTAATGCTGTGTTTTGTTGCACACAACTGACGTTTATTATTCTATATTTAGGCCTACAGAAGTTTAGCTTTTCACTCTGTCTGCAGCTCTCCTCTGTTCTCACTCTGCTGTCCCTCTGCTCTCTCATTGATTAGGACTTGTTTCACCTGCTGTCCCTGCACACAGGCAACAGGCTCAATTGACACTCGTTCAGACCAGTTTCTTCTTCTTCTTTTTGTTGTTTAACGGCGGTTGGCTTCCAGAGTTTGGAGCATTACCGCCACCTTCTGACCCAATTTATGGATCAGCTTAAACTATATATCAATATCATATCAAAACACGACTAAAATAAAAAGTTAATGTCCACCCAATGTGATCCCACCCCATCCCCTATTCCATTCAGTTACTCCGACCCTCAGGCACTGAGAAGTCCTCCCTCAGCACACCGTCCAGATCTTCCCCAGTGACATCCACCACACTCAAGAATCTTCTGGCTGCTTCCAGCACCATCTTTATTCTTTCCGACTTGCTTGAGATTTCGACAGCACAGTTTATCACCATAGCTATAAAAGCCAGGAACCGGGTCTTATCCATACATATGCAGATGCCATGTCCATTTTCCCTTCCCTCTTTTTCTGTTTCCCTCTTTTCATTGTGCTTCTCCACTCTCTTTACCACCTCTGCATAAGACATTTCTTTCATTTCTGCCTTCATCTTGTGTATCTTAACCTCCTTCACTTTCCTCGTACACTTCTCTGACCCAGCATAATGCTCTCCTCCACAGTGCATGCACTTTGCCTGTTCTTTCCCTTCACACTCTCCTTTACAGTTCTCTTTCCCACACCTCCCACATCTTTTCTTTCCCCTGCACACAGATGCTACGTGCCCATACTCTTGGCAGCAATAGCATCTTAGTGGTGCTCTTTCAAAAGGCCTAACACGGAAGCTAGTGTACCTAGCCCGTCTCCGGCCCCCCCGGGTTGAGCTCCTTTGGACCGCTACCACGAAGGGTCCGGTCTCACCGGCGTCAAGCGACATGGGATGCAATCTGACTTTCCCTGTTTTACCTCTGTGCTGCGGTGTCGGTGTCACGCTGACATATTCCAAAATAAGCATATGAACGCTATAGGAGACAACGAACCTTCTGACCCCCCCCGCGAACGGCTCAGAAGCCGTTAAGTATTTTTAATGTTTGTACGACTGTTTTGGCAGCTCTGAAATTCTCTCTTCGGTCCCTCCTTGTTGACATCTCGGTTGGCTAGCTGCGCCTACGAGGCGCGTAGGGAGGCGCAGCTAGCCAACCGATATGCTGGAGGCGGTACAATGGGATGTCAACAAGAGAGAATTTCAGAGCTGCCAAAATGGTCGTACAAACATTAAAAATACTTAACGGCTTCTGAGCCGTTCGCGGGGGGGGGTCAGAAGGTAAGTTGTCTCCTATAGCGTTCATATGCTTATTTTGGAATATGTCAGCGTGACACCGACACCGCAGCACAGAGGTAAAACAGGGAAAGTCAGATTGCATCCCATGTCGCTTGACGCCGGTGAGACCGGACCCTTCGTGGTAGCGGTCCAAAGGAGCTCAACCCGGGGGGTCCGGAGACGGGCTACTAGTGTACCCAACATATACACGATCTGGCAAAACATCACCCTGAAATGTAAGACAGACTGACGAGCTGTCCTCCCGTTTCCCCTCCCTGAATCGAGTCATCCTCCTTATCGCACCAACTCCTTCAATATCCATATCCTCCGGCTTCATCGATAATGGCACGCCACTAATTACTCCCCTCGTTTTCTTTCCTCTCAGGTAAAAAACATTCACTGAGCGATCATTAAAGAACATAATCTGTACTGCTTTCTCTGCTTGGTCTCGGTTCCTGCACTCAATCACCACCAAACCACTCCTAGTAATCCTCACAGCCTTCACCCTGCCAACCATTTCCTCCACAAACATTCCCACCGCTTGAGGCTCACTAAAAAGCCCGTCGGTTTGTGTGTCCGAACTCATCCCGACCACATATCTTCCGATATCTTCGTCTCTCTCTGAAGCTCCTTCTTTCTTTCTTTTCTTTGTATTTCCATAAGCTCTTGGATCCTCAAAATCACTTCTTTCATCCTCTGATGATTCCTTCTCCGACTCCATTTCAAACCGACCGCCACCCTCCGGTGTGTCAGAGCCTGTCCCCCTGGTCCCCCCGCCCTCCTCCTGTCCACTGAAACATACGTCATAGACCACGGCGCGGCGCCAGGCGTCACATCGAACACAGATTGCTCCTCAGACCAGTTTGGGCAATGTCTTTCATCTAAATAGGATGAACTGATCTGAGGGGGTTTTCTGTGTACATTTCAGTGTAGTGAGGGGATATGACTGAATTAATGAATTGTCACTTGAGGACTTTTTTTAACAGTTATTTATTTATTCATATAGAAGATGAGTTAGCCCATTTTAATCCATTGTATTTATATATTTATTGTAAAGGGTGATTTAGCCCATTTTAACCTATATTCTGGACCTGGGTTACACAACGTTTCGGCCATAGTAGGCCTTCAGGTGTTATGGCCAAGTCCCTGTTTGATTGAGAGGCTGGTGATTGGAGCTATGGAGATGGTTGAGTCTCTGAGAAATTTGGAGGGAATATTATCATGGCCAATGGCCTTGTTGGGTTGCAGGGCACTCCGTTCTTTTGAGTACCTCATCAGTTGTTACCAGTACCAGTTTAAAATCGTCTTTGCATATATGTAGCATTACGCGGAAGCGGGGATTGAACCCCGGGCTCCCACTCGCCAGACAAACTCGCAACCTGTCGTGCCAGGGCTGTTGCGCGCTGGGTCTTGGCTGGGGGCTACACATACTTGATCATACTGCAGCGTCACACAAAATCATGAAAAGTAGCAGATCCATAAGATCGAAACGTGGCGTGAAGTGACAAGTTTTGAGCTTGTCGATCTGCTATTTTTGCTATTCTTTGAGGGGTGCTAGCCCCTCCTATGTCCAGCTTTGACAGTTTGTGTAAACATTGTCCTAACACAAACATTGAAAGCCATTGGCAATGAATGGCAAGTTTTGAGTGTTTGTGTAAACACAAACATTGTGTAAACACAAACAATGAGATGATGTATGATGATAAGAGCACCCCTCACTTCACACGGGTGTGATTTTTTATATTTAATTTTTTTTTTTTTAGGCCATGTCATGTGGTCTACCTGCACAACCGTATAGTGATCTACTGGTAGACCACAATCTACACGACACACAGACAGATGGACATGGTGCAAAACAATCTCTCCCCACGCCTTCTGCTTGGTGGAGATAATAACAGCTGCTAGCACTGAGCAAAATGCCACAGTAGGTGCATTTCTATCAAGTCAACTAATCATGCAATGTCAAAGAGATGAAAAATAAAGCCAGTCAAGTGTATTTTCATGTTTGTTTTATTTATTTATTATCGCGCAACAAAAAAACAATATTGTGGGTTTTTACCACATACACTATGTATTCACATAATACACCATACAGCTACAAAGAGAGAGACTAAACAAAAACACTTTTTTACATACTGCATACTTGACATAAAAAAAGAGAACAATCCTAAAACTCAAAAAGGAATGTAGCTGCCTGTTGTGTTTGTTTGTTTTCATTCAGTATGGGCCATGTTCTAAATTTCTATTCCAACTCTGGTAAAGTGGACAAATTAAGAGTTTGATGAAGAACTGTTGTGAAAGTTGTTTAATGAAGAGTGGTTGTGAAAGTGGGGCACGGACACATTGACGTGTGTGTGCAGGTGTTTGCATTTGTTTATGTGTTTGAGTGTGTGTGTGTGTGTGTGTGTGTGTGTATGTGTGGCAAAATATACAAGGTGTATACGTAGGTAAAAGAGAGTGAAGGGTTTGAGAAACGAAGTGCATGGTGAGGAAGAGGAAGGAGGAAGTACACCATTTCTATGCTCATATGGTTCAAATATCTTAGCATTCCTTTAACATGACAATGTACAACACACTCAAAAGAGACATTTCAATATCTTTCGGTACATATATGGTGCACTTAAATATCTGTTCCAGATAACAGTCTCAATATATGACTCTATACCTTGTCCCTGTTAAAAATTAGAATAAAATACATTTTCAAGCACCACATGGAATGGAGACTAATAGAGAATGTATTCAAACAGTTTTGAGTGCTCATTTCTTTCCTCCCCAAAGAGATGTAATTTCTTTCAGAGTTTTACAATATAGTTGTATCTAGAGACTTTTCAATAAAGTCAGCACCAGAGTCAGCACCAGAGTCAGCACCAGCTTCCAATCCTGCAAAACTGCTTTTTTTATTCAAAAGTATTTCTTCTCATGACTAAGAGCGCAGAAAAATATTTAGCGGCCATTATGTATATTTCCTCATATATATACCTTTTTTTTAATTTTCTCATTATTTTCCACAGTGAAGTTAAGGTGTAGCATCATAGCACCGGCGTCCCCAATGACCCCCACACATTTGGGAGGTGTGGGGCTCTTGGGAGCCCTGTTTACCAAACTCACTCAAGACTTGTATAGAAATGTACAAAGTTTAGAAAATCAAAAACATGTACAGAATATGAACAGCACCCATTCTGAAATATGTAGATCATAAATATGACTGAATCCATATACTGTATACTGTGTATGGTATGTGGACCATGCATTATTGGTATAAAAACAGAAGGTGTAAATTGAGATCTGTCGATTGAATACCATAATCCTTGGAAACTGTCCAAAACCCCATCATGAACATCAATGGGAAAATCATGCTGAAGAATGAAAGATGTTCCTTATAGATACGGGAATATCCAATGCTATATAACACTATAGAACTAGTCAACTGTAGCAGGTTCTACATTACGGGATTGGTGGAATTAGCTCAGAAGAGGGCAGGGCCACATTACTGACAACGGTTCTGGTTGACAGAAGAGGGCAGGGCCACATTACTGACAACGGTTCTGGTTGACAGAAGAGGGCAGGGCCACATTACTGACAACGGTTCTGGTTGACAGGGGAGAGTACAGTATTTATGAGAGTAAGAAACATCAGTGTTAGTAAAGTAGACATTTACACACCTTGGTTCAAAGGGTTGTGACAGAAAAAACCTGGAATTCAAAAGATCCCCCTCCAAAATCATTGATGATTTACTCACTATTGCCCATCATTAGTTAAATAATCTTACCTAAATATTTCCATATTTACATTTTTTTTTCATCTCTCAAGAAGAAAAAAAAGAAAAAAATCCAGAAAACAAAACAAAAAACAAAACAAGACTAAGCTTCAAGTTGTCAATAATCGGCTCTTTCTTTTCATCGTTAAAATCAAGATTAAAAGTGCTTTTATAAAATCTTTTCTTCTTTATGTACAATTTGTATTAGCTATATCAAACAAAACAAATCAAATAATATTGACAATCATCATCAACATCATCATCTTCATCATCGTGTAATAAATAAGAGTTCTAAAAAATAAGAAGCGTATTAAAATGAGCATGTCGACTGAGGGCACCACAAATGAACAAATGTATGATTCTTTGCTCTCAGTAGCGAGTTGTGTTCATGACCAGTGTCTCTACATCATGAGGTAGAGAGCTCTAGATCTCCAAACAAGCACCAGGGTCTTTCAGACCCTCACAACCACCTGTAGCCCGTCATGCACATCAAGCTCGGGTTCTGTACCATGGATTGCTTTTCATTTCCATGTATTTTGCTTGTTAAGTACAGTATAACGCAACTGTATTTCATGATTCGAATGGTTATGCTGCTAACAAACGTAATGGTAACGAGCGATGCATGGGATTTGCTCTGGATCTACTGCCATTAACGTCACTCACACCATTTCACATGAACAGCAGAATAGCTACGAGGCAAGTCAATATGAGTGAACATTATTCATGATTCATGGAACTGCATCTATATTATCAAGCAATGTCTCTGTCTCTACCTCTTCCTTGCGCGCGCGCGCGCGCACACTCGCACGCACACGCACGCACGCACACGCACACGCACACACACACACACACACACACACACACACACACACACACACGTCTCACACACACACACACACACACACACACACACACACACACACACACACACACACACACACACACAAGGCTAACATAGCCTTACCACACAAATGTTGCCAAAACACCAAGAACTCCACTCCATGGCTCAACACCAGAACTGCAGTTGTTCTAATGACATCACGGTGGGTTGGATGACTGGTTTGGTGGGGACATGGTGTTAAGGAGAAGGACAGACATAGCTCTGCTTGAAGACGACAGCACCATGCAGAAGGGCTCATCCCATTTTACTGCAACTGAAAGATTCGGAGGGAAGCACCAGAGTGTGAGTTTGTGTTAGGAGGAGCACCAAGAGGCTTACTGTACCATCTCATTTCCCTATTGATGTATCTCAGGTATGGACTGGATTTCCCAAAGGCAATTTCTATATAAAGTTAAACTGCAATGGAACCAACTTGATTCTACAAAAGCACCTTGACACTAAGTTGTCTTGGCTCCATTTGCTTAAAGTTGAACAAGGGTGAACTAGGGTGTCAATTTAAGACTCCCAGGCAATTTCCGTTTATTCAATTGACTTACAATGGAAAAAAGATGAAGTTGGTTTTTAAGTGTTTTGGGGAAAGCACCTCATACGTCAAACTTTAGGCTATATTTCAACTTCATAATATTTACTTGAAGAAAGATAGATAAAATTAGTCTTTGGGACACCCAGCCTTGGTCAGTAAACAGGGGGTTACCCTCTGGTCATTTGTGGTTAAAGCCACGAGGCAAGGCTCTGCTGGCTGTCAAGAAGCTCAAGGGGTGAGCATGTGTGCGTGCGTGCGTGCGTGCGTGCGTGCGTGCGTGCTCTGAAAACTTGTGACTGAGTAGGCTTTAGAATGGGAAATGCTCACAATCACTCATGCTGGAATATTTTAGGAAGATGAGGACATCTAGTGCCAGTTTTTGTTCTCTGCATGCTAAGCACAGACTTGGACCTAACAGCATTAAAAAAAATAATCCTTGACATCTGTTTCATTCTCCTTGGAGCATCAGATGGGTGGGACTTACAAGTACTAGAAAGTTTGAAAAATCACAGGAAGGTATTTGAAAGATCATCCTTTACAATATCGTCCTGATGAAAATCCATCTAGTACGCAGTGAAATCCACTGTTGATTTATCCATTTGTAACTCTGATAATGTACAAATGTAACCAAATGGATCAGATTGTACGGTGTACTACAAAGAGGATTTGTTTTTAACAACACGCAATATTATTTTCTTATACTGTTGAGCCAAGTCTGGGAAAGAGCACCTTTTATACAGCATCAAGTGCAAAGAGGAGTAGAATGGAGATACATTCTAGAAGAAGGACTGAGGTCGGTGGAAGTGAAGCACCAGAGGAGGGGAGGCGGAGGGGTTTAGAAGAAAATGAGGAGACAGAGCACATTCTCTCCTCCAAAAGGCCCAGAGAGGCTAAACATGATCCAAGATAAATATCTGTATAGTATCCATAAAATCGACAATTTCTATTGTATTACAATCTCCTTCGCTGTGTTTGTGATTGAATGATTTTGAGTTTCCAAGTGCAGGAGGAGAGACTGGCTCTGCCACCTCTGAGCAGAGCAGGAAGATTGATAAAGGCCAAAGCAAATAAAAAAGAATAGGGTACACGCTTTCCAAACATGGAACAAAGCAATTGTCTGAGTATGACTGACTCCTGATTTTTAAAACCATGAAATCATAATAATAATAACAACAATAATAATAATAAAACAAAACCAAAAGCAATCATATCATTAATAACATTAATGAAACTGACAATATAAAAAACAAAACAAAAGTCTTCATAATAATAATAATAATAATAATAATAACAATACCTGTTATAACAACATTGACAGTAACAATAGCAATCATAATAATATTGATAATAGCAATAATAATTAGGGTCATTAAAATTCTATGAAGGAGAAGAAGAAGAAGAAAGAGCAATGAAGTTCCTCTCATCAGGAAGAGAGAGGACGAGCACCACAAGCAGTGAGTCTGTCGGCTAGACGGCCAAACCACTGCCTGACATGAGGTAAAAAAATAATAAAATGACACCTCTTCCCTCCCAGTGGACAATGGAGGGATAGGGGGTAGGGTGATGGTGGTGGTGAGGGGGTTGAGGTTGGAGCATATACAGGTACACCAGAGTAAGGAGGGAGAGAGCTTGAGTTGCATTAATCCCTTCTTTATCCCTGCCTGGCGCCCCCTCCACCACACTGCAACAGTTTGTGAGGACGTGGAAGTCTGAGAGCATACCTCTCAATTTGTCTCTTTCTCTGTCCTCAGACGTAGCGGCTGTAGGGCCCGGTGACGCGAGTGAAGGCATAGGGAGACACAGTGACCGTGGATGTGGTGTGGAGCGTGGTTGCCGACCGCGTCACCGGTCCCTTAGCCAGGGTGGGGCTCGCTCCTGCCGCTGCCGCACCCCACTTGTGCTTCTTTCCTAGGGCCTTGATTTCTTCCTGGGAGAGGCCCAGGAGAGCGCCCTCCTGCTGCCTCTGGAGCGCCCTCTCTGCCAGAATTTTCATCTTGTTCTCCCAAAGAGCCAGGCCATGCACGGGCTGGTTGAGGTTCTTATGCTGGTAAAAGACCAGTGATATGCGAGTGGGGTGGGAGCGGTCCGGGTTCTTGATTGGGGTGGTGGCATGCAGTTCCCGCCGGGCACACTCGATTAGGATGGAGCCATGGGCTGGTGCCACCGCCACACCACCAATGTTGGGGTCAAGGAAGTTGTGCTCACTATCGGACCACACGTCTTCATCCTCAAAGTGACCTTTCGTGCTCTCCACATCACTCTCGGCATGGCTCAGATCAGGCCAGCATGCCTGGACTGGAGTATCTGGGAACAGACGGCACTCAGGGGCTGGAGATGGAGTGCTACCTGCCACTGAACCCCCACAAGACTTCCATGCCTTCTCCTGGAGCCCCTGAGGAGTAGAGCTCCGACTCTCCCCAGCCTTGGACAACATCTTGTCAGGGTAAGCTCCGGCAGGGTTGCTGTGCTTCACAATTCCAGGGCTGTATGCTGTCCCAGGCCCCATGGCCCAGGCATTGGGCTGAGGGCTGGGTGCAGGACTATACCAGTGATGGCTGGGGGTGCCAGGTTGTGGTGTGCCTGGATGGGAGAGGTCAGACTGGGGCATAACTAGGTGAGGGGTGGCAGGATGAGGAGTGCCTGGATGTAGGCTGCTCGGATATGGAGTACCTGGGTGTGGGGAAGGAGATGGAGAGGGAAGCACCTTTAGGGATGGTGACTGAGATGGGGAAGGGGAGGCCATGGGGGTGTTTGACCTAGGGTAGGAACTCCACTGCTGGGGATAAGGAGAGGACTGCTGAGGAAGTTGCTGATGAGATTGCTGCTTATCTGGAGTGAACGGCGAAGCTGTACGGCCTGCTTTAGAGTTCACATGCCCGTCCCAGCTAGTGAGCACCATGCTGCCATTAGGCTTGTGCCCAGGCCAGCCATCAGGCAGTGGGGTGGTGCTAGGTGTGCTGGCACCACTCTGATTGACCAATACACCATCATAAACAGGCACATCCATAGGTTCCTGTTTAATAACCGGGGTGCCACGGTGAGAGTGCTCGGAAGAGATAGAGGAGGGCCGTGACTGGTATTCGAGTTGCTGAGGGTAAGTGCTATGTTGGATAGCCAGCTCCGGGGTCTGCTGCTCAGGGAGAGTGGAGTAGGACTGAGCTAGCCTGGCCTGGAGGCTCTCCACATCAGGCTTCGTGTCCACCTCGACCAATTTAGTGCCTGTTTTGGACCAGCCCCTTCGACCCTCATAAGTCCTAAGTCGAGTTGGGAAAAGTGCATTGGGGGGGTAGTTGTAGTAGCCATAGGGCAGTGCTGGGAAACCGGGGTGGTAGCCATTGACTGGGCCTGGGGCAGGAGGCTGGTAATTGGGAGGAAGGCCTACCCTTGCATAATAGGCAGGATGGGGATAGTTGTTGCTGTAGGGGTCTGCTATCTGGGGCGAGTAGCAGTCCAAGGCTCCATTGAAGGGCTCCGTTTTAATGAACTGCTCCGTTTTAATGAAGGGCTCAGTTTTAATGAAGGGCTCCATTTTAATGGTGACGTTTTCCTCCTGCTTCACAATTGCTGTGCATTGAAAACAGAGGACAGGGTACAAATTAGAAAACTGTGATTTCAAGTCTGTCTGAAACGCCATAACTGGCTCATGCATTAAATAAAACCTTTTAGAGCAGCAGTTCATAAGACAAAGCTCACCCTGGATCATTCCAGTTGCTCAGCCAGTAGTGTACAAGGGCACATACAACATACCTAGTTGCAACAACATGGGTTCGACTCTGTTTCATGACCTGCGCTGCATGGCATCTCCACTCCCTCATGTCTCCCTCAATAAAACACCTGCTCACCTTTATCGCCTTGTGGATGTGGTGACCCTGTGACTCTGATCTCCGTCTTCACTACCGCCGTTTTCTCCGGTGTGCCCCCAACAACCTGCTGCTTCTGCTTGGCCTTCTTCTTCTCTGCAGCAAACTTCTTCTCTTGTGCAGCCTTCTTGGCCTCTAGGCGGCGCTGTCGGCAGGACTTGACCGGCTCAGGTAGCTTGCGCACCTGGCGGCGGAAGGCCTCCAGAACCTGAATGGCCCCTGACTTCATCTTGAGACGCTGGCCCTCTTCACTGCCAAACTCGTCGGTCAGGGCGACCTTGTACAGGGGTAGCACATGGAGTTGCTCGTCCTCTGGGATCACACCCACCTTACGGTTATCCTCCTTGGTCAGGGTACACACCTGTGAGAGATGAGAAAGCAAGAAGGGTTAGTAAGGTATGGAGGGATATATATATATATATATATTATATATACACACACTTTCACTGATTTGAACACTGTTCTCTGAACACTGTATATTAGAAAAATCACACCCGTGTGAAGTGAGGGGCGCCCTTATAATCGTACATCATCATGAGGTAACATGCCGATTTGCTCGTCCACATATGACGTACACTCTCATTCATTGTCAATGGGAATTTAATGTTTGTGTAGGACAAAAATACCGATTTGCTTGTCCACATATGATGTAAATTCTCCATTCATCATCAATGGCAATTTAATGTTTGTGTAAAACAAAAATCTACACAAATAGCTGAATATAGGATATATATATATATATAAAAAAAAATTGAGGGCCCCTCAAAAATACTGATGTTGGCAAAGTACGCTTTGCATGAATGTACATAGTAAAGAGTAAAACAAGGGGAAGAGCAGAACTTTACCACAGTGGAGCCGTTGTGGAGGTTGTGCTGATCCTTGTGAGCATGGGCACAGAAGTCCATGCAGGCTGTGACCCCAGAGAACGGCCTGCCCTCCTTCAGTCCCAGTCTGCAGTCTGGAGCCGTGGCCTCAGTCAGACACTGAAGTAGGACCCACATGTAAATGAATGAATTAGTCCTAAGCAGGTTCCCACTCAAAAAGATGATGGGGGACAAAATGCATTTAAATTGCCTTCATGAGGAGCAAGAGGAAACGTTGTTTCAGTTTATGGTCATCATAAGCGCTTACAACCGGTTTCTAAATTGCACATAATGCAGGAGGCAGCAGGATATTGCGTTGTTGAAAACAAGCGCTTCCAAACTCTGACACAAAAAATAATCACCTGCATAGAATTTCTTGGCAAACATGTTTACGGTTTTATGAAATAAAAACTTTGCAGATAGAAAGAGGATAATTCAAGATGTCCGTAAAGCTGCGATGTTGGTCCGTTTTTATCCTTAAAACAACATGAATTGCAATATAACATATATACGAATGTGTTGATATTATGGTAAAAGGCAGGACAATTGCACTCCACAGAGGTCCTCAGATTGTGCATATACTAACCTGGTTGTTGTAGGCCTGCGGGGCCAGTTGCTTGTATAGGGGAGCCACCTCAGTTGCCAGGGTTTGAAGGTTATCCCCAAGGTTGTCCTCCTGGTGACCATAGAATTATAATAATAAACAATTACTGGTAGTTTAGTTTACTAGTTGACATGAAGAAAAAAAAACACAATATCCCTCAATATCCCTCCCTAATGTGGGAGCCCACAGTACAGTGTTATTATTCATTCATAATACATTTTCAAAGCTTCCTCAATGTTAGACAATCCAAAACAAAGTGATGGTACTTGTAGTTGCCTCATAATAATAATAATAATAATAATAATAATAATAATAATAATAATAATAATACTAATACTAATACTAATACTAATACTAATAATAATAAGGGTAATAATAATAATAATAATAATAAGTACCACAAAGATAATACTGTATAAATTATGAAAATAAATTACATTACTTATACTTGATGGCCTATATCAGACTTCTACTGTCTGTCTCAATAATAGGGAAGAGGAGAATAGACTGCCATCTTTCTTATAAAACTAATAATCCAGAGATCATGGTGGGGTAATTGTACCTCTTCAGGGCGTTCTCCTTGCAGTCTGAACTTGCGTGGGATTTTACTGCGGGCATATTTGCAGCCGTTGAAATACATGCTCCAGGAGCAGCCAAAGGAGAAGGAAGCACCACATGTTTCAGGGCTCTTGCCTTGGCACGCACACGTACGACTGCAGGGGGCAACAGTGAGACATTAACTTCATGTCTAAGTACAATTAACTTCAAGGCCATCTATCATTTACTTCCTGCCCCTGTGAGGTGGAGGTAGCTGACATTGCTAAGATTGCAATGCACACATATTCAGTTTTATCTCTAGTATATTTTATTTGTATCATACATTATCGCAAGTATTTATTTTAAATGAACGGGGAAGCATTTTTACTGTTTACATTACCGGTATATTACTTAGGTCATTTCTGTCATTTTCTTTCCAAATTAAATTAATTTGAAGTATAATTGTGAAGAAATGTTAATGATAATTTATCAAACATTACTAGACTCTACCACTGTAGCCCTAATTGATAGGATGACGTACATGCATAAGCACAATGATGAGTGACAGGTGTTCAAGCTTGAAAAAACAATACATGAGCAATGCATGTTAGTTGAAACAGGAAATCAGTGTCTTCTCGCTCAAGGACACTTGCAAAAACTAGGTTTGGGCTTGCCTAGTTATTGAACCCCAAAGCTTTCCTCAAAACCCGACTAACCAAAGTGATTCCCTTGTTGCTCCTTCGGTACAAGCAACAAGCTCAACGGCACAAATAATAATAGACTTAATCCTTTTCATTGTCATTTCTTCCTAAACCAAGGCCAAAGCTTTGCTTGAAATTACACTCAGCGACTTACTCGTCATTGAGACCACAGCGCCGGCTGGTGGGGTTGCCGTGACGTGTGATGGCTCCGCTGATCTCGCGGTACAGCTTGTCGCCCATGTCCCTCGGCACGCCCTCCCAGGCCATGATGAGGATAATGATGACAGCATTGGCACAGCGGTGGCCCGCGCGGTGACGCACCAAACACATAACCTTCTCTGCCTCGTTGGCCCGACGGATGACCTGAGGAGAGATGGTGAGGTGAATTTTTGCACATAACGCACAATTTAAAACAAGACAAAGCCTGATAAAAGCACGGTTTCCAAATGGATCTGGGACTTCATATGGCCAGGTTATTACATAATGGAAGTCATCTTATGATGTCGGTACATCTCCATATTTGGACAAAGTTTCCGCCCGTGTTGAGTTTTGACCTTAAAAGTTTTTAAAAGTCAAATATATGAAATATATGGATCCAAATATTGTGCTTTTACACCACTACATTTATTTTAACTTTGTAGATTCGGATTATATTATTAAAAAACACTAACCACTTCAGCCCTATATACATTTCGGCCATTTGAAAATAGCCGATCTACAAGCTCACTCTGTTATTTTTTGAGTGGTGCAACCACTCCAAGGAACAGCAATGTCCGTGTTCAACCGTGTGTTCATGTTTGTGTGTGACTATGAGCACCAGTATCAATGAGTACCAAAAGTGGCGCTGCCAGAAACAGAGAGAGAGAGATAGTGCTGCACTGTTGCCTGCTAATGAGAGAGAGAGAGGGGGGGGGGATTTGCACCACTCAGTTCACACGGGTGTGATTTTAAATTACTATTATACATTTGAAAACTTGAAACGGGACATTCTGCATAAAGAGTACTTTCTTACTTTTGGTATTGTAAGAACATTTTTATACCAATACTTGGTACTTACTTTTACTCAAGTACATTTTTAATTCCGGACGTCTACTTGTAATAGAGTATTTCTAGATTGCAGTATTGATACTTTTACTCCAGTACAAAATGTGAGTACTGTTTCCACCACTGAATACCTGTTGTACCTTCCAGCAGTGGGCAGGCCTGCTAGGTTTCCCTGTATTAGCTGTCATTACACACACACACACGCACGCACGCACGCACGCACGCACGCACGCACGCACGCACGCACGCACGCACGCACGCACGCACGCACGCACGCACGCACGCACGCACGCACGCACGCACGCACGCACGCACGCACGCACGCACGCACGCACGCACGCACGCACGCACGCACGCACGCACGCACGCACGCACGCACGCACGCACGCACGCACGCACGCACGCACGCACGCACGCACGCACGCACGCACACACACACACACACACACACACACACACACACACACACACACTGTAATGGGCTCTGTGTCTCTGTGTGTGTGGTAGTTGTTTTGAATTCGTAAAGCCATTAGGAGTGTGTGTGTGTGTGTGTGTGTGTGTGTGTGTGTGTGTGTGTGTGTGTGTGTGTGTGTGTGTGTGTGTGTGTGTGTGTGTGTGTGTGTGTGTGTGTGTGTGTAAGGTGGGGTTGGGGGGCTGTAGTTGTTACAGAGACTGACCCCCTACTGTTTTACTGTCAAGCTGTAACTGTCAAGCTAGAGAATCCCAATTAAAATCTGGTTAAAGATATTAGACTCTGTTATAAAACCCATCTCCCTCTATGGTTGAAAGGTCTTGCCAACAAAGACATTGAGAAATGGGACAAACACCAAACGGAGACTCTGCACGCAGAACTCTGCAAATCCATCCCCTGCACCCAATGGAAAACAACAATGCATTCAGAGCAGAATTTGGATGATACCCACTCATTATCAAAGTTTAATTTAACATTTAAATGTTATAACCACCTAAAAGAAAACCTACAGGGATGCCCCGTGGTCAGCTGTATAAGTATAACTACCAGACAGAAAGCCCACTGGAATAAACCAGATTATATGAAAAGAAAAAGAAAAATACTTGACATACTGGAAAGAGTCAACCCAAAACCAAAGTAAAATGGAATGCTATTTGGCCCTAAATAGAGAATACACAGTGGCAGAATACCTGCGAACTGTGACTGATTCTAAACTAAGGGACGCATTGACTAGGTACAGACTCAGTGAACACAGCCTTGCAATAGAGAAAGGCCGCCACAGACAGACCTAGCTCCCAAGGGGAGCGGTGGCCGAACGGTTTGCGGAGCGGTCTTGATACCGGAAGGTCGCCAGTTCGTATCCCCGGACCGGCACGTTAAAATTAGCACCGCTGAAGTGCCCTTGAGCAAGGCATTGAACCACTACCATGAAATGTTCTATGAGCAGGGCCTGGCTGTAAACAAGTATCTGATGCTTAGTCCAGTTACCCTGGATAAATATAGTAACTTTGCTTTGCTTTGTAGACAGACTATGCATCCTCTGCACACAAAATATAGTGGAAACACTTTCTACACTACACTTTCTAACCATCTACCAACTATACCAAGACATCAGAGACACATACTTCCCACAGATTACAAACACCCAAAGAGTTTGACAACATGAACAATGACTCCCATACTGTATACCTGCTAGGAAAAATACAACAATATGCAAACAAAGCAGCAATATTTGTGAACTGACTAGAGAAAGTAATCAAATGGATTACTTGGACCACTATGGGTTTCACTGCACACTCTGCACCGAGTGGACCTCATACATAGACCTACTGTACATATGAATGGAGCTGCTACACTTTGAAAAACCTTTTTTGTATACTATTTTGTATACTATTTAGCCTTCTCCACCCTACCGTAGCACTTTATTGAGGCTTCCCATCATGTATTCTATTATTATTAATTATTATTATTTTTCTTTAACAAATACCTTAAATGCTTGACTTTCTCATGCCTATTTTTATTCTCGATGTCTGACTTTATGCACATTCACTGTCTTGTCTTGTCTTGCATTGTGTTTGATATGACCTAACTGTAAAGCACTTGATGTACAGTATGTCCTGCCTGTGAAGCACTTTGAACTGCAACCCTGTATGAAAGGTGCTATATAAATAAAGCTTATTATTATTATTATTTAGTTTTGGAAAGCTGCTGCTTTCATTCATGCACGTGTATGAACACATAGGCACATATGCAAGTACACACAAATATTTAGTCACACATCTGTGTTCAGTCAGGATCATACGTTATTTTCTATTTGTAAATAGCTATCCCCAAGGAGCCCACCAATGCCGAAACTATGCAGATGATGCTGTGTTGTTTCATTTTGTAATGTCATGTCATGTCCCTTTATGTTACTCACCCACTTAGCAATAGGACATCCTCGAGAGCTTTTCCCCTCCTTGCCGGTGAACACCACTTTCTCAATTCGGATTGCTTCGCCCTTCTCTCCATATCTACACAGGGGGGAGAAGGTATGCTTGTCACATGAAATACCTCAGCTCAGAAAACAGATGATTACATACTTTTATGTGGTTTTATACAGTACACTTCTAATGTATACTGTTGAAGCATGAGCAGACAATTTTGGACAAGATTCTATCAATCTAAATTATTTGGTAGTAGACACAAATTTACGTCTTAAGTCATGATGAAGTGGCTAGTAATTACTAGCCACTTCATCATGACTTAAGACGTACATGTTAACTGGTGTCTCGTTCACAAAATGTTATCTTCAGCCTGTTAGCAAGCTAATATGTTATTGCAAACGGTAGCCAAGGTACTGTAAGCTTCATATTTGAAAATGTGACTTACAAAATGTGACTTCAAAGTGCATCTTTGTTAATGGTGGATATATAATAAATTGCAATAATGGCCTATACTGATATTGGGTCTCCAAACACTTCTAAGGATTTGGATGCCACTTGACTTGTATTTGTTAACTCCAGAACAGGCCAACCTCTATGGCCAACCAACCCCAGTGGCTGGTTAATAAGAGGATGGTTCTCATGGCTCTGTTGAGATTCACAGAAACACGGGAATACATGCAACCGAAACCCAGCATGCAGGCTTTGTTTCATTTAGTGTTGCTTGTGAAACACTTTTTACAGGGTTACAGTCTATGTACTATCTGAAAGATACAAAAAAAGCTTAATATAGTTAGTATTTAATTTAATTAATACACATTGCCACCACAACCATCCCCAGAACCACAACCAGCCTGAGTCTTGTCTCTTTGAAGCGTTTTATATTTGTGTGCACATATGCATATGTGAGCTTCTTTTGTGCGCATGTTAATATTTGTTTCATGTGAATTGATACCTTTTTCCTCTTTGAACAATATTGCTGTGTGTTTGCAGGTGTGTGAATGCGTGCGTGCATGTTTTTCCCAGGTCTGTTTGTGTGTGTGTGTGTGTGTGTGTGTGTGTGTGTGTGTGTGTGTGTGTGTGTGTGTGTGTGTGTGTGTGTGTGTGTGTGTGTGTGTGTGTGTGTGTGTGTGTGTGTGTGTGTGTGTGTGTGTGTGTGCGCGCGTGCGCGTGCGTGCTTGCGCGTGTGCATGCGTGCGTGTGTGCGTGCGTGCGTGTGTGCGCACATGTTGCATCTTGGTATGTTTGAGTTGCCTGTGTGAGTCTATAAGATGTTCTCTTCCATTACTAACCCTTTCTTATGCCTCTCCACTACCTGTCATTAAAAGAAAGCCTCATCCCTGAGTGGTTCTGGCATCACCATGAACACATGGGATCCAGGCTGAAAGGGACTCAACCCTGAGGTGGATAAGAAAGTGGCAGAAGAGTGGGCTCTCTCTCCACAGGGGTGGCCTGCTGGGGTTAGGGGTCAGTCAAAGGTCATCTGAAGGACTATGGAGAGCTTTAGGTCTTACGTCACCCTTCAGACAAACAAAAGGAAGAGCCCTGGCCTGGCTGACAACCCCCCGACCTCCCCCAGCCTCCACCTCCTACTCAACCTACCCCTCTCTCTGGGGAGAGATGAGTCATTCATTGGAAATAGTAGTGAAGTGATAGCACACCAAACATGAAGCGCCACATCCTGCATACTTATTGTTATCATGGGTATTGCATCATTCCACCTTGTGTTGAATGTATTCACTGAAGCTAATTAATGTGATGTACGCTGAGTTGTCCAGTTAAGCTTCAAAATGTAGAGCAGGTGCACTTCCTCTGATTCATTGTCTGCTTGGCTGTGGGTACTCAGCTACAGTCAATAATACTTACTATACACAACCATCAGATAACAAACTAGTAATAGTTTATATAATAATTTCTTTCTTTCTTTCTTTCTTTCTTTCTTTCTTTCTTTCTTTCTTTCTTTCTTTCTTTCCCTCTCAATTGTCCCTCCTCCTCTCCCCTTCTCACCCTCCCGCCCTCTCCTCTACCTCATGCTCTCATTTCACATCTTTCCCTAACCTTCCTCTTCTTTGGGCTCGGTGTGCCTGGTTTGTGATCTGCTGATGATGCTGATATTTCCTCAGTTTCCTCCTATTGGATTCTGGGTCACAGATCCCCTGGGGACACAGGCAGAAGAGTGTGTGTGTGTGTGTGGGGGGGGGGGGGGGGGGGGGGGGGGGGGCTGTGGGAGAATGAGTAGGGGGGAGAAGGCAGCAGCGGTAGAGAAGGTGCTAGTATGATGCCACCTCACAGCTGTGCCTGTGAGTAGGCCCATTGCCAAAAACTGCTGGATGGAGGCAGCTGCTATAACCAACCCCCTACCTTCACACTAAGGATGCACTAGCACTTGTTCTCTGGATACAATTGAACCATATAGTACGCCATGCATGAACTTCTGAATTGCGGCATTTGCTGTTTTGCAATTCAATTTTGCCATATGACTTTACATGCGTTTCTTGCTGTCTTTTGGCATCATGTCTATGTCGCCAAAGAAAACTGCTCCCTGCGAGTAAAACCAAAGATCTACAAGCATCGCAACACGCTGTGAGCTTGTAGATTGTGTATGTTCACAGAGTGACACTGTCGGATATGCGGATCGGAGAATTAGGGAGAGAGAACAGGACAGAGAGAGGAAGTGTAAGGAACAGGGAGAGAAGGAGAAAGTGGGAGAATGAGGGCCCCCTGAATGAAAGAGGAGAGGAAAGGAAAGGAAGGAGAGGAGGATTACCTAGTCTCCATCAGGTCTCGTATGGAGGCGACAGTGGGTCCAGATCCCAGGTGATTGTAGTACGGTCCTTCATCTTTCTCCTGGATTTGTTCTGTTAACGATACAAAATGAAGCATAGCATTAGTTCAAGCTCAGCTGTAATCAACTGTCAGTCTGCTGATTTCAATCAGACATGTTTTCCTACAATACCTCATTCCCTCAACAAGGTGGTCCGTTTCAACTGTCAGTCTGCTGATTTCAATCAGACATGTCTTCCTACAATACCTCATTCCCTCAACAAGGTGGTCCGTTTAAATACAGCTCTCTTAATCTACACTAGACCTCTACTTTAATGGCATCACAGACACTCCACCACCCCAGCCCTCCACCTTATAGTTCAGAGACTTCACAGGTCCAATTTGACCGAACCGTACCCAAATAGACCCGTAAAAAATTTACCCAGAACTGAATGGACCTGGCTGTTAGCCTGTTATTAGAATTCTGAGTTCTGAACCTCATCCCGGAGCTACAGTGGTGCGAGGTCACAGTCAGTGCTACATAAGACCACAAGACTTACAACTGTCTCTAGTTAGTACATTTGTACAGTTCAGTCTATCTGTAGTGTGTTTGTTGTGTGTTGAAGACAGTTCTCTGTGAGTGGAAGTGTGGTAACCTGGAGGAGAGACTGCAGCTATCTTGTGGATGTCGAGCTGTGGTTATCAGAACTAGTATACTGTACATACAGTACGTAAGACAACGTACAAAAATAAAACTAATTCATAATGGGGTTTTTTTGCAAACACGGGTATGCAGACACACAGACTTTTGTTATTGATGATATTGAATTTTGTTGTTATTCTTCATGTCATATCTATGAATTGAGTGCATAGGGCCTAATTGGAAACAAGACCGCAAGGACTTTCTTTTTTGGTGCTATCCCTTTTGGCATAACTGTTTGACTGTACTCTGTTGCTGTTTTTACATTTATGTCTAATAAACTATTCAATCAATCAATCAATCAAACGCATACATGACTGAATCCTCCCTTTCACACACACACACACACACACACACACACACACACACACACACACACACACACACACACACACACACACACACACACACACACACACACACACACACACACACACACACACACACACACAGAAGATACTGGAGGTTATGGATCTTAACGGTCTCTCTCACACACAAACATTTTCAGACATCTGGAATAGAGTGGGTGGGGACAGTACATAAAGCAGAAGCAGTTTGAGGGATGAATGACTCAGGAGTGAGTAAAAAGTGAGGGGTGTGTGTGTGTGTGTGTGTGTGTGTGTGTGTGTGTGTGTGTGTGTGTGTGTGTGTGTGTGTGTGTGTGTGTGTGTGTGTGTGTGTGTGTGTGTGTGTGTGTGTGTGTGTGTGTGTGTGTGTGTGTGTGTGCGCGTGTGTGTAATGGTGAAATAGAGTCAGAGAGAGATGGAGAGAGAGAGAGAGAGAGAGAGAGAGAGATAGGGAGAGATGGTACCAATATTGTAATGAGCAATAGTGATTTATATTAACCCTAGCCTGAAAACCACACAAATCTGAAAATATATAAAAAATAAATAAAATAAAAAATAAAGCCTACGGCAGATTTGGTCTGCCCTGCTCGGTTGTGATTGGATTTCATTGGATTTCAATGCCAATCACAATCAGTATGCAAATATGGGTCGCCATCAGAGGCATTGTTTTTTATCCACCCCTTGGATTTGCTGGTTCCACACAGAGATTCCAGACTAAAATCTACTTAGTGAGTTACTCAGTGATATTAGTCTGGCCATGCCAGGCTACTTAAACGGCCATAGTTGAGCGGAGTCCCTCAGGGTGTATATTCTGTTTTCTGTTGTTGTGAAGAAGGCTTTCATTGAAAATAGCCGATCGACAAGCTCACAATCACAATGCACGTTGTGAGCTTGTCCATGGGATATGTTCTGTATCTTCTATATGTCATGGGATATGTTCTGTATCTTCTATATGTCCATGGGATATGTTCTGTGTGTTCTATATGTCCATGGGATATGTTCTGTATCTTCTATAT
>NC_136793.1:37020843-37025843 GCF_951216825.1 Electrona antarctica
AAAGTTATGTAATATGATCCAGGGGTTGAATCTCATTCTACTGTTGTGTTTTTACTCTTAATATAGTTGTAAGGGTCAGTTAACTGCCTACATGCCAGAGGCCTAGTAGCCCCTCTGTAAGCTAGTAAAATATGTCTCGTACCCCTCCTCTTGGTCCTAATTTCTTTACTGGAGTGGCAATGTTCTCCTAAATAGTCCTCTTACAATCAAAGGAATATTGTGCATAACTCAGACCCTTGTGTATCGGATTCAAGATTTATATTGTTATTACATCTTATATACAACTAAGAGTCCTTTATTTTTGTTTCCTCAAATTTGTAGCAGCAAAATAATTATAACAATGACTAGAATAATAAAATAAATATTAGAGAATAGCAGCAACAGTAAGAAAGAGAATAACAAAGTAGTTACATTGGTCATATAGCATGCTTTGAGGTGCTCAAAGGTGTTTTCATAACCTGTAACCTATACTCATTAATGGTTAATTATTAGTTAACCATTCTAAACTAGTATTTAGAATGGTCAAATGTCTAAGAATCACTTGGGGTCCCACATTTACACCCGCCAGGACTGCATTTGCAGTCATGAAAGTTTTAAAGTAACCCTTTAACCTAATATAGCCAAATGTGGGTAAATGTAATCTTTGGTGAGTACTTTATTGGAGGCCATACACCACTCTGGCTGGTAGTCACATTTTATTTCATACACGTGCAAGACGTTTGCCGCCACAATCTACTAATGTAGCTCATACCGTGCTGCTGTGTAAGTCTTTTATCATGTTTGATAAATGAACAGCTAAAATATTGATTCTGATCATAAATTGAATGCAAAGAGTGTTGTTGGTAATATTCTGTGAAAAGACATTATTTTGAAAAGACAATCCTCATCTCGTCTTGCCAACTTCCTGATCTGTGTAAGGTTCCCCTGTGTTTTGTTTACTTGTGCACGGCAGCACTATGGGCAGAAATCATAAAGCATTACGTTTGAACAAAAACAAATAATAACTAGAATGATGCAATTAGCAATTGCAAGTGCGGTTGCCTCTTGTTTGTAGTACATATTACCAGACTTTATATAAGTAATAAAGATGCTGATGTTATATGACAATAGGTCATAATAATGGAATAACAGAAAATCCCACAGACCCATGACATCACACATGGCATCAGCATGATGACGTAATAAATGAAAACCCCATAGACCCATGACATCACACATGGCATCAGCATGATGACGTAATAAATGAAAACCAACAACAATACAGACGGTTGCCCTGTGGCCAACCACATATACAAATAAATGAACCGTTAGTAGTATTAACCAGTTACAAATGTCTTCATGGTTAGTGGATAAATGGTCAAACATTAACAACATCCCTATCCGTGTGCATGGTTCCTACTTATAAATAGTATCCACGTGTCGTGTGTGTATATGTGCAATGCACAGTTACGTTTGTATAAGGCTTCTTACTAGTGACCATAATTTGGTTGCTTATGATGTGGGTGATGTTGTTGGGGTTGAAAGTGATAGTTTCATGTTTTTGTATTGTGGTTTGAGATGGGCTGCCTTGCATCGTGAACATCATTCCCTGATACATTTCCAGCATCGTGGCTATGAGTGTGCAGCCTTTTTCTTCTTGTTCTATGTTTATCGCCTTAGGCCTTCAGCGCCTCACCAATACTGGTGTGCGCCCTTCTCCTGTTTGTCTAATCGTGAACAATACAACCAGTATTATAGGAGAACTCTAGTGCAGAAGCCAGTTCATCTCAGTTTACACCAAGTGACCTGGGATATTATCACGAGCTGAACGCACAAATGTGAATGTAAATAATCAACTGCAACCTAGGTCTGGCCAGCCCTCTGCAAGCTGGTGAGCTCCACCCAGGCAGGCAGTGAGTGACCGTGGTCCTTGCCGTCTGACTATAGGCTGACTGAGAGCCCTTTGCACTGTTCTGCTTGCCTGCCAGACCCAAACCGACACAATAGTCCCCTTCTGTTAGCCCTATTGTTCTGATGCTGGCCTCCCTCAGTGCCTCACAGTGTAGCAGACTGTATGCCCTGCACTGTACCCCCACACCCAGCCACACACCCTGGCAACATACACTGTACCCCCACGCCCAGCCACACACCCTGGCAACATACACATTCTCAGACACACTCACCAACTGTCCAGACAGAGGTGGTGGAGCAGAAGGGCATAGGATCACCTGGCAATTCTCCTATTTAAACCAATAGTTATAGTATGATGATGCTTTTAAATGCCATGTGTTGATCCTAGGTAGTAGAGCATGGTACTTGGCAGGATTAGTTGTTACACTCACTGTGAAACTACATACACTCTGAAGTGGATAACCCCCTCCACCAAATGGTATTGTGATAACGTTTATGGAGGGTGTGGTATTTGGAACGGCATGGATGAATATAGGATGTATGTGTTAGTGAAAGGTGTTACAAGTATTTGGACTGATTGTGAGTTCATCACACGCACGCACGCAGGCACGCAGGCACGCACGCACGCACATACAGTGTTAGAAGTATGTGAATTCAGTGCGCGCACGCACGCACGCACGCACGCACGCACGCACGCAAGCACGCACACACACACACACACACACACACACACACACACACACACAGTGACTCACCCACACAGTCGCAGGTAGGGTACTCAGGCAGGGTGTCTTTGGCAGGAGTGCACAGGAGATTCTTGGTAGGGGTGTCCAGATACCGCAGCGGAGACTCCAGGAAGCCTCTTAGGGAGGGAGAACAGGGCAGGCTATCCTTGGAAGGAGTATCCTCCTCAGAATAGCATGTGGTGGAGAGTACTGTTAATCCTCCTGGTGATGACTCGATCTTCATGCGTTTGGGAAACGGTGAGTATAGCGTGCTGAAAGGATCTCCCAGCATGCTTTGCAGGTGTTGTTGTTGTTGTTCCAGAAGGGCCTTTGAATACAGGGAGAGAGGCGAAGCCTTCACACTCTGGTCCTCTACCTCCATGTGGCCCTCCATGGAGGCCTTCATACTCTGCTCCTCCACCTCCATGGGGCCCTCCATGGAGGCCTGACTCGATGGCACCGCTTCGGTTTGGCTCACTGGCTCGTTCTCCTTGTCCACTTCCATGGACTCCTCCTGGTCAGAGGAAGGAGGTAATGAGCTGGGTAGAGCGGTGGGAGCTGCGAGGGGGAGTGCAGACGGCGTGGTGGGTGGCAACGCGGGCCTGTCAGGTCCTGAGTTAGTGCTGATTTGGGACTCACTCGCCGTGGAAGAAGGGGTTGAGGAGGCCTGCTCCAGAGGTTGGTTTGCAGGGGTCTCTTGGGCAGAGGAATCCCCAAATTCAGCCTCAAACTGCCGCATCAGATCCTCGTACTTGGGGTCCACGTCGGTGAGGCTTGGTATCTGCGAGCTGATGGACGGAGATGTGGAGGTAAGAATTGTTGTGGCGGTGGGGGTGGTGGTGGTGCTGGAGGTTGTTACACCATCTTCCTCAGAGGAGCTCACCTGGGCTGCAGGGACCTCAACCTGGGGCTGGGGTCCAGTGACAGGTGGAGCTGGAGTGTTTTCCAGCAAGGTAGGTGCAGTAGAAGAGGGGGTCATTGAGGAGGTGTGTATGGATACCTGAGATTGGGCTGGTGCAGGGTGCCCTGCTGCGGCATCCTGAGTGGCGTCACTGAGGAAGTCTGCCTGCAGGCTGGCTAGGAACGTGGCTCTGTCCACAGCGAGGACTGTAGGTTTGGATAGGGTAGGTTTTAATACAGTGATCTGATTCTGGGGCAAGAAGGTTGGCAAGGAGGCTTTCTGCTTAGTCTTCTTGATGATAATCTGCTTGGGTTTGGGTAGGCCTGCTCCAGGAGAGCCCTGACTACTCTTCCTCTTTTTGGGCGTCTTGGGCTCTCGTTTGATGGGGCGTACCAGAGGGGGCATACCATCAGGTCCCATCTGGGGCCACCACTTCTTCAAGTTTTGGCAGGCCTGAGGGGTCCGTGGGCCCTGAGGCCCAAAGCCAATTGGGTTGTTGGCAAAGAGGTTCCTCTTGTAGTGAAGGTGCTGCTGCAGAGCTGCCTGAGTGGAGTGATGGATGGATGCCTGGCTAGGAGATAGGTACTGCTGCTGGCCATTCATGCTGTAGTGTTCCATGGAGGGCAAGTGGTGGCAATACTCCCGAGAGTCTGGTTCCTGCTTGATCGTGGCCATTCCTGGATAGGCCTGGCCCTGTCCCTGGGTTTGACTACCTCCACTCTCATTCAACGTAAGTTGGAAAGGGAAGGGGAGCTTGAAGGCATGGGCGAGCTTGCCACTCGTGTCCCCAAGCAGCTGTTTAAGCTCTGACATTGGGTCGGAGCTGCTGTGGGTTGGTGGAGGGGCAGGGTAGTGAGATTGAGATTCAGAGTTCTCTGATTGAGTCCTGTAATCCGAGCCAGGGCCTGCTCCAGAGCCTTGCTGCCACTGTGTTGGATGAGGACTGGAATCAAAGGGCTTGCTCTGCCCTGGGAAGGGAGAGGTAGAGGGTGGGAGAGCGCAGGCAAGGGGTGGAGGGCCCTGGGATTGCGGTCTGTGTTGCTCCCAGGGGGACACCTGCTGGACATGCTTGCTGGGGTGTAACCCTGGGGGGACGGATTGTGAGCGCGAGGAAGAGTTGAGGGAGCCTGGGGAGGAGGACGGGAACAGGTAGGCACCATGCTGGGGCTGAGACAGGGGGTTGTGGGCATGTTGGTGGTGGTGCTGATGGAGGTGACTGGTTAAGGAGGAAGACAGGTCAGGGGGCCCCACACTATGGGGGTCAGAGCCAGACAACTGGGTCAGGGCCTCTATGGCGATTGCTGTCTGGAGACTAACATTTTTCTCCTTGGCTATGGAGAGCACCTGGGGAGAGCAGGGGATGGGGGGTTTTGAGCAAGGTGTTGAGCCTGGCTGAGGGACTCTGATTCCTATGTGCTGCTGCAGCTGTGGCTGCTGTTGGGGGTATAGGGCAGATAGGTGATGGCTTCCATTCACCTGGGGGC